>NC_136982.1:1002500-1090000 GCF_032717465.1 Coenobita brevimanus | reverse complement strand
GTTGAAATCTATCTATCTATATATCTAGGCTGCTTCCCCCAAGGAAAGGGAGGTAGCCGAGACAGGACGACACACTCTCCATTTACTCATCCATTCAAACACATTCATTCGCATCTTAGCCCCAAAGGGGAGAACGGACAGATCCTCACCGCACCACACCGCACAAGGGTCAACTGCGCTATGCAACCAGTGACATCCGCAGCAGGGCCCGACAGCAGAACTGGTTTACCCCTGCCACATCATAACAGACCCATCCCCTTACCCACACCTGACCTGACTAGCTGATCAGAACAAATGCGGGAGAATATCCCCTCAGGGCTGCGTCATCACTTATTCATTCACAATTTCTCTCCATTTATTTCTGTCATGCACAGCCACTCTTCCTTGCTCAACAGACATCCCTCTCGCATCCAGCGCTCTCTTCACACTGTCCATCCATCCTATTCGTGGTCTTCCTCTCAGCCTTACACCTCTCACATCAGATAACGTTGAAATACACATAAAAAATACCCCAATATATGATACCCCATCTAACGATGGGTTTTACCTAACCAATTAGACTGTTAAACTAGGGTATGCCTGTATATAACCGAACTACTTCTGACTGGTTCAATCTGACTGCTTTGTTGACTGGTTCAAGAAAAATTGCCCTGAAATATGTCAGAACACTACCTTTTGACAAACCAAAATTGATCATCAGGGACAATTTACCATCTCACATCAACCATTCGATTGTGCATCTGTGAAGAAAACAATATGAGAATGGCTTTCCTGCCACCTAACTCAACCCATCTGCTCCAAACAATAGATGTTGCAGTTTTTGGACCCCTTAAAACAGTGTGGCAAAAACCTCTAACCAGCTGGAAGTTGAAGCAAGAGAAAAAATATGACAACACTTCCAAAGTGGATGATTCAGATGCTGTTACTGGAGTTAAAGGAGGTGATACAGCGTAAGTGGGACCCTACGTCAAAGGCAGGATTCTATGCCTGTGGGATACATCCATTTAATCCCCAACACGTCACCTCCAAGCTGAGAAAGGACCCTATCAAACAGCAACACGGCACTGAGCACGTATTAAGTCCAGCGCTCCTCTCTTATCTCAAGGAAAAAAGAGGGGGCAGTGAAAAACATCGCATTGAAAGTTCCCATGGGCGTGGTCAACAGCTGAATATTCAACTGGGGCAGTCAATCTCTCGAAGAGACTTTGTCAAAGCCAGTCCTTCTGGTGCAGGTAGCAGCAAAACATCCTTGCCATCGGTACAAAAGAGACTCCAGTTTGCAAGAGAACTGGAAGTTCCTGACAAGGAAAGTGAGGTAAGAGAGGAAGAAAACATTGCGGGAGTCATTACGGCTAAGGAAGTACCAGACATCCCAGTTATAAGAAAGATGAAGGAAGTGGATGATAAGATCAAGGAAGATGGGAACAAGGAAGAGTGGGAAAAAGAGGTGGCTGAAGATGCATCTCACAGTGGCACAAAATTTCCAGTATTTAACAGAGGAAAACTTGAAATAGGCAATTTTGTATCAGTGAAGTTTGAAGCCCCAGGGCAAACTGAATATCACTACGTAGCCAGACTAAAAAGAAAAATGAGCAATAATGTAATCGATGTGAGCCTCATGAGGTGGAAATTAGACTGCAAAGTGTTTGCGTCTGTGTTTCCAGAAATCATTTAAATCAGATACATGATGTAACACAAATTGTGGAAGTTATGGAAGTTTGGAAATTCAAGAAATCCGACGAGGAAACGACACTTTCTCCTTCAAAGTAAAACACACAAGAATTATTCATTAGGTCATGATACATACCCCAGGTACACACATTTTCTATTTTCTGAATGTTCTATAAGAAATTTAAGGAATGTGCTGAAAATATCCCATCCACAAGGCATATCAAGCACCAGTTTTTACATCTTTATATTCCATTTTAATATATTCATATATCTGTATGTATGAATTTGTACCGTGTGTGTGTGTGTGTGTGTGTGTGTGTGTGTGTGTGTGTGTGTGTGTGTGTGTGTGTGTGTGGAGGGATTAGCCAAATTACCCCAGCTGTTTGGAGGGCAGAGTCCAATTGCCCCACATCAGGTGTTGATAAACATTATCTTTATTTTTCAAGAATCTCTTTTCTGCATTTTTCTATAGTAAAATTCATTTTCACATACGAAGTTGGATCGTGTGTGTTTCATTATCTATAAAGTAAACCCTTTAAAGTGCCTCAAATGTTGCACTACAAACCTTATTATAATGAAAAATGGCCAAAAAGGAGTCGAATAGCCCCATTGATGATATATATGAATATATGTAATGCGTGTGTGTGTGTGTATATATATATATATATATATATATATATATATATATATATATGCAAACTAACCACAGGAGAAATGAAAGGAGCGACAGTGAGTACTTCCATATATTACATCTTCAGACAGAGTGAGACAGAAACGTAAAGGGTAGAGGTCTTTTATGCACACCCGCAGCTGGTAGTGGCACACAGAACAATGGATGACCTGAATTTTTATCTGCGGATTAACTTAGGGTCACCTGCAGCAGGGAGTGGAACACACCAAAGGATGACCTGAATCTAAATAATGCACGTGACAAAGGAGGAGGGAGTAGGAGGGGAGGAAAGGGGAGTGGGAGGGAGGGGGAAGGGGAGAGGGAAGAGGGGATAAATACAGCTGCTTAACTTAAGACCTAGAGGATTAATGCTTGCCCCAGGGCAAGCATTAATCCCGTGTAAAAGCTGTAACAAATTTTACATAGGACAATCTGGAAAAGATTTGGAAACTAGAATCTCACAACATAAATACAGTGTAAGAACAGCCCAACAGAGTAGTGGTTTATTTCAACACAAAGCATCCAGTGATCACCATATTGACTGGACAGGCTCCAAGATTCTAGCAAGATCAAAAAGCTTAGATGAAAGAAATGTAATAGAATCTTGTCTAATTTCTGGCACATATGAAAAGAATGTAAACATGAGCTATGGTCATTTTAATTGTGATAAATTGTTAACAATTAATTTTAAAGCAGTATCCCCCAGACTAACACGTGACTGTTCCCTGTCATCTCTTTGTGGTGTAGTCACACCTGTGTGGGACACACCAAGCATTAATCCTCTAGGTCTTAAGTTAAGCAGCAGTATTTATCCCCTCCTCCCTCTCCCCTTCCCCCTCCCTCCCACTCCCCTTTCCTCCCCTCCGACTCCCTCCTCCTTTGTCACGTGCATTATTTAGATTCAGGTCATCCTTTGTTGTGTTCCACTCCCTGCTGCAGGTGACCCTAAGTTAATCTGCAGGTAAAAATTCAGGTCATCCATTGTTCTGTGTGCCACTACCAGCTGCGGGTGTGCATAAAAGACCTCTACCCTTTACGTTTCTGTCTCACTCTGTCTGAAGATGTAATATACGAAAGTACTCACTGTCGCTCCTTTCATTTCTCCTGTGGTTAGTTTGCATACATATCTTCATGGTGAAGTGAAGTCTCTGTGTATATATATAGTAAATACTGTATACCACACACACACACACACACACAGCATGGCACTTCTGCAAACTGCAAATTCCGCAACTGTAGAAATTGTGATTTTGTTTGCAGATTTGCACTTGCAACAAATTTTACACAAATCTGCAGGTTTGCATTTCCGGAGGTGCTTGTATCATCCCCTGTGGCAGGGGGCCACAATCCAGCCACATTATGAGGTGGTACTACCACTAAGCGGCCAGGCTGCTTTAGGAAGAATTCTGCCACTGTATTTCCTGTGTCGTAAAAGGCGAATAAAAGGGACGGGGTGAGGAGACTAGGGACCCCCTCCATTGTATTTTTAGTTCCTACAATAAGACAAGGCATGGAAAGGAAAAGGGGACTGAGTTATCCCCGAACCCTGAAGAGTGGGTCTATGAATGTGTGGATGTATCACGATTGAGGCTAAAAGGAAGAAGATTGGGAGAACGTTTGTGAGAAGAAAGTTGGATGTGTTAGCTTTGAGTGAAACAAAGATGAAAGGGAAAGGTGAATATAAGTTTGGAAGTGTGACTGGAAGGATGTTAGGTGCTGGCAGGAAGAGCGAGAGGAGGAGTGGCCTTGTTAGGGAGCCCAGAAGTGCATCAATGTGTGACTGAACGGAAGGAGTGTTATTGAGACTGATGTGGGTGAAATGAAATCTGGATGTGAGCTGTGGGTATTTGAGAGTGCATATGGGCCTGGTGGTGAAAAGGATGAAGAAGAGAGGGAGTCTTTCTGAAATGATGTTAATGAGTGTGTGCAGAGCTTTGGAGTGAATGTGAATGTGGTTATGATGGGAGATCAGAATGCTAGAGTGGGAAATGTAGCAGTTGAAGGTGTCATTGGTATGCTTGGTATGCCTGGAAGAAATGATAATGGGGAAAGAATGACAGAAATGTGTGCTGAGTGACAGATGGTGATTGGAAATAACCTTCTTTGAGAAGAAATATATTTATAAGTACACATGGGTAAGACAGGAGGGTGGAAGGGTTGTTGATAGAGCACTGATGGACTATGTGCTTGTGTCCAGGAATGTAAGAGGAAGATTGTTGGATGTGAGAGTTTTAAGAGGGAAGGGTGTGTCTGACCACTACCTGGAGGAGGAAAAGTTGAGAGTAGATATAAAGTGAGTGAGAGTTAGCAGTTAGGTGTATTTACCTAGTTGTGATATAGAGGAAATCAGCCACGCTCGTGGGGTCTCGACTCCGTTTCTCAATAAGTCAGATTTTGCTTTTGAACTCATTTAAATTTTTAGACTGGGTGATCTCTTTGTCCAGGCTATCCCACAAGTCTGTGAATCTATATGGAAAGCTGTATTTCTTGATATCCTTCAAACAACTTGGCGTTTTCAGTTTCATTCCATGTCCTCTTGTTATTCTCCCATCCCATACTAACAGATCATGTCATTTTTTTTTTTATTCCCATCATGGCCCTGAACACTGCAATCATGTCACTCCTCTCTCCTTTCTTCTACGGCAGGCACATCTAGCTTTTCCAGCCTTTCCCTGTACGACATCTGCCAGGTTAGGGGCCATCTTGGTTGCTATTCTTTGTATTCTCTCAGTCTTGTTTATATCCTTTTTATGTGGGGACCACACTACTGCCGCACTTTCCAACCTGGGGTGGATCATGGCAATTATCAATTTTTTCATCATCTCCTACTTCATGTAATGAAATGCTACTCTTATGTTGGTCAAGAGATTATAAGTCTCTCTAACTATCTTGTTAATGTGTTTTACGGGTGACAAATTATCCTGGACCAGCACCCCCAAGTCCTTCCCTTCTCTTGCTTTTGTAATTGGTTAATTATCCATTAAGTAATTCAGTGATGGCCTCTTGGTACTTTTACCAATTACCAATATTTTACACTTTTTTGTGCTGAATTTCATTTCCCACATCCAGCTCCACTCATGACTCCCATCCAGGTCCTCCTGCAGTATTTTACAATCTTCTTCAACATCTGTTTTCCTCATGATCTCTGTATCATCAGCAAACACTCTTGCATAACTGTTCCTCCATCTACCATGTTGTTTACGTAAATCAGGAACATTACGGGCGCTAACACCGAGCCCTGTGGGACTCCTCTAGTTACTTCCCTCCATCCAGATATCCATCTATCATCCAATCCTACATTGCCCTATGAGGAGCATAGGAGCCTGGTGCTAGGCAGTTGGTCCTGACATTTAAGATGAGAGTGACCAGCCTCACTCAACCCTGAGTGGCACTACATGAGCAATCAACCCCAACCATTCCTTGGATATAAACCTTCACTGGCTCAATCCGACTGGAGCGCAATAATTACCCACTAAACCACCAGGCGCCAAAATTTGGTCATATGGTTACCACCCAGCATAGTAAATGGTTTCCTGGTTTACAGGAGACCATTTGGCTTGTCACTCAGTGTAGAGTCACCCACAGGCAGAAGGTCTTGTCCATTATTACTGTCCTCATTTGCCTGTCTCTCAAAAAGTCTCTCATCCACTCCAAGAGGTTCCCCTTCAGTCCTCCTCTGTGTTACAAAATCCACACTAGTTGCTTGTGGGGTACCTTATCAAAAGCTTTCTCCAGATCTAAATACACACAATCCACCCAACTCTCTTCCTCTTGCTGCATGTCAATTGTCCTGGAGTAGCAGCTCAACAAGCTTCCACTTCTGAATCCAAACTGACTTTGTCAAAATGTCCATCTCCTCCAGATATTTCATCCATCTGCCTTTCAGGATTTTCTCTCAAAATTTTGTGGCCATGCTGGTCAGGCACACTGGATTCAGGGGTTTTTCCTTGTTCCCTCCCTTATAAATTGGTACCACAGTGGCCCTCTTCCATTCCCAAGGCACCTTTCTTTCTTCCAAACAGCACACAACCATGAATCTTATCAGCCGGTTGTTCTCTGCATTCTTTTAGTATCCAATTAGAGATCCCATCTAGTCCTGGGGCTTTCCTCACATCCTGAGTTTCCAGTAATTTGTAGTACACTTCTTGCACTTCAACTTTGACATCTTTTAACACAACATTTCTCGTCACTCCCTCCTTCTCCACACTTTCTCTAGTGAAGACTGATTGGAAGCATTTGTTCATTACTTCAGCTTGCACAACTGCATCGTTATACACATTTCCTTCTACATTCAGCATAATGATTCTTTCCTTTTGTTTCAATTTACCATTATTAAATCTGTAAAACAATTTAGGTTCTTCCTTACATTTGTCAATTATACCTTTTAGAAGTTTCTTCCTTCCTCTCTATGTATTCTTGTATATTCATTTCTTGTTCTATTATATTCTTCCTTTGTTCTATCATTAACTCTCTTTCTCCATTTGTTCCATGCCTTATCCCTTTCTGTTTTTGATATCATACACCTTTGCTGAACCAGTCATTTCTCCAGTCCTCTTTCTCACTGATTTTTGGCACATGCTTTTCCACACAAGTATTATCCCACTTCTTCTGTATCCCTCTTGTTTCCCTGAATTCTCGCCAATCCACTTCTTCGAAAAATTTTCTCAATCCTGTAAAGTTTGCTTTCCCGAAGTTGTATCTTACATGCCTGTATAGCTCATCTCGTCTCCCTATTTCCTTCTATTGTTTGGAACTCTACCACTACATGATCACTTTTTCCTACAGGACACAGGTATTTCAGAGATTCAACTGCATAAAGTTCTTTGGTTAGAATTAAATCTAGTCTTGATGGTGTTTCATCACCTCTAAATCTTGTCTCTTCTTTGACCCACAGGGTAATTACATTATCCATTACTACATTTAACAGTGTGGCAGGGAGGTTTTGAAAGCGAGTTGGATAAGAAAGAGAAAATGGCAGATTATCAGAAGTTGAAAGATGAATGGAATGCAGCGAACGATCAGGAAAATGGCAGTGTGGAGTTGGAATGGCAGTTGTTTAAGAGTGCTGTGGTGGGGTATGCGGAAGAGGTGTGTGGTGTGAGACGAGTGGGTGGTGATGTAAGAAACAGAAGTGAATGATGGTGCAAGGAAGCATGTATTGCTGTGGCTGAGAAGAGACATGCATATGACGTGTGGCTGCAGAGGAAGGATGAGGTGTCATAATTATGAGAGGTATAAGGAAAACAGGAATAAGGCATGACACTAAGTGGTAGCAGATGAGAAGTGGGGTAGGTGGCTGACTGAGAATTTTCAACAGATTAAGAAAATGTTTTGGAAGGAGGTGAAGAGAATGCAAAGGGGAATCTGGGATGGAGGAAGGAGTAAAAGCTAAGGATGGAAGGATGTTAACTGAGATGGATGCAGTGAGGAAGAGATGGGAAGAGTATTCTGAAAGATTGTTAAGTGTAGAGAAGGAATGGGAGGCTGAGAATGTGGCAGATGGAAGGGTGCACGGTAAAAATGTATTGGGAGAGTTGAATGATTCTTTGATCACGATAGCGGAAGTACAGGAGGCAGTATACACAGCCAAACAACAGTCTCGGAGGATGATCCGAAATACCAGTGAATGAAACATGAAAATGTTAATTCATAATCTATGAATTACCACAGAGATGAAAGATGGGAAAGCTGCAGGTACAGATGAGTGTGTTGTGGAATGTTTGAAAGGTGGTGCAGCAACTATTGTTGAGTGCTTAGTAAGACTGCTGAATGTGTGTTTTGTAAGCGGTATGGTGCCAACTGACTGGGCAAGTGTGTGTGTGGTTTCACTGTAAAAAAAAGTAGGGGTGATAAGTATGAAAGTACTAGTTTTGAGGGTATATATCTGTTGAGTGTTGTAGGTGTGATGTATGGCAGATTGTTGATTAAGAGAGTTAGAAAGGGTAGAGGGAGTGGCTGGTGATGTGCAGTGTGGCTTTAGGAAAGGGTGAGGTTGCATGGATCAGGTATCTGCTGCGAGACTGTGTGAAATGTACTTGGCAAAGGTAAGAATGTATTTTGGGCATTCATGGATTTTGAGAAGGAATATGACATAATTGAAAGGGAGGCTTTGCGGACTGTTTTGAGATTGTATGGACTTGACAGTAGGGTAAAAGGAATGAAAAGTTGTTATGTAAACTGTAGAGCATGTGTAAGTGTGGGAAATTCTGTAACTGATTGGTTTCCCGTGAGAGTTGGGCTGCGGCAGGGATGTGCGATGTCACCTTGGTTGTTTAATATTTATATGGATGATGATGTCAGGGAAGTGAATGCCAGTGTTAGGTGGAGGTATGAGTCTGGTGAATGCTGATGGTAGAGAGTGGAACCTGAATCAGCTGCTGCTTGTGGATGGTATTGCAATGGTGGCTGATTCAGAAGAGAGATTGAGACAGCGTGTAATGGAGTTTGGAAGGGTGTGTGAAAGGAGGAAACAGAGTTTCGTTTCGTTTTTAAAGGCTCCAACATGCTTGCATGTGTCGGCCATGGTCACCTAATGGCGGCTCTCCACGCTGCACGATCCATTGCAGCCTCCCTGTTCAGTCCCTTAACCCTAAGGTCACACTTAATGACCTCGTCTCATGTCTTTCTCGGTCTACCCCCCATAACCCCACCCCCAATATTAACACTTCTCACCTTCCTCACCCAATTATCATGCCCCATCCTCTCCACATGTCCAAACCACCTCAAGCTACCTCTCCTCATCACAACACCAATACACTCCAGTCCCATCCTACCTCTCAACTCTTCCATTGTAAACCCAGCCCCTCCAGGCCTTGGATGCAGGGATGCACTGCACATCCACCTAATCATTGTCATTTCTGTATGTCTGAGCCGGCGAATGTCTTCCTCCTTCACTGCCCAGGTCTCACTGCCATACAGCATTACACTCCTAACACATGCTGCATACAAAGACCCCTTAGCACGTAGGGAGAGCCCTCTCAATGTCAGGAGAGGCAAGAGCTCCCTGAACTTCTTCCAACCACTTCTCACCCTAGCCACAGAGCTGGCTCCAGCCCCACCTCCAGCACACAACATGTCTCCCAAATAACAAATCTCTTCCACACACTCAAGAGATTCACCAGCAAGTTCAATCCTTTCACGTCTGACGATCTCCACCTGCTCACCCCGGCACGACGCACACATAAAATCAGCATTATCTCGCAGTCTACCTCTGATACCACTACATCTCTTATGCACCCATTTATCACACACACCGCACAAGATGGAATTACTTCCCACGCCCTTGTGGCAAACTGCACATGGCCACTCTCCCTTGTCTTTGACAGTACCGCCACCAACCCTAGATATCATCACTTTTGTTTTATCTGCATTTACCCTTAAACCCTTTTGCCCCATACCATCTCTTCACTTCCTATTCCTCCGCCTCCCTTTCATTCTCTGCAATCAACACCAAATCATCAGCATACAACAACTCCCACGGAAGTCCGTTTCTAAAGTCACGTGAAAGGGCTTCAAGTACCATGATAAACAACATGGGACTCAAGACTGACCCCTGATGCACACCAACATTCACGGAAAACTCATCACTCAAATCTCCATTCACTCTCACCTGGATGTGAGCACCCACATACATGGCCATAACCACCCTAACCAGCCACTCCTCCAAGCCAAGCTTTCTCATTGCCCACTTCACCACCTCTCTAGGGACTCTGTCAAAGGCCTTTTCCAAATCAACAAAAACAAAATAAAGATCCCTTCTCCTACCAATATATTTTTCCTGAAGCTGTCGAACAATGAATATGGCATCAGCGGTCCCCCTACCTGGCATAAACCCAAACTGCATCTCATCAATATTCACTCTTTCTCTAATCATACCTTCTAAAACTCTCTCCATTACCTTCATTATCTGATCTAAAAGCTTTATACCTCTATAATTTCCTCTTTCCAGGGCATCACCCTTCCCTTTATACACATTTACAATTACACTCTTCAGCCAATCATCAGGGACAACACACTCATAAATAATCCTATTTATCAGGTCAGTGACTAAACTCACCCCTATATCGCCTGAGGCCTTCAACATTTCGGCAGTCAACCCAGACACACCTGCTGCCTTCCCCACCCTCGTCCTGCCTATTGCCTCACTCACAGTAGCAGTATCAATCAAAGGCCAAGGGCCAGACACTGGATCTGCTGGCTCCAAACCTTCCCTGTCCCAGTCAAACTCCTCATTCAACAACCGGTTATAATGCTCTCTCCATGCATCTTTAATATCCTCACTGTTCACCACTACCCTTCCTTCATCATTCTTCACACACTGCTCACCTATGATATCCCGATTATCCCTCTTCACCTGACCTGCCACCCTAAATATACTTTTCCTTTCCCCATGATTTAGGTTATCAAGTAATTGTCTCTGTGACTCAGACTTTGCCCTGTATACCTCTCTCCTAGCCCTACGCTTGGCAGCCAAATATTCCTCTTTGCTACCACCCTTCTTCCATTCCCGGAAAAGCCTTCTTTTCTCCTTAATTGCAGCTTCTACACCCTCATCCCACCACCAAGTTACTTTATGTCTTGGTGGTCCTCTTGTCCAGCCGCATGTTACATCAGTAACTCTCAAGAAATTGTTCTTGAGGGCTCTGTACTGTTCATTAACGCCTCTGTCTACAGCTCCCTGTTCAGCCACCACTCTCCTCAACTCGCTATAGAAGGCATCCCTTACTACTTGGTTTTTCAGCTTCCATATTTTCCTCCTAGGTACATAAGTCCTCTTTTTCATCACTTGTTCTTTAAGCACCATATCACAAATCAATAGTTTGTGCTGCTGTACACACTCCTCACTTCCTATAACTTTAACATCCCTCACTAACCTCCTATCGGCCCTCCTAACCAGAAAATAATCTATCTGACTGCTATTTCCCCCAGACTCATACATAATTAACCTACTGTCTCTTTTCCTAAAATATGTTGCACACAATCATGTCCGTTGCCTCCTCAAACTTGAGTATCCTTTCCCCTTCTGCATTCCTTAGACCATATGCACATCCCCCACGCACTCCTTCATAACCTTGTGCTGCTTCACCTACATGACCATTTAAGTCCCCTCCCAAAATCACTATCTCATCATCCCGCATACCACCCACTACACATATTAAATCATCCCAAAATCTATCTTTCTCTGATTCATCCAATCCTGCCTGTGGAGCATATGCCGATATAATCACAGCTATCTTTCTTCCCAACAGAATTTTCACTACCAATAACCTATCGCTTACTCTCAAAACATTCATAACATATTCCACCCATTTCTCCGCAACCATCACACCAACACCTCCATATCCGTCTGTCCCCCCCTGCCAAAACAACTTATAGCAAAATTCCTTCCCAACAATCTTTCTGGCTGATCCACCCCGGTACCGGACTTCCTGAAAACACGCCACATCCACCCACCTCCTACTGAATGCCTCAACGACTTCCCCTGTTCTTCCCCTCAAACTTCCCACATTCCATGAACCCACCCTCATCCCCATGGGTGATTTACTGTCCTCAGGCTTGCTTTGAAACCTTTTTTGTTTTGTCATCTTCAGTATTAATAAATGGGAACAGACACAGCACAGGTCCCACTCACTGCACAATCCCAGGTCCAGGCAATGGATCTGGGACCCCTAGCCCACCAGCTTACCAGTGGCTGCGGTAGTGGCCTCGGGGCACCCTGCCAGGACAGCTGCAGGGACACCCTCCAAGCGCGTCTTGGCACTGCAACTATCCCGCCATTATACACCCACTGATAGGGCAGCCTCCTGGGGCGCTACTCCCAGGTTCGGGCCCCTCTCTATTGGGCGGAAGCGGCAGCCTGGGAACCGCAATGCCCTGTACCCTCTAGCACAGGCCCGAGCCCCATCTCGCCCTGGACCCATGATCTATGCCAGCGGAACCCCCGCCAAGCCTCCCCCCAGAAGTCCGCCACTAGGTAGCGGGGGCAAAGTTTTCTGGCCGCATGCCCTTGCTGGCGCCAACCCCTGTAACGTAGTGGGATACATTGTGTGAAATGTAAAGTGCATGTGGTGTAGTGCATAGATAGTTAGAGGAAATGTTTGGCAGAGTATGCTGGTCTACTCTCCATGTTACTGTCACACTGAAAAGGTCAGCAAAGGGGGATGGTTAGATAGCTAGTGAAACAGGAGCTCCAGCTCTCCCTATCACCAGCATTCCCATTCCCCTCGGGAGTACTACCCTGTTCGGCCCGTGCTACGGCCTCCTCCACAAATAAGAATAAGAGTAAAGTGATGAAGTGTATGAGGTTGGTAGATAGTAGAAGGATGAATGTAGTTTTGAATGGTGAGTTGCTTGCAGAGGTAGGTCACATGTTCCTATTGATGGGATATGAGCTGGGCACTTTTGCAATCACTTCCACAAACCGAAAATTCCACAACTGCAGAAGTGTGATTTCATTTGCGACAAATTTCACGCAAATTTGCAGTTTTGTGTTGTGGAAGTACTTCCGCAAATGCAAACCTCCCGCAAACCAGTCTGATTTCAGAGAATATGAACAATTTGTTTTTATGAAGGGCAACATGGACCTGCTGAAAATGCAGTTGTCTCAGTTGTTTAAGGAGTCTGACTGTAACAGGAGTGAGGACTGAGGAATAAAGGTGGATCCATATGAGTCACTCCACACAAACTCCTCAGACACCTCATCTCCATTACATTCAAACTCTTCCTCTCTGCTACACTCACAATCCGTATTTCAGCCCCATATAACAAAGTCATTAACACTACATCCTCATACAGCCTCTCTTTACATCCATTCTAAACGAACAACTTCTAAACACTTTTACATTCCTTCCAGTGCCCTTCCTACTTCGTTCATTTTAAACTTCATCTATTCTTCCATCCAGACTTGTCAAGTGTGAGCTGTGAAGTGTAATAATTCAATTCATTAATCTACAATAGTGAACAATTTACCCTTATTTTGTGGTAAAAACAAACTAATATATCTATCTACTGCCAGACATCTTAATCCCGTAAGGGGTGGCCACAAACAAATCACCTTCATGTTGCCCTGTCCCCTGCCATTTCACTGTCCTGCTCCCAGCTCACACCCCCCTCTCTCATATACCTCTCTACTCCATCTGTCATGAATGGAGTAATAAATGGCAAATGGAATTCAATGTGGACAAGTGTCATGTAATTAAGTTTGGTAAAAGTGAAAAAAGACCAGACTGGGATAATAAGTTAGGAAGTTCAACCCCACACATATCAGAAAAGGACCTAGGAGTGACTATCAATAACAGACTATTTCTGGCTGACCACATCAATGAGAAGGTATGGAACATGTATACACTGTCTGCAAATAAGAGAATAGCATTCACATATATAAATGAAATGCTGAGAAAAATTTTAACAATATTCATCACACCAACCTTGGAGTATGCATCAGTAATCTGGAATCCTCATCTCAAAAAAACACATAGATAAGAATGAAAGAGTACAAAGGGCCAATACAAGATGGGTACCAAGCTTAAGGGACATCAGCTATGAAGACAGACTAGAAAGACTGAATCTACCAACACTAAAGGTGAGAAGTAAAGGAGGAGACATGACTATGCTATACAAGTGCATCTCAGGGAAGGAGAAAATAGACATAAATGAGTATATAACCTATGGGGAAGCATCAGAAAAAAGGACATAGTAAAAATAAAAAGAGGTGATAAAAACGTAAGGAAATTCAGTTTCCCAAATAGGGCAATTCATCAGTGGAATGACCTACTGAATGAAATAGTGTGCACCAAAACAATTCACAAAGTCTATATATGATACAAATGGTTTGATGCATGGGATAATATGAGCTTGACTCATTCCTATACTAACACAATTAGGTAAGAACAAGTGGACTAACCTTGTGATAATTCTAGCCCACACACACACACACTTGCACCTAATTCACACACACACACACACACACACACAAAGACAACACTATACTAACCTTGATACTGGTAACTCTCCCCTATCCATCACCGTAAACAAAGCCAACTATATTCGCGACCCCATACCAGGTTCACCACCATGGCTTGGCTTGGTGTGACTTTGGGGTCACTGAGGGCTTGGAATGACTTCATTCTGTCTGGAATAAATTTTAGATTAGTGGGGGGGTTGAGAATAGTCTCAATCTATAGTCTGTTCACTCTACCCTGGTAGAATTAATTTTAAAATAATCATAATAATTAGAACAAATCAATCATGAAAATCAAACATAAATATCAGTCTCACATAATCCATAATCTGCTCACTCTAACCTGGC
The DNA here is from genome assembly GCF_032717465.1 of Coenobita brevimanus. NCBI lineage: Eukaryota > Metazoa > Arthropoda > Malacostraca > Decapoda > Coenobitidae > Coenobita > Coenobita brevimanus. Next base: position 1,075,352 of record NC_136982.1, on the reverse strand, counting down.
AAAATTAATCTGGCTGAAGCCAGTCTTACATAATCCATATTCTGTTAACTATAACCTGGTAAAATCAATTTTAAAAAATCAATAATAATCACAAAACTCAATCCTAAATATCAGTCACATATAGTGTTTCTCTTTCCACGTAAAAAATAATACTGTACTGTAATAATACTAATCATATCATTTAAAAAGACTCCATGTTTTGCATGCACCAACCTGGGTCACCTAATGGCAGCTCTCCACGCTGCTTGATCTCTGGCAGACTCCCTATTCACTTCCTTATCTCTAAGGTCACACTTTATGACCTCATCCCAGGTGTGTGTGTGTGTGTGTGTGTGTGTGTGTGTACATACATACATATATACAGAACCAGTAATCTCTTTAATATCCAGATACCCAATAACCGGACACCCCAATGTCCAGACATTTCAGGGCCGGATCTTCGGAACCCCAAAATGGCCAAAAAACGTAAAAAAAGAAAAAATTTGATTCTTTTTTCAACCATAATTTGAACTTGGCGAACGGCACCAACCAGCTGTGTTTACATGCAGCCCCTTCACTCCTTGTTTCCTCCCCTCCCATTACCGTCTAACTACCATCGTGACTAGACGCTCATCGCAATGGAAGCTGCACGTGCTCGTTTTTGTGAATAACAGTGAATAAACTGCAATATCTCGTCACCTGACCACAAGGGAATAAACTGCAATACCTCGTCACCTGACCACATGGGAATTTACAGTGTTGTGAAGTGTTAAGAAATTAGAATTCAGAGTGAAAAGGATTAAGTGTAGAGTGCAAACTGGTAGCTGTAACTGGCATGGTGCAAGTAAGAACAGAATGAGCAGTGTTAAACAATTATAATTCACAGTGCAAAGGATTAAGTTCAGCACAACACTGGATCACTGTCTTCAACAACATTTTCACCACTGCCAGAGCCTTAGAGGAGGTGGGTTAAACTTCATAACGGCCACGGATGAGTTGTAAGTACCCTGTACACTGCTAAATATTTTCTGTACTCACTTCCAATTCCCCATTCTCTGGTTCCCTTTCATTTATTTCATGCTTTCAGTCCCTTATTGTGTGAATACGGTCTTAAATAGGTGCTATGCATGTTTCGTTGGGAGTTATGTAGGTGGTTTTCTGAGTTAGGCAGAGTTAGGGTCCATAAGTACCAGTCCAGGAGGCAAGATCCCAGTGTCCAGACAATCCCACTTCCCAGACATGCCTTTGGCTGTATTACATCGGATATTGGACAGATTACTTATATATATCCACACACACAGACACACACAAACATATATATATATATATACACATACACACATACAGTAAGGACTCACAATAACGGACTAATTGGGGCCCAAGCCATTCCAAAAAATGCGAAACTCCGATAAAAGCGACATCCGGATTTCCCCCTGCTAAGTCAGACCTTTTCTGATACATCAGACATTAGTCCAGATTGCACCAATGGTTTTTAAACTGTTTTCACCACCACTGCAGTACTGTACTGTATTATACCTGCACTACAATAATCAAATGGTATAACACATACAATAATACTGTACTGTACGCTGATAAACAAGTCTTCTGTTTACCTTATTGTGGTGGACATAGCTGAAATGGCCAGGCAGTCCGGACTGCCTCTGGCTTTATTGGACTTTTTCCGATATATAGGAATTTAGTCTGGTAGCTCCTCGATTCCGATAATAGTGAATTACGATGGCTCAATCGGTAGAGAGGTGGCCTGCGGTCCTACCGGACCCAGGTTCAAATCCCTACTGGGGCAGGGAACAGTTTAAGGATTTGAATATAATGTCAATGCAGACTTTACTGATCTACCAGAAGACCCGCTGACATGTCGTAAAAATACCCCCGCTAATACCAATACATCAGTCCTGTATGAGACAGCCCTAGCATGTATGCAATACGGACGGTGGGTGTTAGTGCCAAAGTGGTGACATGTAGAGGTGTATATGTAGGAGGACTACTGGGCCTTGGGAGCAGGCTGTAAAGCCTATGCCCAGGGTTGAGCACATAAAAATATATACCTGGTATATATATATATATATATATATATATATACACACACACACACATACATACACACACACAAAGTCATTACACTCGGAAAATCATCAGACAGGTCACAGTTTACATTTTTAGTACTAGAATATGCTACCATACCAGTCATGAAGAAGTGCTACGACAAGGATGTGAAATTATGAGCTGCCTAATAGATGATGAACAAGGTCAGGAAGAAACATAATCACTACTCTCCTGCTTTCCTGATGCCGGAAAATATCTATATATCTATCTATTGCCAGACGCCTCAATCCCGTATGGGGTGGGCACAAACAAATCGCCTCCATGTAGCCCTGTCCCCCGACATTTCACTGCCCTGCTCCCAACTCACACCCCCCTCTCTCATATACCTCTCCACCCCATCCCTCCATCTCATCCTCGGCCTCCCCCTCCCTCTTCCCCCCTCCACCTCACTCACATACACTCTCTTCGTCAGTCTTTCACCCTCCATCCTCTCCACATGGCCAAACCACCTCAGTGTGTTCCTCATAACACTTCCTATCACATCCACACCACAACGCACCTTTATATCCTCATTCATCAGCCTGTCTCTCCATGTGACTCCACAGGCTCCTCTTAAATAACTCATTTCTCAAAAGGTAAGGAAGCTCTCTAACACCTTTTCCTTGGTGATTTGTTTTTGGATAGTGGTGGTCAACATCCTTTTGCATGTTATTCATGCAGAGTACGGCAATATTGGAAGGTATTACATAACGGAAGCGAGCAGTAACGTGTAGTAAGCAAATCGTTTAGGAAAAGGTGTTAGGCAATATTAGAAAGATGTATGTAGCACAGAAAAGAAAAGTAAGATGTCTATCTATCTATCTATAGCCCGACGCCCTAATCCCGCAAAGGGTGGCCGCAGACAAAACGCCTCCAAGTCACTCTGTCACCCACCATTTGACTCCCCTCCCCCCAACTCACCCCCCCCTCCCTCATATACCTCTCAACTCCATCCCTCCACCTCATCCTCGGTCTACCCCTCCCTCTCCCTCCCTCCACCTCACCTACATACACCCTCTTAGTCAGTCTTTCATTCTCCATCCTCTCCACATGTCCAAACCACCTCAGTGTATTTCTCCTAATCTTTTCAACCACATCCACATCTACCCCACAACGTTCCTTCACTTCTTCATTCGTCAACCTGTCCCTCCACGTCACTCCACATGCTCCTCTCAAGTAACTCATTTCCACTGCTCTCACTCTTGACTTGTTCCCCTCTTGCAAGGTCCACGCCTCGCTTCCATACGTTAGGGTAGGGATCACAATACCATCATGCAGTGACTTCTTAACTTCCATACTCACCTCCCTATTTCTCATCACTGCTTTCAGTGTGCCAACAACCTTCCTTCCCTGCTGTACCCTTTCACGTACTTCATCCCCCAAATTTCCATCCTTACTCATCACACTACCCAAGTACTTGAATGCACTCACATTCTCCATATCCTCACCATCCAACCTCACTGCACACTCTGTGACTTCATTCCTCTCAAACACCATAACTTTACTTTTGTTTACATTAACTTTCAGCTTCCTCCTCCTACACACTGTCCCAAATTCATTCACCAAACCTTGCAACTCCCATTCATCTTCACTCAACAATACTGTATCATCAGCAAACAGCAACACCGGAAGCTTCCAAATCTCACCCTCATTCATTAGGGCCACCCCCACATCCACTGCCCTACCTTGTACCTCCTTTACGACCCCATCCATATATATATTAAACAGCCATGGAGACATTACACACCCCTGTTTCAGTCCCACATTGAGATCAAAGAACTCACTCAGCTCACCATCCACTCGCACCGTAGCCCTAGCTCCCTCGTACATACTCTTCACAGCACTCAACAATTTCCCCTCCACTCCATATATTCTTAATACCTTCCACATACCTTGCCTATCTATTCTGTCATAAGCTTTCTCCAAGTCCATGAAGGCAGCGTACACTTTCCTTCCCTTCTCTAGATACTTCTCCACTAAACATCTTAGAACAAATATCTGATCTACACACCCTTTTCCCTTCCTAAATCCCCCTTGTTCTTCTCCAACTAGCTCCTCTGTCATATGCCTAACCCTATCAATGAGTATTCTACCATATATTTTACCAGTCATACTAAGAAGGCAAATACCCCTATGGTTACCACATACTTCTCTCTCCCCTTTTCCTTTGTACAGAGGAACAATTATACCTGATTTCCAGTCCTCTGGAACCCTTCCCTCTTCCCAAGCCAATCTACACAACTTCCATATCCACTCCACAACAATCTCACCCCCATACCTAAGCATTTCACCACACACTCCATCAATTCCTGGGGCCTTTCCCAGCTTAATCTTCTTCATCGCTTCCACTACTTCCGACCTACTGATCTCTTCCTCCCTCCTCTCATCTCTTCTTCTCCCAGCCATTCCCCAACCACTTACAGTATACTCACACTGCTCTCACTCTCTACATTCAACAAATCCTCAAAGTGCTCCTTCCATCTCCTCAATGTCTCTCTCTTCTCCACCAACAATCTATTATTCCTATCTTTCACTCCCCTACTATTTCCCCTTTCACACTGCCTTACTTTCTTTACCTCCTTCCAAAACAATTTCTTACTCTCCCTCCATTTCACACTCAGATTCCTCCCAAACTCTTTATCCACTTTCTTCTTACTCTCCTTCACCAGTCTCTTAACCTCCCTTCTCCTGCTCACATATACCTCTCTCTTCTCTCTCTCATCTTCTCCCCTACCTCTACTCGCCAACCATTCACCATATGCCTTCTTCTTTTGTTCCACAGCTCGTTTCACCTCATCATTCCACCATGCTGTCCCTTGCACACCCTTGCATCTCCTCCTCACTCCACAAACCGCCTCACATGCTGCGCTTATCTCTTCCGTGAATATCTTACATACGTCTTCCACCCCTTCCATCTGCTCTAGCTCATACCTTCCCAATCTTTCTTCCACTATGCTCTTATACTCTGTCCTCTTCTCACTATCTTGCAATTTCTCCACTCTTCTCACAGGAGCTGCTTCCTCCTGTCTTCCCCTTTGCCTCCTCAACCACTTTCTTTGCAGCAAAATAAATCACTTAAAGGTGTTAGGGAGCTTCCTTAACTGATGAGAATACGAACTATTATATCTCCCAATTGCGTGGATCTTTTCTATGGCATTTGTCACAGATGCATCCTTATGGAGGTGCAAGATGCAAAATAAACTGTTTAGGAAGAGGTGTTAGGGAGGTTACTCATGTGTCTTTAGGGAAGTTTCAATATCGTCCCTGCCACAACTACCATCTTGAATTAGTAGCTGTTATCTTTTTATTGTTTTTTTAGAACAATATTGCCTTTCGTTCCTTCTTTGCATTAAAATAAATAAGAACATAAATAAATATATATAATTAAATGTCACAGCAGCTGAAGACCTAAACTACACCTTCTTCCTTAACCCATCACGTCTCGAGCTATTTCGCACCTCAGACTTCCCCCAATCCTGAGGTATTTTCAAATTTTTTTTTTTTGGCTAAAACCTCCGCTTTTGGTGAGAAACATCGAAATTTCATGGAGAAATCGCTCACCTGAGGTTTAAAATACTCGATCCAGGTACCAGTACCTCCTTACCTGACTGGGTTTTCTAACAGCCTGGCACCAAAGAAAACGAGTTCTATGGGAGGGTAACTATTTCACACCACTCATAAACGGTATTTATTTATTTACTTGGTACGAATTTATATGTAGTACAAGGGTATATTGGTTTTCAAACAGTAATATAGGCATTATAAGCATTGTTTCACTCACTAACTCATCACCATACCTGACCTATTGCCTCATTACCTGATCATCATTTCTGACTGTTTCTTCCTCTAATGCTATGTAAACTTTGCCCTCCTCATTGTCATCGATTGGGGAATCACTCTGGTCCTGAATGTCTTTATTAGCCAGGTCACTGGTAACAGATGAATTGCCAAGACAATGGCTTGTGGGGGGGGGGAGGTTATGTTGTGTAAGGCACTGTCCCTGCCTGGCATCTTGTAGAGGACTAGAGGAAGGTGTCCCGTGTATATCTATGAAAAATCATTCGCGAAAATTGAAAATTGTGCAAATTAGGGACCTTGCAATTGCACGACGTACCAGTACGTTGTCGAGACTGGCAAATGCAAAATGTTGCAACGTACCCATACGTCAACAGGATGCAGCGTTTTTTTTTTTTTTTTTTTTTTTTTTTTTTTTTTTTTTTTTTTAATGTGTCTGACTCTGGGCATAGGCTTCACAGCCTGCTATCAAGGCCCAGCAGTCCTCCTACATACCATACACCTCTACATGTCACCACTTCGGCGCTAACACCCACCGTCCATATTGAATACATGCTAGGGCTGTCTCATACAGGACTGGTGTATTGGTATTAGCGGGGGTATTTTTACGACATGTCGGCGGATCTTCTGGTAGATCAGTAAAGCCTGACTGAATGAAAATCAAATCCTTAAACTGTTCCCTGCCCCAGCCGGGATTCGAACCTGGGTCCGTTAGTACTACAGGCCACCTCTCTACCGATTGAGCCACCGCCTCCCCCAAGGTTAGGTTTGTTGGAGAGCTGACCTATGTTCTTGTCACTCTAACTTGGCCTAAAATGGCCATCTCCACCTTGAATGCTAAGTCGTGAGAATAGATAAACACGACAATATGACGCTAGTTGCCAATGAGTGCTATGAATTTTTAAAATACATTAACACTATCATGATGAGGTTAGATTTAGTTTGGTTATGATAGGTTTGGTTCAATCTGGATTTACTTTTAATGTATTTAGATCGATATGGATTTTACTCCATATCTGACTTCACAAATCTGTAGTCATGTGAAAATTATCAATTCGATCAAAATAATGTACATTGTGGGGGGAGGGGGAAGTAACCACCACCACCCCAACCAAGGCCGTCTCTATGTGAAGGCCTGGGTGTACTCATGACAGCTGATGATGATGTCACAGGAGAAGTCGGTTTTGGTTAGTCGAAGTTGGAGGGGTGCCACAAAGAAGGAAATCAGTGTGTCTTCTAGCTCCCCCTTTTTTACCCGTTTATAAGCAATTTATCATGGTTTGAGGCATCTCCATATATACCAGGCAATACAAGTGACTAGTGATCATGCTGACCATGACATTTGTCATTACCTTGTCGGTCTGTGTCGTGAGGTATAATTTTTAGTGAGGCGTCCCTGTCAGCTGGCGGAAATGGCAGGCTGAATGTAAACAACGACAGGTGGTTTGTTTACAGCCATGACGAACTTCTGTCTCTGGATTCCCTGGGCACGACAGCCCCAAATGGAATTCCTGAGATGGTTAGACGTACTGGGTAAGGAAGAAACCGAGGACAGCATGGTAGGAGTAAGATCCAGAAAGAGGGGTTCAAAACTTCCTCTACCAATGTGTGTCAGGCAATGTCTACTCTTTAAGGAATAAAATAGATGAACTTGCGGCCCAATGCAAATGGAATTATACGTACTGAAAAGCATCAGCTATCTGCTTAGCAGAGACTGGCTTGACACAGAGAATGACCAACACTCTGCTTATCAAACAGATGGCTTCGAATTAATTTGAAGTGACAGATCAACAAAATCGGGGAAAACGGTGGTGGTGGTGTTTGTGCTTACATCTAAATTGATGGTGCAGGGATATAACTTACAAACAAGATCTGTAGTGACAATATTGAATTTATGTTTTTGTCTTTGAGGCCATTCTATCTTATTAGCTGTATACATCTCACCAGATGTTAATGCAAAATTACTGAAGAACACTCGTATGATGCAGTGTGCCAGATTCAATCTCGTTCTCCAGGTGCAGTTAAAATAATAACAGGAAATTTTAAAGGCTCACACTTTGAGAACAGTATTCCTCATTACCAACAATATATTGATTTTGCTACAAGAGGTGAGAATATCTTGGATCACTGTTATGGCAATGTAAAACAAAGGTGTGTCTAAAAAAACTCAAACCATTAAGCCTATCTGACCATGATACGTCTCTATTAACACCCATTTGTAAGCAGAAGCTAAAAATTTCCAAACCTGTAGTGAAATCTGTCCATACACTGAATGCAAATGCATGTGAAGCTCTTAGGGGCTGTTTAGATCAGACTGGCTGGAGTGTGGTGTATGATGTAAATGCTAGTATTGATCACAATGTTGATGTCCTAAATTCATACATTTCTTTCTGTGCTGGTATTTTGGTTCCAACTAAAACAGTGAAATGCTACCCAAATAACAAACCCTGGATCAAAAATGAACTTAAGCAATTGTTGAATGAGAAGAAACATTTTGTTGTAGGCAATGATAGGGCAAATTTAAAAACCTTACAGAAAAAACTGATATGATTGTCTCAAAAAAAAAAAAAAAAAAAAAAAAAAAAAACTTACATTAGGTATGACACAAAGGCAGCTTGGAGTGGCTTAGGAAAATCACTAGTTTTACAAAGAAAGCAGGCATGCCAGACTTACAGAATCCTGAAAATTATTGTAATGACCTAAATAACTTCTACTGTAGGTTTGACATCCATGACTTTTCCACACACCAACACACTATCTCTGAATTCTTGAAGACCAAAAATGATGAGCAAATACAGTAAGACCTCACTACAACGGACTAATTGGGGCTGAAGACAGTCCAAAAAATGCGAAATTCCAATAAAAGCGACATCCGGACTTCCCCCGGCTAACCCGGATTTTTTCCGATATATCAGACATTAGTCCGGAGAGCACCAATGGTTTCTAAACTGTTTTGACTACCATTGCAGTAATGTATTGTTATAACTTCACTACATTAATCAAATGGTACAGTATATATAATAATACTGTACTGTACCGTACACTGATAAACATCTCTTATTTACCATATTGTGGTGAACATAGCTGAAGTGGTCAGGCAGTCTGGACTTCTACTGGCTTTATCAGACTTTTTCCATTATATAGTTATTTAGTTCGGTAGCTCCTTGAGTCCGAAGCGAATTCCAGTCTATTGAAGTCCGTTATATCGAGGATTTAATGTAGTTTTAACTCAGAATGACGTCATGGACAACTTGAAGAGGGTGAAATATGGTAAAGCGGCTGGACCTGATAAAACAAGTACACAGGTGGTTTCTTTCTGTAAAGGACAATTAGCTGCAATTCTGTGTGACATATTCCAAGTCTCTAAACGAGGCACATACCAAAACTGTGGAAAGTTTCTGAGATAGTTCCTGTTCCAAAAACCACGTCACCAAAACACCATAATACTTATCGACCAATGGCTTTGACATGTATTTTTATTAAATGTTTTGAAATGTTATAAAGAAAAAACTTTGTATAAGCAGGTTAAATATATGGATACTTTATAGTCTGCTTACAGAGAGAAAAGGTGCATTGAAGATGCTAAACTATCACTCATAAATTTTGTTCCAAACTTTATGGAAAATGTCAACACCAGATCAGTTAAGTCTATCTATCTATCTATTGCCAGACGCCATACTCCCGTACGGGTTGGCCATTTGACTCCGAGTTATTTGCTTTACAGGGAGGGGCACTAACCCTCCACCAACCCACTTGCTGACACGTAGGGAGCACGTTGTAAATGGTTTCTTGGCTTACAGGAAAATGGATCTTGGCTTACAGGAAACCATTTGGCTTGTCACTCAATGTAAAGCCACCTGGAAAAAAAAAAAAGGGGGGGGGGGGCAGTAAGAAGTGACAGGAAAGATGGGAGAAATAGGAAGATAGGAGGGCAGGCACAGAAAAAGAATGATCAAGGCTAAGGAAGAAGTAGGCAGCACTACATCAAGTGAGTGGATGATGGTCGCCACCACCTACCACAAATCAGTTAAGTACTTGGCAAAAATAATATTTGTTGATTTTTCAAGTGCATTCCACACCATACAGCCCCATCTTTTGAAGAAACTAATTTCAAGGAATGTCAACTCTAATCTTATCTTGTGGATTCATGATTCCACAGACCCCATAAACTGTCAGTTGTAAACACGGGCCAGCCCAGGTTGTGTGTGTGCTATCACCACTTCTGATTCCTCTTTAAATGGTGCAAGTGCCTGTCGATGAGTACATGACTCATGTAGGCTTTTTAAATACAGTATGCTGATGATATTACTTTAGTTTCACTTTGTAAGAAGTTATCTTATTTACAGACAGAAACTGGTCTATTTTACTAAATGGTGCAAGGAAAACTTCTTGGAGCACAATGTCTGCAAAACTAAGGAAATGCTACGGTTGTTGATTTCAGCAAGACACCAATGGCAGAGTAACCCTTGATTATTAACAATATTTACACTCTTCACCAAGCCAAACATAGTTATCGTTCTGAAATACCTTAAAATAAGCTGATGACATCCCTACACATTCTAGATATCAACTTTGACAAATTACGCGAGTTTTTGTTTCTTTTTCATTTCTCTGTTCTTTCTACTTCGCCAGAGTAAACTGTATATGACTAGGCTGTTTCTGTTTTGAAAGTTCATGTTCCTCTTCACACAGTAGTCGTACACCCATTGCTATCGCTTCTTACGATAAAACTGTTAAGCTTCAGTAGCATTATTAATTTCCTTGACAGTTTGTGTCTAACCTAATGAAAAATATTATCATACTTGCCAAAGGTAAGTGCTGACAGAAACAGTTGTAAGAAAGTAGTAAATAAATTTAAGACTATGGAATGAGCTTAGTAATACGATCAACAGTGCGAGTGGCTGCGCGGTGATCCGACTCATCCTGCCACGTCACCACTCTCATTTGCAGGCCGTCACATACAGGATAGCAAGAGATTTTCAAGGGGCAATATTAAATGTGATTTGTGCGGGGCAGCAGAAGAGAACATAAAATACTTTTTATTATGGTGCCCATTGTATCAGGAAGACAGGAATAAGGAAGAACACCTACAACAGCCTTATATAGAAAATGAAAACAATTTAATAGGACAATTACTGTTTAGTGAAGAAAATATAGGAAGAACAAAAGACTATTTATATCATATATGGAGGAAGAGAGAAATTAAGGAAAGAAAGAGGAATACCTTAACAAATAGCGAAAAAAAAAAGAAAATAAAAAAAGACACGAGCAAAACACAAGAAAAAATAATAAACTAGAAAAATAAATTGACAAGAGGAGTGCCGATGAAAAGGCAATACTCCTCACCCATCAACTAAACTGAACTGAGACGGCCTTGCCCCAACCCACCTTTCCTTCCTCCTTTCTTCCATCTTCCCTCCACCTCCAGAAAATCCTCGTCACCAAAAAAAAAACTCTATCTAGGGAAGTTATCGAAAATATCCTTACCGTCGTGAATATTTGCAATTTTTTCCATCCCTCCTCTGAGCCATTCCGTCTGCCCTATCCCATCTCTTACCTGCATTCTTCTTTCCTTTCCCTCTTCATCTCCAGAAAATCTCTAAGTCACTAAAATTCTCCTTCTATAATCAAAATATCGAAACAACACTTACCATCGTGAAAACTGCGATTTTCCCGGCCCCTCATTCAAACCACTCACTGTGTAAGGAAACTGACGCGACAACATGGCGTCATATATACGGGGCTTACAGGCCTTATAATGTTTTAATACGTAAAACAGGAAATCTCCTTATGCTATATGAATAAAATTAGTTCAAACCGTTAGAAAATTGTAGGAAATAATTTACCTACAGTATAAGCGTCAAAAAGTAGTGTTACAACACAAACCGTATTAAGGATATACAAACATTTTGAAAATTCGGTAAAATTCTTTGAAACCACATTCAAAATTAAACAGCTTCCAATAGCATTTATATTAACAAACTATATCTGCTTTGTGGATTAAAAGTTGACGTTTCATTTAAATTATTCTGAATCAGTGAAATGCCGCCATTAGAGAAAACGACTCAGCGTAAGTTATTTAATGGGAAACGAAGGAACCAGTTCATTACGGTCTTGAAGCAAACATAAAAATAAATAAGTAAATAAATGATGGATGGATGGACAAAAATAATTCTACATGTACTTATTTCACATGAGGAAGCACTTCATAAAACCGTCGAAGCCTCCTATCACCTCCTCCTTAGCGATTTATTTCCGATTCTGCTTCGTTACTAAATTATTGTGTGTTTAGGAAGGTTACTGACACCTCTTCCTTGGCGATTTTTTTCCGATTCTGCCGTTATTATAGTCTTGTGTGGATAGGAGGGTTGTTAACACCTCTTCCACAGCGATTTATTTTTGGATATGGCTGGTTAACATCCTAGTTATGCTATGTATGCAGAGTATGGTGATATTGGAAGGAATTTTGTAACGGGAGTAACGTGTAATAAGCAAAATAATTTATGTAACACTAAGACGTAATAAGCACAATACATCTATTAAGAAAAGGTGTTGTGGGGCTTCCTTCACCTTCAGCAGCTTATTTCACGTCCAATGGCAGAAAAATACAATATTGTGACTCTACATCCTTTCCATAGCACTTCTTCGTGACTTGCATCAAAATAAATCTATTTGGAAAAGGTGTTAGGGAGCTTCATTTACCTTTTTTAGCTTATTTCATGTTCAATGGCTGAAAAATACAATATTATGGCTCTACATCCTGGGGGTAGGGGGAGTTTCAAGAATACTCCCCCAGTATCCCTGCTTGTACGAGGCGACTAAAAAGGGTTGGTGGTGGGTTAGTGCCCCACCCCGTAAAAAGAACTAACTAAAAATGCGAATAAAGCGCCTCGGACCCGGACGGACCATACGTTGACGACTAAGGAACGGACAAAGGACATTCTTAGGGTGGGAACGTGGTATGTGAGAGGAGTGAATGATGAAGTGAAAGAGAGAGAGATTGTTCAGGTGCTTGAGGATGCAAAAGTGGATATATGTGGATTGACTGAAACTAAATGGAAAGGTGAAAGGGTGAGAGAATGGGAATATGGTTTAGGTATCGTATGTGCGGGAGTCAATGAAAACGAGAGGGCAAGAGAGGGAGTATGTCTGATGATAAGCAAGAAGTGGAAGGAGAATATAAGAGAGTATGGAACAGTGGGTGCAAGGATTGTATGGGTGAGGATGAAAGTAGGTATACAAGCGTGGGCGATTGTATGTGTGTATGCCCCGACAGAGGATCGAGTGGCAAGAGTGAAAGATGAGTTTTGGGCGAGTGTAGAAGCGTGTATGGACAAGTTTGCGAGGAACGAGAGAGTGCTGTTGATTGAAGACATGAATGGCAAAGTTGGGAATGTACGAGTGGATGAAGTGGTTGGTCAGTGGGGTGTGCCAGCTGACGTAAATGGGAATGGAAGTGCTTTGGTGGACATCTGTGCAGGAAAGGGGTTGGCAATAGCCAACACCTACTTTCGGCATAAGATGATCCACCGGTACACATGGAGAGTAATGAGGAGGATGGATGGTGAACTTGTTGAACGAAAGGCAATGACAGACTACGTGTGTGTGGATGAGCGAATGAGAAGACAAGTGTTGGATGCAAGAGTGTGGAGAGGGTGGGGGAATGGAGTCTCGGACCATCACTTAGTGATGGCCAAGGTAGAGCTGCAAAGAAAGTGGTTGAGGAGACGAAGGGGAAGACAGGAGGAAGCAACTCCTGTGAGAAGAGTGGAGAAATTGCAAGATAGTGAGAAAATGACAGAGTATAAGAGCATAGTGGAAGAAAGATTGGGAAGGTATGAGCTAGAACAGATGGAAGGGGTGGAAGACGTATGTAAGATATTCACGGAAGAGATAGGCGCAGCGTGTGAGGCGGTTTGTGGAGTGAGGAGGAGATGCAAGGGCGTGCAAGGGACAGCATGGTGGAATGATGAGGTGAAACGAGCTGTGAAACAAAAGAAGAAGGCATATAGTGAATGGTTAGCGAGTAGAGGTAGGGGAGAAGATGAGAGAGAGAAGAGAGAGGTATATGTGAGCAGGAGAAGGGAGGTTAAGAGACTGGTGAAGGAGAGTAAAAAGAAAGTGGATGAAGAGTTTGGGAGGAATCTGAGTGTGAAATGGAGGGAGAGTAAGAAATTGTTTTGGAAGGAGGTAAAGAAAGTAAGGCAGTGTGAAAGGGGAAATAGTAGGGGAGCGAAAGATAGGAATAATAGATTGTTGGTGGAGAAGAGAGAGAAATTGTGGAGATGGAAGGAGCACTTTGAGGATTTGTTGAATGTAGAGAGTGAGAGCAGTGCGAGTATAAGTGGTTGGGGAATGGCTGGGAGAAGAAGAGATGAGAGGAGGGAGAAAGAGATCAGTAGGGCGGAAGTAGTGGAAGCGATGAAGAATATTAAGTTGTGAAAGGCCCCAGGAATTGATGGAGTGTGTGGTGAAATGCTTAGGTATGGGGGTGAGATTGCTGTGGAGTGGATATGGAAGTTGTGTAGATTGGCTTGGGAAGAGGGAAGGGTTCCAGAGGACTGGAAATCAGGTATAATTGTTCCTTTATACAAAGGAAAAGGGGAGAGAGAAGTATGTGGTAACCATAGGGGTATTTGCCTACTTAGTGTGACTGGTAAAATATATGGTAGAATACTCACTGATAGGGTTAGGCATATGACAGAGGAGCTAGTGGGAGAAGAACAAGGGGGATTTAGGAAGGGAAAAGGGTGTGTAGATCAGATATTTGTTCTAAGATGTTTAGTGGAGAAGTATCTAGAGAAGGGAAGGAAAGTGTATGCTGCCTTCATGGACTTGGAGAAAGCTTATGACAAAATAGATAGGCAAGGTATGTGGAAGGTATTAAGAATATATGGAGTGGAGGGGAAATTGTTGAGTGCTGTGAAGAGTATGTACGAGGGAGCTAGGGCTGCGGTGCGAGTGGATGGTGAACTGAGTGAGTTCTTTGATCTCAATGTGGGACTGAAACAGGGTTGTGTGATGTTTCCATGGCTGTTTAATATATACATGGATGGGGTTGTAAAGGAGGTGCAGGGTAGGGCAGTGGATGTGGGGGTGGCTCTAATGAATGAGGGTGAGATTTGGAAGCTTCCGGTGTTGCTGTTTGCTGATGATACAGTACTGTTGAGTGAAGTTGAATGGGAGTTGCAAGGTTTGGTGAATGAATTTGGGACAGTGTGTAGGAGGAGGAATTTGAAAGTTAATGTAAACAAAAGCAAAGTTATGGTGTTTGAGAGGAATGAAGTCACAGAGTGTGCAGTGAGGTTGGATGGTGAGGATATGGAGAATGTGAGTGCATTCAAGTACTTGGGTAGTGTGATGAGTAGGGATGGAACTTTGGGGGATGAAGTGCGTGAAAGGGTACAGCAGGGAAGGAAGGTTGTTGGTACACTGAAAGCAGTGATGAGAAATAGAGAGGTGAGTATGGAAGTTAAGAAGTCACTGCATGATAGTATTGTGATCCCTACCCTGATATATGGAAGCGAGGCATGGACCTTGCAAGAGGGGAACAAGTCAAGAGTGAGAGCAGTGGAAATGAGTTACTTGAGAGGAGCATGTGGAGTGACGTGGAGGGACAGGTTGACGAATGAAGAAGTGAAGGAACGCTGTGGGGTGGATGTGGATGTGATTGAGAAGATTAGGAGAAATACACTGAGGTGGTTTGGACATGTGAAGAGAATGGAGAATAAAAGACTGACTAAGAGGGTGTATGTAGATGAGGTGGAGGGAGGGAGAGGGAGACGTAGACCGAGGATGAGGTGGAGGGATGGAGTTGAGAGGTATATGAGGGAGGGGGGGGTGAGTTGGGGGGAGGGTAGTCAAATGGTGGGTGACAGAGCGACTTGGAGGCGTTCTGTCTGCGGCCACCCTTTGCGGGATTAGGGCGTCGGGCTATAGATAGATAGATAGATAGATAGATAGATAGACATCCTTTCCATAGCACTTGCATCATATTCTACTGCAGTGTTCATGTACTGTTACAACTCAGCACTTACGATGGAGGGATGGAAATTTTAGGCCAAGTTGGGGTAAAATCAGTATGCAACCTGTCATCCTTTCCACAACACTTTTTCGTGACTAGCAAAGAAAGACAATACCACAGCTCTACATCCTTTCTACTGCACTTCTTCGTGACTAGCATCATACTCTTGTTGGTCTCTTGATGCAATTCAGCATTCAAGATGGAGAGATGGCAATGATGAAAGTAATAAAATTCCATAGCTTTTCCTATAGCACTTCTTCGTGACTAGCATCATATTCTAGTATTAATCTATTGTTGCAATGCTATCTATTGCCAGACGCCTTAATCCCTTAAGGGGTGGCCATAAACAAATTGCCTCCATGTCATCCTGTTCCTGCCATTACACTGCTCTCCCCCCAACTTACATTCCCCTCTTTCATGTAACTTCAATCCATCTCATCTTTGGTCTCCCCCTCCCCCTCTCCACCTCACTCACATACACTCTCCTAGTCAGTCTCATACTTCTCTACTCCATCCCTACTCCTAAAATCTCTAATAATAATAATAATAACAATAATCCATCTATCCATCATCCAATCCTAAGTTGACCCATGAGAAGCGTGTGAGCCCAGGGCTAGGCAACATGGTCCTGACATTTAAGATGACAGTGACCAGCCTCATTCATCCCTGTGTGGCATTACATGAGCAATAAACCCCAACCACCCCTTGGATATAAACCTTCACCGGCTCAATCCAAATGGAGTGCTGTAATTACCCACTAAACCACCAGGCACCAAAATTTGGTTATATGGTTACCACCCAGCGTAGTAAATGGTTTCCTGGTGTAGAGGAAACCATTTGGCTTGTCACTCAGTGCAGTCACCCACAGGCAGAAAGAAGAGGAAAGAATGAAGGAAAGAAAGACAGAAGAGGGAGTGTTAAGTCACCCGTAGGCAGAAGGACGAGGAAAGAATAAAGGAAAGAAAGACAGAAGAGGATGGAAGGAAAGAAGGATGGAGGACAGGAAAGGGCAGACACCCAAGAGCAGCACTACATTGAGTGAGTGGATGGTGAGTGCCCCCACCTAATAATAATAATAATAATAATAATAATAATAACAGTTGCCGAAAACTGTTATGAAAAAAGAAATCCGAGGTGTGGAACAGGATGTGTAACAATGTGAGAAACTCTGCTAGTAAATATATTTAATTTCAATTGTCTCATCAAGAGGCATCTTTCTTTATATACTAGTCTCTTGAGACCCTAGTTGCTGCCAAATTATTTAATTTCACTGAGGAGGTGCCTCATAAACAAAAGGTTAATGAAAATCTCACAAGATCTGCTTCAGAGTGTGTGTGTGTGTGTGTGTGTGTTCTTACCTAATTGTATCTTTACAGGAATGAGTCAAGCTCGTATTGTCCCGTGCCTTAGACCATATTTATCGTACACATCCTTAAATTTGTGAATTGTTTTGGCACACACTATTTCATTCGGTAGTGCAGTCCATTGATCAACTGCTCTGTTTGGGAAACTGAATTTCCTTACGTCTTTATCACCTCTCTTCTTATGTAGTTTTTTGCAGTGTCCTCTTGCTGATGCTTCTCCATATGTTAAGTAATCATTTATGTCTATTTTCTCCTTTCCTGATATGCACTTATATAGCATTATCATGTCACCTCTTTTCCTTCTCTCCTGTAGTGTTGGTAGATTCAGTTTATTTAGTCTTTCTTCGTAGCTTAGGTCCCTTAAGCTTGGTATCCATCTTGTAGTGGCCCTTTGAACTTTTTCAATCTTGTCCATATGCTTTTTGAGATGAGGACTCCAGACTACTGATGCATATTCCAGGGTTGGTCTAATGAATGATGTTATTATCCTTTTTAGCATGTCTTCATTTATGTATGTGAATGCTATTCTCATATTTGCAAGCAGTGTATACATGTTCCGCACCTTCTCGCTGATGTGGTCAGCCGGAGATAGTCTGTTATTGATAATCACACCTAGGTCTTTCTCTCTTTCTGATGTGTATAGGGTTTTATTTCCTAACTTATAATCCCAATCAGGTCTTTTTCCACTTTTACCAAACTTGATTACATGACACTTGTCCACATTGAATTCCATTTGCCATGTACTACTCCATTCATGAAGTTTATTTAATTCTTCTTGTAGCTCCCTACAAGAGTCTGTGCTAGTAATTCTCCTTTGTATTTTTGCATCATCTGCAAACATATTCAGATAGCTCTCATTTCCAGTGTTACTGTTTATATCATTTATGTACACTAGAAACATGATTGGTGCCAGCACCGAACCCTGTGGTACTCCACTAGTCACTTCTTTCCATGATCAGTAGTTTCCTCTTAGTACTGTCCTCATTTCTCTTTTTATGAGAAAGTCTTGCATCCAACAAAACAGTTTACCTCGAATTCCTCCTTGATGGTACAGCTTCCATAAAAGTCTTTGGTGTGGTACTGTGTCAAAAGCTTTCTTGAAATCTAAATAGATACTGTCCACCCATCCTTCCCTTTCCTGTATTGTGTTTGTTACTCTGTCATAGTAGCTCAACAGATTAGTAACACATGATTTTCCTTTTCTGAAACCAAACTGTCTTTCTGTTATCATACTGTGTTTTTCTAGATGATTTACCCAAGCTTTTCTTATAAGTTTTTCTAATACCTTGCTTACAACACTAGTCAGTGATACTGGTCGGTAGTTGAGAGGATTTTGTCTATTTCCTTTCTTGAATAAGGGGACTATATTTGTATTAGTTCAGATTTCCCTTCTTGTCACTCTGGAGCTGTTGTTGATCATGATGGCTGCAAAATTACAAATGATGGCTGGCAATTACAAACTGTGTGTGTGTGTGTGTGTGTGTGTGTGTGTGTGTGTGTCTTGATCCATTCACATCTTGATGCCTCAGTGCAGTATGTGTGAAAGGCTGGAGGCCACTGTGCAAGACAAAAGATAGACTAAGAAAGATTGTTCCTGACTAAGAGATGACCATATATGTACTGTACAGTATACATGAAAGATTAGGACCAATTAATTCTTGTATTAGACACTTGCACCTGAGCTGATTATTACCATCCATAACAGCAGAGAGATGGAATTGTTGACATAATTCCTGCACAAATTTTGGTAAGATACCCTTGACATTCACATACTGATTTTGCAGCCATCATGATCAACAACAGCTCCAGAGTGACAAGAAGGGAAATCTGAACTAATACAACCTGTAGAACGGCAGTTCAAAGCTTTAAGACACATCAGATTCAGTTAAAGGCTTTGTATAGGTTTTGTGCAATAGTGTTTCACTGATATCTGGGAAGGAGAACAACTATTTAATACTGTATGTGAAAATGCTGGAGAATCAAAGGACACCTGTGACAAAACCCATTCTGACTGTAAGAAAGACTATAAAAACGTTGATGCTTGACAGCCATCTTGTTAAGAACAAACTGATATATGTTAAAAATACAAGAGACCATGTATTTTGGATGTCAGTCAGAGAGTTATGAATGGGCACCCTTCTGCATAAAAAAAGAAAAGAAAAAAGTAATCTTTCAGAAAAAATGGCAATTACAAACTGTAAGACAAAGGCAATATGATCCGTCAAAGAAAAGTTCCAGCAAAGAAGAACATGTTTTTGAATATGGTAGAAAATATCCTAAGAGCACAAGTCAGAAAACACAAATGTCGAAAAAATAACCTAATACAGTACTAGTCATATCTACTGCTCTTAACAGCTAAATAATCTGCTTAACTTATGAATCAGAGAAAAAATAAACTATGTTAACCATACAATGTAAAGTTGCACAGAAAGTCTTCATTATTAATTACCATTTTTGACATTTTACTCTGCTATCATCTAAATTAAATTATATAAAAACTGGATATAGGACTTCCATTGCTACCCATAAAGTATATTTGGTAGCCACTCACATTATACAATAGCTGTTGTATGGAAGAAGTTATGATACCTTGAAATACATCCCTGACCTATAATGAGGATCATTTGTGTATTATATTAACATCTCAGCAGACACACTTATCCAGAGGACAGTACCCAGCAGCACAGTTGGCAGCACACCAATCATCAAGGCCAGGCACCCAGTTCGGGTTGCCTGGCTCTACACCCCGGCACCCCACACTAGACACTCCACCTTCCTCTCCCCCACCATGATGAGAACCTCTACCTCGATGATGAAAACTTCTGCCTCCATGTTGAGAACCACGACCTCTATTGTTAGACCCTCTGTGGCCACGGCCTCTGCCTCCTGGTCTTGTAACAAGATCTGAATTGTCACTGCTCCAGTGTCCATGCTCAACTCTTCTGTCTCGATCTGCCCCACCATATCCAGACCCACTACCCCCGGTACCCATTCCAGTGCGCCAAGTGGTTGCAGTGCTAGATGTTGCTATCAGAGGGCCACGTTTGTACCCTCGTGTTGTGTAGTCCTCTCTGCTGTCTTGATTGTCAGTGTCGTCAAACTTGTTGGTCAGCCTGTAGTTACTTGTGCTTGAGATGCTGCTTGATGTCTGTAGGTCTTGGCTGACTTCAGCACTTGACCTGTGAAGCAGTTAAATTTTCAAAACTGTTCTCCATCTTTTTATTGCAAAAAGAAAGAATCCAAGACAAATAGTTTGCACATTTGTCCTTTTTAGAGAAAACTGCACAAAGAGGAACCCAGATTCATGATCCATTCATTCTGAAATGTCTAGATACATTGCGACTGAAAGACTTGAGGTCACTTGCAATGGGAATGACAGAATGAGGAAGACAGTTCCGGAGCAGACCCACTGCATACATGAAAGACTGAGGGTACTAGTTAGCTCTAGCATTTCACAGCTGGAGAGAAGATAGTTGCTTGTGGCTAAACAAATACAGCATGCCCACTGTAATGGGGAGGAATTTATGCAGCTAACTCAGATGAATATGTGTCCAGAAAGCTCACAGCAAAATGCATGCAGAGAGCTCAAAAGAAGATGCTTGCAGAGAGCTCAGAAGAATATGTTTTCGCAGAATTCAGAAGAATATGCTTTCAAGGAGCTCAGAAGAACATGCTTTCAGAGAAATATGAAGAATATGCTTTCAGGGAGCTCAGAAGAACATGCTTGCAGACCTCAGAATAAGCTTGCAGAGACCTCAGAAGAATATGCATGCAGAGACCTCAGAGGGTCAGTGACTAAAACACTAACATCAAAAGAAAGACAGAGACACTGCAACACCAGCAACGAAAGGGAGGTTGAAGGGTGAGCTCCCCGACATATTAAAGCTGTGCATAACACAGACTAAAGTAAGTATACAAAGTCAGCAACCGACTTGGATAAAGAAATGCATGGAGTCAGTTCACTGCACCAAATCTATGCAGAGCAGTTTTGTAAAAATAATGTGATCTTTTCAGGACAGATTATGAGAAAAAGAAATACTAAGTATATTTGCTTTGAGGTGTATCACAGTATTTTTCTATAGTTACATATTCCATAATGTATTTATGCAACAGAAAATAATATTACAATATCTCTGCAAGGCAACACTAATAGTAATACACTAATGATAATAAATAATCATCTATCTACTTTTCTATTTGTTATTCACTATTTTATTGTCCGATCTGGAGAACGGGGATTAGGGCACGTTAATTTAGTCTCAACATTTGAAGGTAGAGTGACCAGTCACCTATCCCTGAGTGGCAACATATGAGCAATAAACCCTCAACACCCTTCAGAGGTAAATGTTCATGAGCCACATGCAGCTGGATTACTTTAACCCACTAGGCTATCAGGTATCCACTGATTATATGATTACCACCCAATATAGTATTGTACATAAATTGTTTTCTGGGTTATATGAAACCATCTGACTTTTCACTCAGTGTTGTGTAAACTGAAGGTTGCACTATATCATGTCAAGTGGATGGTGGGCAGCCGTGAAAACAACAAATACTGTAATAATAATAATAATAATAAGAAGAAGAAGAAGAAAAATAATAATAATAATAATAATTTCATTCATTCATCTAATCCAGTGTTGTCCCATAAGGTGCATATGAGCCAGGGGTTAGGCAAGTTCGTCCTGACATTTAAGTTGAGAGTGACCAGCCTCACTCATCCCTGACTGGCATTACATGAGCAGTAAACCCCAACCACCCCTTGGATATAAACCTGCACCTGCTCAATCCAACTGGAGCACCTTAATTACCCACTAAACCACCAGGCACCATAATTTGGTTATATGGTTACCACCCAAAGTAGTAAATGGTTTCCTGGTGTACAGGAAACCATTTGGCTTGTCACTCAGTGTAGACTCACCCATTGACAGAAGGAAGAGGAAAGAATGAAGGAAGGAAGGACAGAAGAGGAAGGATGCAAAGAGGGAAAAATGGAAGTGGGGAAAGGGCAAGCACCTGAGAGCAGCACTACATCAAGTGAGTGGATCATAATAATTCATTCATTCATCACCTAATCCAGGGTTGCCCCATGAGGTGCGTAGAAGCCAGGGGATAGGCAAGCTGGTCCTGACATTTAAGATGAGTGACCAGCCTCACTCATCCCTGAGTGGCATAACGTGAGCAATAAACCCAAACCTCCCCTTGGATATAAAGCTGCACTGGCTCAATCTAACTGGAGAGCCTTAATTGCCCACTAAACCACCAGGTGCCATAATTTGGTTAAAATAATAACAATAGTATTGATGATGATAATAATAATAATAATAATAATAATAATAATAATAAATAATAATAATAATAATAATAATAATAATAATAATCCATCCATCCATCATCCAATCCTACATTGCCCCATGAGGAGTGTAGGAGCCCAGGGCTAGGCAGTTGGTCCCAACATTTGAGATGAGAGTGACCAGCCTCACTCATCCCTGAGTGGCATTACATGAGCAATCAACCCCAACCATCCCTTGGATATAAACCTTCACCGGCTCAATCCAAATGGAGCGCAATAATTACCCACTAAACCACCAGGTGCCAAAATTTGGTTATATGGTTACCACCCAGCACAGTAAATAGTTTCCTGGTGCACAGGAAACCATTTGGCTTGTCACTCAGTGTAAAGTCACCCACAGGCTCAAGGAAGTGGAAAGAATGAAGGAAAGAAAGACAGAAGAGGGAGTGTAAATAATAATAATAATAATAACGATAATGTTAACAATAATAATGCTACCTTCCGCTGAGAAACGAGAATCCAGAGACACAAGTAGCTTAATATAAAATCAACAATGCCCAGTGATGGGCCTAAACTTATTCACTCACCACACAAACCTATGAAATTCTTTGCTCCATCTCACAGCCATAACATCTGCACAATTAAATTTATGACTTTTTCTTTCTTGACTTCTTTGTCACACTCTTTTCTGCCCAAATCAGCACCATCTTTAGCTTTGAAATGCACTCCTATGTTGATGATCTTAACATTATTGAACAACATCCTAAATGCACTTCTGCAGATAGAAATATACTGTACAACATTAATCACACTCAACCAGAAGAATGGCTGTCATAATACTGTTGTTGCCCATGGCTCCTCTGGATGTGAACACAGTGGACTGCAAGTTGAAGTAGCCCTCCTGATATCCACCGTCCTCAGGTGACAGGGAGGGAGCTGAGGGACATTTGGATAACCAAACAGCTCTCTGCTACTTGGAACATAGGTGCTGCCAAATATATGTGTCCCTTTGCAGCACCATGGTACTATGACAGTCTCATCACATATATCGTCAATCACATTACAGCACTAATAACACACAGACCAGAATCTGACAAAAAGCCCCTCTCTTCACTATCTGGCCACATGATCCCATAGGAAAAAGCCTCCAAAATACCTGACACAAAACATTCACTCCAAAAATAAATAAATAAATAATTTTAAAAAGCCACTGGAAAACTCAATGCTCTTTACAACAGCATTCTGATGATGTATTATTCTGTTTATTCTTGCTACCTACAGTTTATTTTAATCAAATGAAGATTTCTGAACAGAAGACTTTATAGTTACAGCTTTTATTTACCCCTTCACCACCAAAGGACTCTGCTAAGATAAATAAAATCATCTGGCAGCTGCAACAACAAACTAGAAAAAGATATCACCAGATTCAAGGAGTTAAGGAGATAACAAATACACCTGTACAACAAAAGCAACCTTCAGGCATTCTCTACAGCCAAGTTTCCGGCTATAACTTTATCCAACAGAATACAAATAAAGACTAAGCAGAACAAAGCCTTACATACCATAACAGGATGCACACACACAACAAATATGATAGCCTCCAATATAAACCACTTACTGAGAACCCAATTAAAGTTTCCAATTCTAGCATTATCACCAGAATACGACTAAAACTTAATTCTTCGTCCATCACATCACAGTCCAACCTTCACCAGACAGAAACTTGAAGATCATACCTGCCTCTAACTATACTCTCCACTTTAACTTAGTGTAAAACTGCTATCTTTATCTTGAATGCTGAGTTATAACATTAAAACTAAAGATCAAGAGTAGAGTATGGCACTGGTCACATAAGAATGATACAGAAAAGTTGTCAGGCCACAGTACAGTACTGCACTGTCTTAATCTGCTGCTGAACTCTGGGAAACAGGCTGCAAATGGACATAAATCTCCACCAAGCTCAGGTGGACGAACTGCAACACTTAACAGTATCAAAACCTATCATTAATTCCAGGTAATACTGTATATTCACAGAACATATCTACACCAAGTTATTCAAGATGCTTTTCTAAGAAAATAGACAAACAGTCTTTTGGACAGCAATACACCAGAGACATAAACAACCTGAAATCACCCTCCCAGATCAAAAACAGAGATACTTTGGCAAGACTATGTTCATGCCATCACCTCACCATTCCTTAAATCAACACAGCCACAAAATAAACTAATCAACCAACCCAGCATGCCAGTGATGCCAATGTTGGACAGACAACATTTAGCCTTTTTACTCAGAAAGTAAGCATTAGCATCAATCACATAACCTCACTGAGAGATCTCTGGGAGTGCTCTCAGGCTGAGGTGATTTTCTCTGAAGATGCAGAGTTCCCATGAAAGGAACCTTGGGGCAACAAAGTAAAGTAAAGGTGAATAAAAAAATTAAATACAAATTGCTTCATTACCAAACATCCAATTTTTAGTTCATTTCTGCTATTCCTGGACAATATTATTTAGACTATATAAAAAAAAAACACAACTAGTAAAAGGGTTGATGAAGGCTAAATTTAACTACTGTACTCCAGTCTGAAAAGTCTTTCAAAAGTTTATACCTGTAAAATCTGCTAAAAGATCAAGAATAGAATATAAAGATGTCATCACAAAAATAAATAATTAAATAAATAAAAGGAAATCACTTACTGTTCAACACTATGATGTGAATCTCCGACTGATTCTCGTTCGTTGATGTCAGGCCAATTGTCATCATGATCATCATCTGTCCCATGCTGTCAGGGAAGAATCATCATAATCATGATGAAGATCATCATAATCACATCCTCTTTTTTGCTCTTAAACTGAATTAGTTAAAGGCTGTATTCTTGTTAGCTTTGGGCCACATCTTCCTCAATTACTGATTTTCCATATTACATCTTAACTTCTCATAACTGGGACAGCTCTAGAACTGAGTGAATCGGAGCTGCGTGTGTTAATACTGCAACCATTAACCCCCTCATGGATGACAAAACAAGTACTTTATTTATGTAACATCAGACAATTTTATTCTGGTAAGAACAAGTCATGGGAGCTTGTCAGTTAATATTTTTGTATAATTATGTTACAGATGCAATGTATGTTCATATTACAATGATATAAATAAGAAACCTTTGAAACCATTATGGAAGAGGTGCTATGAGCTTTCCTATGCCAGCAAAATTATGGCTCAGAAGTCTGTTTATGGCCACAATCAGATGTAAAAGGATTTCCCCTCCAGTGATAGTTACATACTACAACTCATGAAGTACCATTATCACAGGTCTAAAGATTATAATGGCTCTAAAATTTAGGCTGTGGTGTACCAGTATGGTTCTAAATCATAAAGTGTCAACCTACCTACATATACTTGCCTAACCACCCAGACATCTACCTACATTGCGTTTATCCTACCCATACTTAACTATCTACCTACAGCTGCTTACCAATTTGCCAACACATTTATCAAAATCCACTAGTACCTACACATTTCCCAATGCCCATCTACCTGCCTGCATACCTGCCATTACATAGCTATCTAAACATCTACAAATGCTTACCTACGGACCAACACATTACCTATGTTCACCTGCTTACCTACACATCTACCTGTACCTACCTACCTACTTAACTACACATCTAGCTATTTATTTTTACTTACTTAGCTACCTACTTATGCATCTCCTTATGCTTACCTACCTATAAACACATCTACCAATACCTACCTACAAACACATCTACCAATACCTACCTACAAACACATCAATCCTTACCTACTTGCCTACCCAGACATCTGTCTATACATACCTATCTGCAAATCTGCCAATCTTTACTTACCTACCTACACATGCCTATACAGAGCTTACCTACCTGTCACAAAACCTACCTACCAACCATTCTACTAAGTGTGTATGAATGCAAATGTGGAATAAACCTCAGAACACTGCACACACAACCACTAGGAAGCAACAAATGATAATACGAGCTTGGTCTTGATTGACATCCTCTAAGGGGGAGTTGTGACCACTCTTTTGCTCCTACAGTAGCTTCTTTGGTAAAAATGTGGGTGGGAAGGTGTACAGACAGCATTTAGCAAACATTTAGGACTTCATTTAGCTGTGTGTGTGTGTGTGTGTGTGTGTGAGAGAGAGAGAGAGAGAGAGAGAGAGAGACAGACAGACAGACAGCAGTGAAATCAGTGAAATGAGGAGAGCCAAAAGACTAAAACAAGTGAAATATAATCATCACTGATCTAAAAACACATGAGGCACTTTTATTGTGGCTTAAACATGCATAAAGCAAATAATTATTATGTAGCACAAAAACAGCTGAACTACTGCTGCTATAGCTAAAAATGAAGTAATGGTATTATGGTTCTAAAAATAATTCAGATAATGCTAACAACAGGTGACTGAACTCCTTCATTACAAGGAAATTTTCAACATATTATTTTTGTGCTATTTCCAATTAACTTTGTTCAGGAGATTTTTAAAACTCATGTGTATGATGCAACTTTCAGTATCTCCATCACTACCTGAGCTCCTTCTGACATTAAATAAAATCTCTGGTAGCAGCATACATGAACATAATGACATTGTGGCTGGTCGTGGCAACCATCATCCACTCACCTGATGTAGTACTGTTACTTCTTCCTTCACCTTTATCACTGTTTTTATGTCTGTCCTCCTCTCTTGCTGTTTCTCCCATCTTTCCTGTCACTTTTTATTAGCTACTCTTCTTTCCTTCTCAGGTTGACTTACACTGAGTGACAAGCCTAATGGTTACCTGTAAGGCAGGAAACCATTAACAATGCTGGGTGGTAACCATATAACCAACCGAAATGTGTTCCCTACATGTCAACAAGTGGGTTGGCAGAGGGTTAGTGCCCCTCCCTGTAAAACCACTAATTCAGAGACAAAACGGCCACCCCTTACGGGATTGTGACATCTGGCTATGGATGGATGGATGGTCGTTCTTGAGGTGCCACACTTAAAAACTCAAGAAGCAGCCTACCGAATAGCCTCCATGATTGCCTTGCTGCGTGGTGAAGGGCCTCTGATATGCAGAGGTCCGAGACGTGGAGGACTGAGATGTGGAGGTGAGGATATGACTGTGGGATGCATGGTTCAAATCCAGGTGGTCATCATCATCCACGTCCTGTGAGAGAACAGTTTTGGATTAAGTAAAGTGCTAGATGGACTCTCTCTCTCTCTCTCAGATGGCTCCTCATCGCAGTCATATTCAGCAGTATCATCAACCTGACCTTTTTCTCACCAATGGATACAGTGATGTACGGTAGAATAGAGAATCAAAAGTGGAAAAGTGCAAAAGCAGATCTATTAACAACATCCACAATGAAATAGGCCACACAGCCACTCATACATCACTAAAGTTACTAAACTGGTTCCATCTTACAAACTTAAGCAACAGCACATATTTTTTGGTATTTCTATTTATTGATGATCTTCACAATCACCGGCTAGAGAGAATAATAGGAAAATCACTGCAGAGAAGGGATTAACAGAAACTAATAAGGAGTATGTTTTAACTCCTTCAATACTGGATATTCTTCCTAAAAACAAAAATCTTGGGTGATAAAAGAGATAAAATATTATCTTAACGAAGCAGTTAAGAGATATCCCACTGCACTTCTGAATGCGATGCAAAAATGTTTTTTTTTTTTCTCTCTCTCTCTCTCTCCCTACCTGTGTGATCTGCCTCAGTATGGTGTGGGCATTACTGCACTGGCCTCCAATGAACTGGGACAAACTCTGGCCAGACCTCACCACATCATCTTCGATTGAGTCCATTGTCTGGTCCAGCAGTTCCATCTGGATCAAAGATAAATGGGTTACATGTCTTTACCTGCTTTGAACTGTGTCAGATACAGTATATGTGTGCACCATGAGCTTATCTTATTCTTGGTGTTGCAGATAACTTTTAAATAAACCTTCACTGCACTGTAACCATTTATTGTGTAGCAACCAGTTTCACAGGGTATACTCACATGGTCCCAAAATAAAACACCTACACCCTGACATCACAGTGAAATAGCTGAGAGGCTGTTTTGAATCCTGTGATTGTGAAGTTTGTCTCTTTATTGAAAATGTTTTTTAAGAGTAGCCCAAAATAAAATACAGGACACTGTACCTAACTTCTACCAATTCACTGAAAGACAGACTGCCATTAAGGCCATATAAGGCGTCCCTCTTCTGAATAAAACTCTCAGGAGTTACCCAGAAAAAAATAGAGTAAGTTACAAGACCCTCTGACTACACACAGTTTATCTCTGATGAATAAATTCATCAGGAGTTGGCCACTCAAAAACTACCCAGGTTCTACCATCCCAGAGAAAGTCAGACAGTAACCTCCTTTACCAACTGAAGCAATTTCGAACTTGAATAAAATAAGCTTGTGGTTGAGTATGTTTAAATGCTGAAAGCACTCTTTAAATAAACTGCAGTATCATTATTCAGACCTTATTTGAATCTATGGGTCAGAATGTCAGTGGCTAACAAGCTGTGCAGCATATCTTCCTTAGTGATTTATTTGGTCAAACTTTACACGTTACCCTCATCCGATTTTCGACTTTTCGTTAACATTTTCTAGTAGAACTGGTCATTCTAAGAATCTTTTCTTCTATGACATTTCTCTCGCAAATTGATAATAAACGAGTTGCTTCCACCAATCACAATCGCAGACGAGAGCGCGCTCTGTCCGCTCACCCGCTCACATTTGAAAGTTTGTCCCGGAAGACCAAACTTTACACGTACTCCTCATGCGATTTTCGGCTTTTCTTTAACATTTTCAATTGTTTTTGTTAGTGATTTTCGACTTTTCTTTAACATTTTCAATAATTTTTGGTTAGTGTTACGATCTTTTCTTGAATCGTTTCTTGAATTGTTGTTGCCGTTTACAGCTACAGACGGCTCTTCAGATGCAGACGAGGAACTGTAAACTGCTAGGTAAATGCATTATTTCTTATTTACACTCGGTTAGGTTAGGTTAGATGAGGTTTGGTTAATGTCATGGGGGGTCTGGGGGGCGAAGCCCCCCGGTTAGGAAACACGAATTCCCTAAGAAGCTTAAAATTATTTTCTTCCGAAGGATTTTAGTGTTTTTCATTTGATTTTGATAACAGTTCCAGTAGGAAATCACTCGCTTTTGCGTTTTTCCCCCACCCAACACCCCGGTTTCCCACAGGTCCCCCAGTATTCCTGGGGGAGGGGGAAGAACCGCAAAAAATTACATTTCAAGTGATAACAAACATCCAACCTGAGTGTTTTCGGTTGTTTTTGGTGTGATTTTGGTTGATTTGGACCGGTCCTTTCCACCGGAAGTCGCTAGTGGCGTTCAACAAAAACTAGCGACTTGCGATAGAAACGAAGGTCAAAATCGATCGAATCACACCAAAAACAACAGGAAACACTAAGGTTGGATGAAAAAATCGGATGAGGGCAACGTGTAAAAATGAGGAGTACGTGTAAAGTTTGGTCTTCCGGGACAAACTTTCAAATGTGAGCGGGTGAGCGGACAAAGCGCGCGCTCGTCTGTGATTGTGATTGGTGGAAGTAAATCGCGTGTAACTCGTTTATTATCAATTTGCGAGAGAAATGTCATAGAAGAAAAGATTCTTAGAATGACCAGTTCTACTAGAAAATGTTAACGAAAAGTCGAAAATCGGATGAGGGTAACGTGTAAAAATTGACCGATTTATTTTGCATAATACTGTACATCTTAACAGTTGCTTGTATTGAATTTATATAGTATTAATATCAGTATAGGTTGCATTCATAACAAAGAAGAGTATATTGAGGTGTACTGTGCAATATAAACCACTAAGGATGAGGCATGACAACATATTCAAAACTAACTACAAATACAGTCCCAACACAGCCTCCACTGACCCACCCATAACACAGCCCTTTACACACCTTTCATAACATAGCCCTTCACACACTCTTCACACACTTTGACTTACCGCCTGAGAGACATAGTTCCTGAGCAGCCTAAGCCTTGCCAATCCCTGTGCTTGCTTCACCACCTCTTCACACACCACAGGTCCACATACCCCCCACTCCTGCCTGCTTACACCCACACACACACCAGCCCACGCCACCAACACCAGCCACGCACTCCACCACACTGCCATTGCGTCCAGTGAGGGGAAGGCTAACGCCTGTAAATAAAGAAAATAAGAGGGCTTATATTAATCCTTATCAACTATACACGAGGGTCATTAAAGGCAGACAATCAATTTTTACTTAGCCTCAAAGTTCCCCTACAATATGATTCACAACAGTGGATGTTATAATTAGGCCACCAATTGTATCTTCAGACCTGGATGAAAAAATGCAAGAGGTAACACTTTGTCATCCAGACGTCTGACCAGCCTGTAAATTAAACCCAGGTTCTTCTAGTTGGGGGTTGGATCCATTAACCAATATATCCTATTGTATTATTCTATTACCAACCAATGCTCCAAACACTTGAAGAGGAATTATTCTACACAAAGTAATCATCGGTATACACAAAAATTACCAGTATACCGGTATATCAACTTTCACGTGTTTTGTTGAGAGCTGCTGGCATTGAATTTAAATATTTAAGTCTCTTTCGTTTTGTTTCGTTTTTGAAGGTACATGCTTGCATGCGTCGGCCTTGGTCACCTGATGGCAGCTTTCCATGCTGCTCGATCTCTGGCAGCTTCCCTATTCGGTCCCTTATCCTTGAGGTCACACTCAGTGACCACATCCCATTTTTTTTTTCTTTTTTTTGGTCTACCTCTCGCAACCCCACCCCTAACGTTAACAGTTTTCACATTCCGCACCAAGTGATCATCCCCATCCTTTCCATATGTCATCAACCTCTCCTCATCACAACACTAATACACTCAAGGTCCTCTCAATTCTTCCATCCCCCCCAGGCCATGCACTGCACATTCACTTAATCACTGCAATTTCTGTATATCTAAGCGTGCGAATATTCTCTTCCTTTACTGCCCAGGTTTCACTACAATAAAGCATTACACTCAACACATGCCACATACAAAGATCCCTTAGCGCGGAGGCAGAGCTCTCTCAATGTCAGGAGAGGCAAAAGTTCCCTGAACTTCTTCCAACCACTCCACACTCTAGCTACAGAGCACCACCTCTAGCACATAACATGTCTCCCAAATAACAAAACTCTTCCACACATTCGAGACTCACCAGCAAGATTAATTCTTTCATACCTGACAATCTCCACAGGCTCTCCCTGACACACTGCACGCATGAAATCAGCATTATCTCGCAGTCTACCTCTAATACCACTACATCTCTTAAGCATCCACTTATCATAAACACTGCAAAAGATGAATTTACTTCCCACGCCCTTGTGGCAAATAGCACATGGCCACTCTCCCTCTTCTTTGACAGTACTTCCACCAGCCCTAGATACCATCACTTTTGTTTTATCTGCATTTACTCTTAAGCCCTTGTGCTCCATACCATCGCTCCACTTCCTAAATCTTTCCCCTGCCCCCCTTTCGTTCTCTGCAGTCAACACCAAATCATTGGCATACAACATCTCCCACGGGAGTCCATTTCTGAAGTCACGTTAGAGGGCTTCAAGTACCATGATAAACAACACGGGGATCAAGGCTGACCCTTGATGCACACCAAAATTCACGGAAAACTCATCACTCAATTCCCCATTCACCTGTACCTGGGTGCGAGCACCCATATACACAGCCATAACCACCCTAACCAGCCACTCCTCGATCCCAAGTTTTCTCATTGCCCGTTTTATCACCTCTCTACGGACTCCGTCAAAGGTCTTCTCCAAATCAACAAAAACAAAATACAATCCTCCCTTTCTTTCTTATTTTTCCTGAAACTGTCGAACAGTGAATATTGTATCACTGGTCTCTTTGCCCGACATAAACCCAAACTGCATTTCAACAATATTCACTCTTTCTCTAATCATATCGTCTAGAACTCTCTCCATTACCTTTATTAACTGGTCCAAAAGCTTTATACCTCTATAATTTCTTCTTTCCAGGGCATCCCCCTTCACCTTGTACACATTTATAACTACACTCTTCAGCCAATTATCTGGGACAACACATTCATTCATTCATCATCTAATTCTGTTTGTCCCATGAGGAGCATAGAAGCCTGGGCCTGGAAAGTTGGTCCTGACATTTATGATGAGAGTGACCAGTATCCCTCAGTGGCATTACGTGAGCAATAAAACCCCAACTACCTCTTGGATATAAAGCTGTCCAAGCTCAATCCTATTGGAGCGTCTTAATTACCCATTAAAACACTAGGCGCCATAATCTGGTTATATAGATTCAACCCAGTGTAGTAAATTGTTTCCATGTGTACAGGAAACCATTTGGCTTGCCACACAGTGTAGAGTCATCCGTAGACAGAGAGAAGAGGAAAGAATGAAGGTAAGAAAGACAGAAGAGGACGGAAGGAAAAATGGACGAAGAGAGGAGAGGGCAGTCACCCGAGAGCAGCACTACATCGAATGAGTGGATGGTGAGCGCCCCCACCGACACATATATAATCGTATTTATCAAGTCAGTAACCCCACTCCTAAATGCTTCCATCCAAAGGACACCATGTATACTGTACTATAAAAGCAGCTGCTCCCCCCCCCCTCTCTATTGCTGTGTGTGTGTGTGTGTGTGTGTAATTCACCGGGTCGGTCAGGATCACTTGATGGTCGTGATCGTCAGCTTTTACCCTCCCGGAAGGGAGCTGAGAGCTCATATAGTCCGATCTAAGGGCAAGGCTGTGACCTTCACACACGCACACACCCGTCCCCTTGCTCAAGGGGGACAGTAACCACCCACTTCGTCAGTGAAACTTTTCGCAACCTGAGCGAGGCGCGAACTCCCGTCCACCAGTTGGCAAGCGGGAACGTTACCACTGCGCCAGCGAGCGGTGTGTGTGTGTGTGTGTGTGTGTGTCTTACATTACACAGAAACACATACGCAGATGCAAATATAATGAAATACCGCTATACAATTCCTAGTTGGATCTGATGGTTTTTCCTGCAGGTGCGTAATGGTGGCAGCCAGAACAAAGTAGGCTACTGTAACAAACAAATCTAAATGGGATACATATTGCAAAGAACTATAGGCTAATTCACTCAAACCCATGAATTTCCTGCAGCTGGGTATAATCGTCTAGTTGTAACAATAAAAAAAAAAAAAAAATAGCTAACTACATTTTACCTCGGATGTGATGATATGTGCAGTGTAACAGGCTATGTGGGATAGGTGTCGTCAGGGTGAAGGTGCGAGGGTAACTAACACTGACAGAGGTCTCTCTCTCTCTCTCTCTCTCACACACACACACACACACACACACACAAAGACACGTGTGTATCCACTTACAGCTGACTCCATTTACCTTATGAAGGCAGGCTGTGTAGTATGTAGGTTAGATGTTGTCAGGGTAGATGTGTAAGTGGAACTGAAAGACCCTTCACACACACACACACACACACACACACGACGACAACCGAGCACCATGAATCTTAGTTACCATTAATCTCCACGATTTCTCCATACTAGTTTACTAATATCATAAATTATTTAGCTTTTCCTGTTCATTCACTTTGTAACAGGTATTATTCTTGGCAGCTTGTTAAATGTGACAGCTAAAAGGGTGAAGACCAGTACTGTATATAAACAGGCAATTTTACATTTAACTTATGCTTAAGAAGGTTTATATTTTTGGCCTCCAATTCCCAGTACTGGGCGTAAGAGCATCCCTTGTTTTGATGCCTAGGCGGGTGGTGGGGTGAGGTGGGGCTGGGGGGGGGGGGTCAGTGATCTCTAGGGTCCTGAAGAAGGGCAAGGAAAGTCGTCATCATCATCGTCGTCACCATCATCATCATCATCATCATGGTCACCACCACCATCATCGTCATCATCAACTTTCAATCTACAAATAACATTAAAACAACATACCCGGTACATCATCATGATCATCACTTCTCGATCCAATTTATCAACATACCAGCCACAATCATCATCGCCATCATCTTTCGATCCATTAAATAACATAGAAGACATCATCATCATAATCATCATCATGAGCCTCTTTCTCGCCAATGGATGGGGTGAGACAAGACCCAAAAATAAGTTGGGTACAAAATTAGTAGACCTATCAGGAGTATGTCCAGTGAGACCGTAAGGAAAGATAAAAATATTTATCGGTCATTTTTTTTTTCGTTTCAACATCTCACCATCACCACTCCTATCATTTCACTCTGCATAATCGTATTTTCATTTCTACAACATCATCAATTTTCGTACATTTTCTTTTTTAGTTCTACATCACAACACCATCACAATTATCATCACACTTTTTTCTTTTATCACTACACACCACGATTACCATGATTATTGTCATTATATTTTCTTACCTTCACTCGTATTGTACATCACATAACTATGATCTATAACTTTCGTAATTTCATCCCAGCATCACGTCCCATCACCATCAGTGTGTTTTCATATTTTCATTCCTACATCATACCACAATCATAACCGTTAGCTCTTTTCGTTTTTTCGGTCCTTCATCACATCGCCGTCACTACCGCCTATTTTCATTTTCATTCCTACATCACACCATCACCATCACCACTAACACCACCACCACCACTCTCTCTCTCTCCCTTTTGTATATATAGGCTACACAGATATATATATAATTTATATATATATATATA
This sequence comes from Coenobita brevimanus, assembly GCF_032717465.1. Classification (NCBI taxonomy): domain Eukaryota; kingdom Metazoa; phylum Arthropoda; class Malacostraca; order Decapoda; family Coenobitidae; genus Coenobita; species Coenobita brevimanus. Next base: position 1,040,035 of record NC_136982.1, on the reverse strand, counting down.
TATATATATATATATATATATATATATATATATATGTGTGTGTGTGTGTGTGTGTGTGTGTGTGTGTGTGTGTGTGTGTGCAGAAAAGTAGATGCTAAGATAAAGAAATACAAATATTCAGTACAAGAACATGCTGTTCTTGAAGTTGCCTATTTTCTTCAAGTCTACAAATAAATACAAGGCCATCTTCACGTGATATCTGGCAAGGCAACAGGGTCATCGTTACGCCATCCTCGTGGTGCTGCATCTCAGAGCAAACACTGACACTGACACTAACAAAACAATCCTTAACGGGACCCAATGCCTTACATTTTGGGTATTTTACTCAACATTTAATCAGAACAGTTCGAGTAATCTGAAATGCAATGGAAACAGAGCTGATTAAAAGATATGAATAATCTGGATCTTTACTACCAAGCCAGAGAGAGAGTACACGTGTGCATCCTATTTGTGCTATATAGTGTGTGTGTGTGTGTGTGTGTGTGTGTGTGTGTGCTGTAAACTGGAGTAAAGATAAGCTATCTGATAGGGAAAACAAGTGGGGGTTTAAAAATGAGAAGTATAAGTGAACAGTGTGATTCTGAAGACAAGTTGTGCCTGTACAGTATTTCCTACTGAATTACCCACTTCCCTGACCTTAAACCCATTTTCTTTCCTTAAACCCATTCACTTTCTTTACGTACATTAGTTTTTTCCTTTAGCAATGCCACTGACCATGCTTTCCGCCTTTAAAACATTACTAAATATCTTAATGTTGTAATAAGCGTAGTGTAATTTTCCATGTTAGTCTTTAACTCTTGCAACATCACCGACTATATTTATACACACTGAAAAGATGTTAATGTGATAAAAGTTGAGTACATATTTCTAACACAAATGGATCTATTAACCTCTTCAATAACAAGTACGCCCATTAAAAACTATTGCTGTCATATCACACGGTAACCTATATAACACTTCACAGTATTTACGATGACTCGTTTATTTTCGGTGCTACCCTATTATCATTAGTTACGGATGAGCACCACTGCTAGGCGCCACACGGTCTCTGCCCCACCATAACTTTTACCCAACTATTTTACTCAGGAGAGGCCCCTGTTAATATTTAAACAGTTGTCCATAAAACCTCTCAGCTGAATAAAATTGTCCGGAGATAACAGAACACAACATCCTCGGACTGTAGGGGTTAATGGCTGTATGCTGTCCACATTGTAAAGTGCGGACGAGACAAGTTCCCTACATATGAGACATCTGTGGTCTCCTAGGGTAAGGAAATAACCTGCATCACCGAGTACAGAGTGCAGTCTGCATTGAACACATCATCAAGTAGTGTAATGAAAACACAGAATGGATTGCTTATGTTCTACCTTCGGTACGTACTTTAGAAATTATATACCTACGAAAAAAAAAAAAGGGGGGGAGGGAGTTGCTTTCCCCTTTCCTATTCAGTTTTACCCCTTTACTGCCATGAGATTTTTTCACTTTATCCTTGCCATCTAGATGACAATATACTGGTAGTACTTGCAAGAGCTCTGTAACAGAGTTAGCCTACATCTACCACCTCACATTCTGGATGCTTATCCTTTAGTGAGTAAAATCCTCGGGGTTAGTATGAATGAAAATACCGGTACGTCATTCGAGTCAAGGGGTAAGCACACAACCATGTCTTGAAAATGGTGCTGAGCTGACTGTAGACCCAACTGCTGCTCATACCAAGCACATCTTCCTTAGCGATTTACTCTGCACACTACACCTTACTCTGTACTATAATTATCCAAACTACGTCCATCCTGATATATAAACAACACGCAAAGTGCGTTAATATTAAATAATTTAAAAAAATACGAAGAGTGCAACAAAGCCTCATGACAATCCCCCCCAATTATATATATATATATATATATATATATATATATATATATATAGAGAGAGAGAGAGAGAGAGAGAGAGAGAGAGAGAGAGAGAGAGAGAGAGAGATAGATAGATAGATATGGCTAGCGTTGGTGGTGCATGGGCCAAATTATGCCTGACATGATCAACCTGATAGCACAAGTGATTTGTTTTGCATATTTCAATGTAGTATTGTCATGTAGCACTGCTGGGTCTTCTTAGCATTGATACAGTTTCCATCAGCAATGTCCATCAGTATACATCCGTACATCTTATTCAGATGGGGTGGCCACAAACATACTGCCTCCCTATCACCCTGACCAACTCGCTGCCCTCTCTCCAACTCACCCCACCCGATTCCTCAACCTCTCCACTCCATTCCTCCATTTCATCTTCAGCCCCCTCCCCCTTCAATGCAGGATGATAATCAGGAGTGACAATGCGAAATAAACGCTAAAACAATCGTCCACCATGCCAACCAGGTTCGAGATTCATGAACAAACTTATCATCCATTCCCTGTCGTGACTGATTTGTTTTCGCAGTAAGCACAAAGAAGAGTGTGCACAAACCCCATAGGCCTCTAGTTCTGTCAGCTAAAATATATCATGTCAGCTTATCGTGTGACATAAGACTTTGCACGAGACAAGGAAAGTGAAGTAGGCCTACAAATTTTCCCATATATATATATATATATATATATATATATATATATATATATATATATATATATATATATATATAATCCTAGTTACGACAGTGGGTTAATCATAAGATTATTGGTGACGGAATACAACGTGTTGCTCTATCGCGTTTACTTAAAAGTACAGGGGGTGATGTGCTGGTAGTCTTAAGTGGCACGAGTTTGTTTCACAAAATCGGGCTTGTTCCAACACAGCGTGTGAAACGTAAACAAATTCCCAGCATAACATAAGACTTCCAACGTACCACCCCCTGAAGTACCTATAAATGTTCAAATTTGTGGTTTTGGCCAACCACAGAAGAATCTTCATAAAACAAATCTGACCGTCAATCGCCACTTGGCTAAACAAGAAGCCAACCACACCGTGGGCTTAGCACTCAAATAGTTACTACCCCTTGCTTACATATAAGAAAAAAACACGATCACTGCTCACCAGGAAAACTGCCAGAGATAATAAAATGGTTCATCACAACCATTTAAACAAAATATTCACCCCTGAATCTCCTCCCCACCCGACGCTGTCTGCCGACACACATCTGCCGACAAATACAACATTCGAAACTTACCAAAATTTACATTCATAAAGAATAATAAAAATTCAAAACTAATGCGAATAACAATAATTCTTTCTGAAACATAAATCTAAAACTACGAAGGAAAACGGAGGGATATCTACAGAAGAAACATTCTGATTAATGTAAATGAGCTATTGATACAGTATCTGAAAATGATAATGGGTGCCACCTGGATCTATTGATATTTGATATCAATGATTAATATATATATATATTTTTTTTTATCTTACTTAGATGACCCACAAACCGAACCAAATGCCGACCTCATGCATCTTATTCATCCCACTGTCGGGCCTAACTTTCATGTATGTTTGTGGGAAACGGGGTGGGGGTTCTTACCACAAAACTTACAGCACTTCTAAATAAAATGGAATTAAAGGCCTATTGTCTTATCAACTTCCATTGTGGCGTAGCGATGTGTGTGTGGGGGGGGGGAGGGGAAGGCTTGGCGGCCCCCCCTTCCCCCGTCAGGCCTTTCATTTGAAATCTCGGATTATATAACGTATGCATAGTGTTAGAGCACTTACACAGTATGAGCAGATCCAGAGATGTTGCCCACATTGCCAAGAAAATGCTTCGGATTTATCACGCCATTACTATGGTACCCTATACAGTACTCTACGTATATATACGGCAAAGTGTTTGTTCATTTCTCCCACACAGACATAATACAAATGTTAATTATTTGACAGAGAAAGGAGGTATCGATCCCTGATATCTTTGAAATGTTATGTCGGCAACATCTTGAAAATACTGTATTCCAGGATTCGCCCCTACACAATAGGCACCACACTCCCACAGGATCTTGCACCCCTCCCTGGTTTATGAATACTGTACCTGGCATAAGCTTCGCCACTGTTTTCCTTTCCTCAGTGATTCCCTTGACCAATCTTTTTATCAGTGTCGAATTTCTACTACTACTTTGGTCAAGACACTACTTTCTCTGTGCTCCTCCTCTAGAACTGCATTTTGGGTTTCAGCAAGGGCTGCATACAGCAGGCACCACACAAAAATCATGTCAGTACCAGAGAACTTCCAATAATTAGTTCTTCTCAGAGCACAAACTCCTGAAAAGATCTCAAATTCAGGATGAATTCATTGACAGCATTGTCTTGTACTTGAAAAAAGAACTTTTCCAGTCCACAGCTCTCCTCACAGTTTTAGAGGACTTTCCACCGAGTGCATCGATTCCATATACAGCGTACTCAGACATCTATGAACTGCTCTCCTCATGGGAGAAGCAAATATGTGGGAGGACACTCACTCACCAAGGTTCACCTCCACAGTAAACTGGGCTATCATAGTCCCTTCATCCAACTGCCAATATGAATCTTGGTGGAAATCTTTTACCAGATTCTTCCAGGTCAAACATTTTTCATCCATACCCCCTGACTTATACCGTACACGGACTGCCGCGCAAATTATTTATTTGAAAACTTCATCCTACATCTATTCACATACTGTATTACTCTGCTCTAAAGGACTCATTACTTCAGGATGTTAATGTCTCTGTCCCAATATGAGAAAATGTTGAAAAGGGGATTTTTTTGACAAACGATTCTTACATCTCACCTTCACCCTTTCAATTGTCCCTGTAAAAAGTCCTGAATACGCCGAATCCCCTCCTTACAATTTAATAACCCAAGGAATTTGGGACCTGTACAAAGCCCTTTTCCTTACAGTCCTAGCATCAAGAATGAGGTTTCAGAACTGAAGGCATTGACTATGCACTATCTATTTATCTACTGCCAACCATCCATCCATCATCCAATCCTATGTCGTCCCACAGAGGAGTGTGGGAACCCAGGGCTAGGAAAGTTGGTCCTGACATTTAAGATGAGAGTGACCAGCCTCACTCATCCCTGAATGGCATTAAGTGAGCAATAAATCTCAACCACCACTTGGATATAAACCTACAGAGGCTCAATCCAATTGGAGCACCATAATTACCCACTAAACCACCAGGCGTCTTAATTTGGTTATATGGTTACCACCCAGCGTAGTAAATGGTTTCCTGGTGTACAGGAAACCATTTAGCTTGTCACTCAGTGTAGAGTCACCCAAAGGCAGAAGAAAGAGGAAAGAATGATGGAAAGAAAGACAGAAGAGGGAGTGTAAAGTCACCCATAGGAAAAAGAAAGGGGAAAGAATGAAGGAAAGAGAGAAGAGGAAAGATGGACGAGAGGAAGGGCAGACACCCAAAGCACCACTACATTGAGTGAGTGGATGGTGAGCGCCCCCACCTACCACACGTCTTAATAACATTATGGGTGGCCACAAACAAACTGCCTCCATGTCGCCCTGTGATTAAATACAATAACAATTTTAAGTGGCTTTGGAGATCTCACAACCTCTTTCCCTTGGTGGTGTGTTCTTCACAGTACACCCCAATATCTTCCTGTATGATACTGATCCGAACTGGGTCACTACTGAAACAATATAAATAACATATCAAACAATGTTAAGGTGTACTATGTAAAATAAAATGCAATGGAAGAGGTACAGCAAGGCCTCCAGTACCATCTAGAATACAGACCAGGTCATAGACATCAGTGTGTGGCGCCCTCAAACATTAAAGTCACTGATGCTATACAGTTTCAAATGATAAATGACAGACACTATAACAAACTTTTTATTGATCATACAAAGATCACAGTGTACATATATATATTGATAGATATATATATGATAAACATGAAAAGGTGAAAAAATCCATACCATGAACAGATGTGGAAGTTGGCAGTAAACCAGAAAATTCAGGGTAGACAAGGAGTGAGGTGGCTGAACTAAGATGTACAAGAACTCACTCAACACCTTCCAACCGATGATGCATTTTTTATTTTATTCTTGCTAGTGCTATCACCATATGATTGTATTCAGCTCTGGAGATATTTTTGAACTATAGGGATTAGACATAAGCCCTGATTAACATGTTCAAAACAACAAAATCTTTCCAAAGTGAATAAAATTGGTCACAGGCAGTAAAAATATGCCAAAAAATTACATCACCAGACTGAACAGGTTAAACAGGTTAAAGCAAGAGACACATGAGAGATACACTGGACAAAATGAATTACTAACTCCTTCTACATGGTTATGTCTTTTTAAACTAATTCTTCTTGCCACCGCTGATCATCTCCAGCTTATGAGACTTTTCAAACTGGAAGGGGTTAGATACAGCCTTTGCCAAACCCTTCACTAAATGAAATCTCCGAAAAGCTTAATAAAAATCATCTGGAGGCTGTAAGAATTAATCAATAAAACACAGAAACTGCCTGAAGGAGTTAAATGTGCAAAAGATCTGGAATTCAGAATATCAGAGAAGCTATAATCTATCTTGACATATAATGAAATAGTTTGGGAAACACTAATACATCAGTAGTGCTGCAAGCAATTACAGAAAATGAAGGAGCGTATTGCACTGATAAAATTACCATTGCCACCACCACTTCAAAACAGTGTGTGTATATATATATATATAATTCCTGCAAAACAACACAACAAAATGAGGGTGAAGGAATAGCAGGTAAAAAAGCTATACTGTATCTTGACTTAGGCACATTCTGGGCTAAACTCATAAACCTTCTTTGCTAGGATGTTGAATATTTTGAAGTGGAGAATATTCATGTGACAGTAAACACAGGAGGAGCAAGGGCACAAGCTGAGGGTATTTTCTAAGCTTTGTGTACACATTACACATCATTATTATTATCTTATGTACAACTCAACTGGAGAAAGGTCATACAATTTCTTATTAGGCTATATAACAAGAAAAGTTTTGAGAAACTTCACACTAGAGGATGATTAAGTTTGCTCCATAGGTAAGGTGGTTACCTGTATATTGTACGTTATATACATGAATTGATTATGTTAAAAGTATACTGTACACTACAAGGCTTTCATGTCATCTACATTAAGTGACATGTCTTTGTAAATAATTGTATTCATTTCCACATATACCTTTGTGGTATGCTCCACAAATAACTTTGTAGTATGCTCCACAGAACTTTGTAGTATGCTCCACACAGCAGTAAGGCAAACTTCTGTTGACTGTGCAATCAAATAATTAAGAATGTGTCTTTGTTATAAGTCTTTTCTCCTTCCTATACATTAATGATAAATGCAAAAGTAGCATTAAATACAAGTTGTTCAGAAATTATTACATTGTGTAACAAGACAAAGTATACTGTAATCAAAGTAAACTCTATTCTTTAATACTGATAATATGCCATTCAGTAGAGGGGAAACTCATCATATGGTACTTCATACTGTACCTCTATGTAAATATTCCAAAAGTTTGAGATATTTGTTACCACTTTAAATCCGAATGTATGTACTCCAACATGCAAAATCATTGCATATGTGACACAGAACCACTAGCAATATATTAACAAAATACAGGTACAAGTAAACTACTGGTGGAAGCAATTTCCACACTTACCAGGGGGCCAACAAACAAAACTCTAAGTAAAACTTGTTAGATTAATACGGCCTGATCAAATGTCTCATTTTATCCCATCTCTATAAATAACATTGCCACCCTATAAATATCAAGAATTCTAGGTAACAGGTCATACAGTTACACCCTTACTTTGTGTGTGTGTGTGTGTGTGTGTGTGTGTGTATTTTATATATATATATATATATATATATATATATATATATATATATATATATATATATATATATATATTCCATCCATCTATCATCCAATCCTATGTTGCCCCTATGAGGAGCATAGGAGCCCGGGGCAAGGCAGTTGGTCCTGACATTTAAGATGAGAGTGACCAACCCCACTCATCCCTGAGTGGCATTACGTGAGCAATAAACCCCAACCACCCCTTGGATATAAACCTTCACCGGCTCAATCCAATTGGAGCACAACAATTACCCACTAAACCACCAGGCACCAAAATTTGGCTATATGGTTACCACCCAGCATAGTAAATGGTTTCCTGGTGTACAGGAAACTATTTGGCTTGTCACTCAGTGTAGAGTCACCCATAGGCAGAAGGAAGAGGAAAGAATGGAGGAATGAAAGACAGAAAAGGGAGTGTAAAGTCATCCATTGTGGTAGGTGGGGGCACTCACCATCCACTCACTCAATGTAGTGCTGCTCTCGGGTGTCTGCCCTGTCCTCTCCTCCATCCTTCTTTCCTTCCATCTTCATCTATCTTTCTTTCCTTCTTTCCTCGTCCTTCTGCCTACAGGTTACTTTACACTCCCGCTTCGTCCTTCACTCCTCCATTCTTTCCTCTTCCTTCTGCCTATGGGTGACTCTACACTGAGTGACAAACAAAATGGTTTCCTGTACACCAGGAAACCATTTACTACCTGGGTGGTAACCATATAACCAAATTTTGGCGCCTGGTGGTTTAGTGGGTAATTATGGTGCTCCAATCGGATTGAGCTGGTGAAGGTTTATATCCAAGGGATGGTTGGGGTTTATTGTTCACGTAATGCCACTCAGGGATGAGTGAGGTTGGTCACTCTCATCTTAAATGTCAAGACCAACTGCCTAGCCCCGGGCTCCTATGCTCCTCATGGGGCAATGTAGGATTGGATGATGATGATGATGATGATGATGATATATATATATATATACAGTACATATGATTACCCTTTTTACACCTATTACAGAGGTATTGTGGCTCTAATGTTGGACAACTCTCAGGACTGGCGGGACTTTGTCAGTAATGCTGTGATGATGGATGTTATTAATGCTGCGACAATAATGTGAAGTACCATACTATGGACAATCACACTACACAGTTCTTGTAACTTAACAACAGTGCAAGGTATAGCAAAAATGTCAGATTATGTACTCTGAATCACTAAATCAACAAAATATCTGGAACAGGCTTTAAATTTTCTCAAATCTGAATAATTTGGGTACAAAATTTCTTAAGTTATAAAAAAAGGCATTTATTTTCCCATGGTACAAATTTCAATGCACCATGATTTGTGTGCAGACTGCAGCTGAGGGATAATAAATTACATATTATAAAAGCTGCACTTGGAAAGTGCAAATCTCTGCCAAGGTACCACTATCCTCCCTTTTGAATTTGACCACTGACCTTTCTTACCCCAAATTACATCACCTATTTCTTTGATGGTTCTCAATCATTGGTCAAATTTGGTGCAATTCCAATAAATTCCAAACAACGGTTTTTCCATCATATTACTAAGAGAGACAGACAACCAATCTGAACCAAAAACACAGCCTCCTTGGCAGATGTAATAATCAATTAACATATATGATATATTACTGTACACTCTCTAGTTACACGTATTACAATTATATCATAAACTTTAACATCTTGCTGCTGTAGCTATGTAATTATGTAGAGTATATGAATTTTTTTTTTAGCTCCAGTCTTACAATTAAACGGCAACACGGTGACAAACAGATCACCATTTTCCCATATACGAGTTAATATGCAATATTCAGAAGCACAGTAAATGAATAAATTTCTCACTTAAGGATACAGTAGCTTTCTTTTACTAAACACCATTTTTGTTTCTATAGCTTCCAAGTTAAAAAGGAGGTAAACCAGATGCTTCAAGAAGACTGAGCCAAGATTTAAAGGGAGGCTAGACAACTGCTGCCAAGATACAGTGAGAGCTTTAGTTGTGTAAAGAAAAATGCCAGCAAGAGATTACATCATAGCTTTGTCATATACAGTTATTATAAACTACTGCAATTATCAGTTATGCTCAATGGCAATCTAATATTATCATAAGTCACTTCTGGCCTAAAGTCATATGAGGTTTTCTGCTACACAAGTTGATATGAAGGCAATCCATATGACACATGCTTTGACAAATACATTAACTTGAAAAGCAGTGTGAAACATATTGATTGCCCAAAGCTCCATTTGTTTTGTTTTGATCCGAGTCCCCCTTCATGAGAGTGAGACTCTAATGAACACCATGTCAACACAATGACACCAAAAGGATGCTGGGGGAACACACACATCACTAAGCTCAGGCTGCCTCTCATGGCCAAAATGATACTAAAGGAAGTTTGAACAGTGGGGAAAAAAGAATTTGTTGCACTCAGTGAATTGCCACCACACTGATCAGTGGACACAACTATTAGCAGCTGACACTTGGTTTGTCTTCATCTTGTTAACAATGCATAAACTTAAAATGTTAAGTAACATCTCACACAGCTGTTAATGTCATGACATATTATAAGTCATGTATTTTTATTTGTTTTCATGACATTTGGATGATCTACATACAAGGTGTACAATATGTTTATATGGATGAGACAAATTAATGGTATTATTACATATGAAATGCTATGATGACTGACCGATATTACGATATGATATCAAAGTTCGCTGCAACATAAATTTGTAATAAAACAATTTACAGTATTACTAGTTTCCATTTCACTAATACAAAATCTACATAATAATAGTGTCACAAAAAGATGACTCCATATGAAAATTTTAATACCCTTTTCATTCATACTGATGAATAATAATACCACAGCAATTGGGTTAATGTTTGTTCAGCAAAAATTACTGAGAAACTTGAGTGAAAGGCATGTGCAGCGCCACTTGATATGACACACTGGGTAAAAAGTTTCAATGGTTATTTCTGTTGCGTCATCAGGAATCAAATGTTTGAGAATTCTAAGTTGGGCTCATATGGGAATCCCCCAATCTGATGTCAGGTTGAGCAAATCCCTGTAATTACTCAAACATTCTCTTCCCAAGGAGGATGCAATTCATACAGTACTTACTACTAACCCTATTTAAAAAAAAAAGGTATTTTGTATATCCTTTGGCCACATAGAAAATATCCTGTGTACAAAAGACTATCTACTGTATATTATAATAAATCTTAAGCATGATATCTGGAGCATACACTATCCTTAACTATATATTCATGGGAAGCCCTTATTTGTGTTTAATATATACAGTTGCTGCAGCTACTTTGTATGACTGCTTACCAAGTGGCACTGCCAGTCATTCTTGTTATAGTCTGTGTTTCATATCCCACTACACAATTACTCTACTCCTTCAAACAAAATTCAGATCAATGCCTAAACTAAAAACTAACCAGCATTCATGAAAGTATGCACATTAGAAAAAAAAGTGAAGAGAAAGAATATGGAACACATGGTCTCGAGTCATTCACTCTAGAAATGTGTTTCACTTCCAACCAATACCAGTTACAGTACATCACCCATGTGTTGAACAACTTCCAATTTTATTTGAAAGAAAAATGTTCATGGATAGCTGAACATTTATATGAATGGCACAGACTGATGATGACTACATGTTGTTATTGCACATTTTTTTTTTTTTTTTTTTTTTTTTTATCTTACCATGTTCCCTCACCCTTTTCAACTCAGCTGAAGGCCAAGTGTAGTCAGATTGGAAGGCTGATGACTAGCAACCAAGGAAATTCATTTCTACCTAATACTAAGGCTCATCAAATTTCATGCAACCATGACTCAGCATTCAAGTTATTGGAGTGACCCAGTTATGTCAGGTGAAAACAAACTGACTACAGAGAGTACACACTACCACAGAGTTCCCAGGAGACAGCACCACCATTCAAGGCAAAATTACAGTATCGTATTCTCTTTATACCCTCAACTTCACCTTAACCCCATCAATCCAGTCACATATTTTTTATTTTCTTCTAGCAACCACCAGACAATCTTATTAGGGCTCAAAATAACTTCTATTAGTAAAGGAGTTAATGAAGTTTATATCTAACCCTTTCCGTGTGAAAAGTTAACGCTGTTCTCAGTAAAATTATCTGAAAGTACAGCAACATATTTAAAATGAAAGATATGTCATTAGAGTGAAGTGGTTAATCCCTTCAATCCTGTGGTTTACTTTAAATTTTATTCTTGCTATCTCCAGATTCTTCTACAGTGTATTCTGCTTTGGGAGACCTATTAAACTGAAGGAGCATGATAAAAATTGATCCTCCATTGATTTCATTCAAGTACAAAGGAGTATAAAGGAAAGTAAACAGCAACAGACCTATTGGTTCTTTCAAGGCTGTTTGTTACAGGATAGGTTATAACTACACTCAGTTTTTTTTATCAAGGTGAAGATGCACTTGACAGGCTGGTGATGACCAGCTGAATGCAACATGTCTGAAAACTTATTTACTAACTCAAATTTCTCCCTCAGATATACATTATGTCAAATAATAATACTATCAAATAAAGAGATTAAGAAGTAATGTTGCATTCAGCGACTCATCACCAACCTGTCCAGTGCTTCTTCGCCTCGAGTAAAAAAAAAACAAGAGTGTAACATGGCTATTCTATCTGTCAAAGACAAGGACAGGAAGGCAGGAAGGCTCCTGTCCTAGAGATGGACACCTTCATGTGGTGGCACTGATATAACTGAGCTGCAGAGATGCCAGTTACACAAAGTCCCTCAACTAGCTCCCTATCCCTCAAAAGGAGGAGGGTGAACTGTAGGAGGAGGATAACATAGGCCTGTAGTCTACTGGGTTCACATTTCACATGAACCTGCTATTACTACTTCCCATACCATAACTACTACAAATCCCTCCTAAAGTTGAGTATACTGGTGGTGGCAAGATTAAAATGAAAAATATGCTATCGTACTAATGGAGTCAACATGAATAGCCAATACTTACTGACTGTGATATGTAACTTTGAACAGGTGTCCAAGCTGATATGTGCAGTTTTACTCAGAATATTTTTTAACCGCTTCTATCCAATGACCTTTTTTTTCCACTTTACAGGTGATACTAACACTTGTATTCTGCTTACGTGACACTTTTTGAAAAGAAGTTACGTGCTGCCTCCATTTTTTTTTTTTTCACTGGAAGGATACTCTCTCAAAATGAATAAATCAGCTGAAGGTAGAAAGAATTAAATAAAAATGCATCATCCAATTGAAGGGGGTTAATGAAAATGAATTGTTCCTTTTACAAGGCCTTAAGAGATTATTATCAAGGTATGTGGTGAAATATATATGGCATCATGGCTTAAAGAAAAAAAATATGTTTCTGAATAAATGCAGGCGGTTCTCATTATAAGTATGGGATGAATTTAAAAAATCACAGCTTTCTAAACAACTGTTGCTGTAAAATGGTGGAACTTGCAAATCAACTTCACAGGTAACAACAACACTAATAGGCAGTATTTCTAAAATTTACAAAAAATTTTATAGCAAAAAGGCACATACAAGTATGCTTGTGATAACCAGAACTGCCTGTAGCATCAAAGCTTAAAACAATGCTGTACTTATCATATACCCTCAATTCTCAATATTGGTCCTGTATTACGTCACCAGACAGATTAACGATTTTTTTTACTTTTGTGACCAATGATTAATGATCTTATTTTAGTGGCCAACAAACAATTATAAGGAAAAGTAAGTTTTAAGGCCAGGTGAAAAGTCAACAATAATGACAAGTGGAAACTGCCAGCAAGTACTGTGTGATACAGTACATTATGCCTTAATGCTTCATTCTTATATCATGTCTCCAGGGAACAAGTGCAGATGAGAGAGGCTTTATTAATATTTATTGCTCGTGACACTAAAATAACTTCTTTGGTAACTCCACTAATTAATCTGCATCAGTAGAAACAGTCATCAATAACAACAACTCAATATTTAATGATGCAATTGTTGAAAGAAACATACATGATCCCAGCCTTTAAAGGCAAACATTACATTTCTTGAAATCCTAAACCAACAATGTACTACATCAACAAACCCTAATACTTTATGGTAATAATATGCATAATTTTACAAATGCAAAGTTTCTCTACCAACAAGACAGCCTAGAGAGAACATGGCTAACTACTCTGAGGTATAAGATTTAGTCCCGTAATCTTGTCAGCTAACAAGACTCCCTGGCACTTATTCCTTACTAGTTTATTTCTGCATATGGCATGTTAATATTTGTCTTTATATTATATATGCAACTTGAGCCAGTATTTAAAAACAAATACAAATTACATACAAGAGAACTGTAAGATGTAACAGACAAAATATACTGGTAAGGATGAGGTGCTAGATACCCTCAAGCTAATATGGATTCGTCAGTGTAGCAGGCTATCTATTATCTTTTCCTCAGTGATACAGTATACTGTACAGTACTTTGCATACTACACCCTTCACTGTTGTATGGTACTTATGTCTTTCTAATCTTGACACAGATTGCATCAGTAACATACAAGGGAAAGCTGTGTGCAGTGTTCTACTGTATACCACTTATTTTCTAAAATCAGTACAGATTGTACACATAACAGAACGGCTGAGTGTAACGCTTCACTGCAGGATACTCAAAACTTTTTTAATATTAACATACACTGCATCAACAGTATATAAGTGAATATTAATGTATCATATGCAGAATAAAACTGGTAGGGAAGAGATGTTTGGGAGCATCCTTAATCAACAAGAATACGACCCTTAGTTCACTCTCCTGGCAGACTGACAAAGTGCAGATGATGGCTTACTCACACTGGCGATACATGGACCCGGCTCACGTATCCTGGGCGGCAGCTGAGGATGGTGGCAGGTGAGGGCACATGAAAGGATGGGGTGGGAATCTGGTCAGCAAATACTGGGTTCAGCTCCCCCTCTTCCCAGTCCTTTTCACATTCTCTGAAGCTGGTGTTCTGCTCTATCCCTCTTGCATCCACGGCAGCCTGTCAGGACCACAAGCATCATCAGTTGTATAAACCCGTGAGAAAAAAAAAATGCTGTACTGTTAGGGGCAAAAGTTCTCCTCTTATTCCTCTTAAGATATGCCCATCACTTTCCCCTCTGATGCATCCTACAAAAGATATTAAAGAGAACCATCTATGAGCAGAGAAACATCCCACATCCCTTTCAGGTTATGAAAAATACCTTCTATTCATTTACTTCGTCACTCATATTCTCCTCTACTTGTCTCAACCATAACCTATATCTTTCTGATACAGAATTTCTTTCCCTTCCAAATTCTCCAATCTTATTCTATCTTCCACTTACATCATCCATTACCTACTGCCAGACAGCATCCTTCGTAAATTACCACCAGATACGCATCTCTCAGAAACTGCCTTACCAGAGAGATGTGAGTACAGTATAACTAACTATAGAGTATATGTGGTAGTTACCCTTCACTGCTTCAGTATCAATAGTGTAATCTCTAGATTATCTGATGTAATAGAGCCATTGGTGTATCCAGATACGGACGAAATCTGAATATGGAACAATACCCTACCCACCTATACCCAATCAATACCCTACATGGTCTATAGGCTAGGTACAGTACTCCTCCTACTTGTGGCAGTGTACTCCAGTCTTTCAGTTATTTAAACATTTAAACCCACATGGGAATATCCAATACAATGCTAGACACAAAGAAAACAATGCATAAACAACAAAAATCCACAAATTAATAAATGAAGAAGACAAAGGTTGCAAAAAGAATTTTAATAAAGTACAGTACTTACCACCCTGTGAATGGCAGACAGGCATTGTAACCTGCTAGCCTCTAGTTGGTGTACAGTAATCCATGTGGTCTGGTGGCTAAGGTAATCACTAGTGGTGGCCATATCAATACCAAAATATTGATACTTTTGATAATAACTGTTTATCTGCAAGTACTGATACTGATGGCTAGGCATCAATTACTATAAGTACTAAAATACTTTCCAATTAACTGAAAACATATTTTCAAAAATACTGTACTACTCATTGGGACGTAATGATTTTAGGATTTGTTAGTGCATTAAATGAGTTTTGGTGCCCAAATTCCCATAAAATACTGGCAATATAATTATTTTACCCAGACTGAGCCCACTCAGTAATTCTATGAAATTCTTTGGTAGTTCATTGGACAGAAAAAGTATTAATTAAGAAACTACCCAGCTATGGGTATTGGTAATTGATACCACCAATACTGGCCAACAAAGTAATCAGTATCGTATCTAAATTTAATCACTGGCAATCACTAAATAAACGTTAGAAAAAGCCTTCTTCTCCAACAGTTGGAGAGTGGTGGAAACGTATGGTAACCGCCACTGAACACTGCGATGTCGTGTGTCTACTGGCCAGTCAGGGGACTCTGACCATTCGGTATGAAGGCAGACAGCCATTTCAGTTCAGTTGGTAGATTACGTTCTTTTACCAGCTCACGGCTTGGCTTGAAAGGGGGGCCAGGCACCTTTGACTATTTGGTAGTGAAGCAGACAGCCACTTCTGCTCAGCTTGTGGTAAGGGTCTGTATTACTCATGCATGGCTGATAGCTCTGAGTGATCTGGGAGGCCGGGGGACTTTGACTGTTCGGTGAGGAGCCGGACGACCATATTTGCCGAGCCTGTGGGTTAGGGTCTGTATTGCTCATTCACGGCTAGTTGTGTCTGAGTGATCTAGGCAGCTGGGGGACTTTGACCGTTCAGTGAGGAGCCGGACGGCCATATTTGCTCGGCTTGTGAGTTAGGGTCTATTACCCCTGCTTGGCCAGAGAGGCTGGCCGACTGTCATACCGATTTTTAAAATTTGTAGGCCGCCCAACCAGCAATGTTGGAAATTCAGATATGGACAAATAAATCCAGATACAGATATACTAGAGCCAATGATAACATCCGGATACAGAGCATGTTGGATAAGGAGCATCTGGATAATCGAGTGATTACTGTACAACATACAACATGCACTGACAATACACTGTGCCCACATTACAATGCAGTCCCCCATATTACCCCCATACTACGACATACTGTTTACTTCATGCACTGCATTGCCACAACACAGCTAATCAATCAAGGTAACTCCCGCAAAATCTTTGGTAGTATTTAGTTAAAGTGGTTGGTTTCCTGCAGTCCACTGGTTTCATGTCCAGATGAGCCTGGGGCAACAACAACACCACAAGCCTTACATCACATCAACACAGTTTTTCTTCCCCTGACAGCAGCAAAACAACCAATCTTCTTATATTCTTCTATCGGACATGACTATACCAACTAACTCTCTTCTTCACTCTATGAACCAGTCACTTCTCTTCCTTTCCACACTTCAATACTTTCTAAAAGCAACACATACATCCAACTCTGCACCTCATCATTCATTCATAAAACCATCCCTCTTACTTTTGTCACTCAATCTATTCACACTGAAAGCAACTATCTTTATCACATCATCTCAAACATTCACCTGGATGGCTTTGTCACCATTTAGCCAGTTTCTCCTTTCAAAACCCTGTGGGGTCACTTGCTGGTGGAAAGCCAGGTGCATTATTTCTCAGAAGTTTCTGGTCATAATGCCCCCAGACAAGGCACTAGACTGTCACAAATACTGTATATAAAAAGGGCCTAAAAGACCTGTTAGTAAAGATACATGAGAAACACACACACACACGCTCGCTGGTGCGGTGGTAACGTTCTCGCTTGCCAACTGGTGGATGGGAGTTCGCGCCTCGCTCAGGTTGCGAAAAGTTTCACTGACGAAGTGGGTGGTTACTGTCCCCCTAGAGCAAGGGGACGGGTGTGTGCGTGTGTGAAGGTCACAGCCTTGCCCTTAGATCGGACTATATGAGCTCTCAGCTCCCTTCCGGGAGGGTAAAAAGCTGACGATCACGACCATCAAGTGATCCTGACCGACCCGGTGAATTACACACACATGAAGAACTAAAACCCCTAATAAGGTTATCTCCTGGGGGAAAAAAAAAAAAAAAAAAAAAAAAACAGTGTATGTAGAATTACTCTCACACCTGCTGTACCCTTCAGTACTAACATCAGTGAACAATAAAAAAAATAAAAAAATAAAAATAAAATAACATAAAATACATGAAGGTGTTAAAATGAAATTACCCAGAGAGGGCAATGCAGAGACTTGTTTGCCTCACGTAATAAGGGGCAAGCCAACTGCGGTGCTAGTTTTAAATACAGTAAAAAAAAAAAACATTTTCCAAATCAATCAGGTACTTTGCACAATAGCACCAACTGACACCACTGGTTACAATACTGTCAGTGCAGAAAAAAAATATTGTACTGTCTATTGCTCTATTCTCAGGTAACGAACATTTTAACATAAAACATAAATCCTCAAATTATCAAACCTTGCACAAGAAATTAACTTTTTTTTTTTTTTTTTTTTTCTCCAAACAGCAGATTATCACTTTACAATATACAGTACTGCAATCCACCATCAGATATATTAGGATGGGGTGAGTTTAACAGATTTACCAGTCCAGCACCTTGTTGGAAGATCTTAGTTCTTCATATTGGGATATGGCTAGTTTGCTTCTTTCGGTGTGGCAACACTTGCTTGACACATGTAATTGATGCAATGATGAAGTGCAGTGGTTTAAATCTGCTGCAGTATCAGTCTGAACACTAGTCAGACCCCTGAGCCGTGTTTCCTCGTCAATCACAGGTTTGGCGGAAATGTGGCCATACCTTGAGAGGATTCTACAGCCTTCATGATCTTATTCAGATTAGGAGAGATTTTTCCAGCAAAGGAAGATATAACCTTCCTTAACCCATTCAGCAAGAAACATCTTTCTTATGCTGAAAGATCAGAAAGCTGCTGTTGTTACTGTTCTTGGTTAAACCCAGTCTGTGTAGCTGAACAGATCCAATAACTACATGTAAGAAACTGCTTCTGACGGGGACATCTTACTGGTACAGTACAGTACAAACACCATGTACAAATCTGACACTCCCTTGTGGTAGACAACACTTCACCAGGGTTAGACCAGTGTCCTTCCCACAGTAATGTGCTGAAAAATAGAAGAGGGTTTGGTTCTCAGATGGACACCATAGCTGCTCCACTGAGAGTTCATGATGCCATCATGTGTAGCCTAGCCCATAGTAAAATACACAATACTGTACTGGTTATGGGCTCATGAATACACAGGTCCCTTGACTGTTTCTTTTTAAAACAGCTTACTGAGTTACACTCAGTTACTAACTCACTTGGTGGTAGTTGGCAAACCATAATCCACTCACTTGATGCAGTGCTACCTACTTCTTCCTTCTTTATTTCTATGTCTGCCCTTCTCTCTCCCTACTTTATTCTTTCTCCTATGTCACTTTTTATTACCCTTCTTTCCACTTCAGGTAGCCCTACACTGAATGACAAACCCAACTGTTTCCTATAATCCAAGAAACCATTTATGATGCTGGGTAGTCACCATATAATCAGATGACAGGGCAATGTGAAGCCTGCTGTGGTGCCCCTGTTAACAGGGGGGAAAGATGAAAATGTGGAATCCATCCAGGAACCAAACTTCCAGACTTTTCTTCAAAAGGCAATGTTGGGCACTAGAGAATGTCAGTTCACTGCACGAGATGGCCAGCAAGAGTGGTTGCTTGCCTGTGGTTGATGGGTCAGTTTGGCCAGACAGAGTGAGGTATATCAATAACAATAACTAACTTTCTATTCATGTACATTTAGTACTGCATATCAATCACCCTTTCAATCTGAATAAACACTGTCTTGTAAATATTATTTAATACTCTCATGGTAAATTTCAATATGGTATAAATTCAGGCATAATGTACATATTCATACATTCAAACTACCTGAAATACTGTTGGATTAATAATTTTCTATATCTGGTAGTGCGGTGGACTACTTGTCTCAATTTACTGATCTCTAACCATGGTTCACAGAGCATGAAAAAAAAACACAGAGGGAGACCTAATAAAAAACAAGCCCAATTAAATAAGCCACACATGACTCACCATTCAAGCCACAGAATCCTGACTCAACCTCACAGGTATGTTTCTCCACACACGCACTTCAGTCAACCGGTATGATAATATACCATGTCTTACCGTGATGAGTGTTGCCACCTGTCCAGTTGCCCTAGCTCTGGAAGTCCTCACAGTTCTTGTACTTGGCCTCAGTCTTACCCATAATTCGGTTGATCACACGCTTGGCTTTCATTGAAGCTCGTGCCAGACTCCGGTTTCTTGGGGAAGAAAAATAAATAAATAAATAAACAAATTTAGTAAAAAAAAAAAATCATTTCATACAAATTCAGTGAAGAGTTACATCATCATCATTATCATCATCATCAACAACACCCTCACTGTTTTTCTCATTTCAGGATTAGATAAGAATGAATACAGGTAATTACAGAGGTACTGAAAAAAAGAAGACAAAACATATTATCTGCAGATATATCTACTGCGTATGATATGCAGTTTTATGTGGCACTACCATAAAAGTGATGTTGTACCCAGCCACACAATAATTTCTGGCAAGGAACTCAGTGCACAAAGTACAAGCTGAGACTTGCACACTGTTATAAGTTTTACGGCACATCAGAGACTTCTTTTTCCTACATTTCCAGGAATTGTTGAGATTTATGTATTAGGTACTGGTGCTGGCTAAGCTTCTACTCCACAGATGCCCTTCATCTGTTCCATGGTTGATCAAAGTACTATACATAGGAACTTGGTGCTGTTTTGGTTAATCTGACTAATTTTTTATGCAAATAAAATTAATCAATGGGTGTGGACCTATAAAATTTGTCCGTTCTGAAAAAAGATGAGCAAAAGAAAGCTGAAATCAAGATCCAATCATTTCAAGATGCCTGGAAACACTGGAAGTCACAGGAAAAGGAAACACAAAGTGAGCAAAATAGGGCTGGGCCGATTAATTGGCAGGTAATCAGTAATCGGCCTAATTGGCCACTTTGCTGATTAGTTAGTAATCAACTTCTTAACTGATTAATTGGGGCCGATCTGCTGAAGAAGCTTATTTCTGTCTTTTATACTACCCTGCATAGCTAACATATTAATGGCAGAATGTGAGTATGATGATGTTACCAAAGCTCTGATACCTTCTCCAAAGATTTTATTTCATGCATGTTCCAATACAAATGTATATTTGTTACCGTACATTATCTATATTACTTTTATGTGCTCCTTCTGTTTAATTTTACCATTTCCCATATTACAGAACAGATAGACGGATTACAAAAATAAAAGAAATGAGTTTTTCATCTTGTTATGGTTCTCGATAGAGATTAACAAAAAAGAATGGAAGAAAACTCTTCATTTCAGAACTTTTGCTGATGCATATTTGGTAGAGAAATAGTATATGCAGTGCTAGTGACCTGGTATGTCATACGTTGTCGGTGTGTCATGTTTTCTTGGATGCGTATGTTCAGGCAAACTCATACATTTTACTGTATTAAAAAAATACAAGAAAAGTATATGTGTTTTTTTACTGGAAATAAAAATCAGGAGTGGTATTTAAAGCAAACACAGACTATATTAAGATCCCAGACTAAGAAGTTAGTAGAGGGCTTGAAAGATCGATACATTTTCTGTACACTACAATTTCTAGTAGCATCTAAGATCACCACAAGAACAAGAAAAATGGCAAATTCTAACAAATTACAACCAGGATGCACAAAACAAGATGTTGCAACAAAGCAAAACTAGACTACAGAAGAGGGGCAAATGGCTAAAACTATTTGCTCTCCATACAGGAGATGACGGTTGGGCGGTAAACAAAGTAAAAAATAACATTAGGGTGATGTCTTTAACTTTGTGCAACCAATAACTTCATGATGATTAAGCACATTTAAAAATTCTTAATAATCGGCCATTAACTGGTATTGGCCTATTACTAACTACTGATTAATTGGTAACAGGCAAAATTGCTTATTGGCCCAACCCTAGAGCATAAAAGTTTCTAAGCAGACTGGTTATGTAACTAACAGACTAACGGTACCAGTAACCTTTGCATTAGTGAGCTGGACACACAAGAAAACAAGTTTGTGAATCCAGAGGGATTCTGCATGTCTGCTGTAATGGGGAAGGGATGCAAGCAGATGGCTCATATGAGAAGTAACAAGAATGGCGGAGATAAAAGAGAGACATAGAGAACAGAGATGACTCAGTGCAGCAAAGAAAGACAGACTGTAGGGGGTCAATAAGAGGAATGGCATTGAGATGAAAAGCTGTCTGCAGTGAGCTTCCAACAAATGAGTGATATAATTCACACAAGGACAATACAGTATGGCCTCTTCACAACGTCAGAAATGAGTTGGGTTAAAGAAGGCATGGCATTAGTTCAACACACCTAATCTATGTGAAACAGATATTGAGACAGACGTGATGTGATCTTCACAAGAAAAAATGCAAAGGAAATAGACACCGAGGAAAGTGAGATATGATGAATGGCTGAGTTGTGTGTTATGAAGAAGAGGATAGTCTCACAGAAAACTGTGTTGAGTTGAAAAATGGAGGAACTGAGTTTCTAAGGCATTAGAAAAATATGGTTCTTTTGACCCAATCAGAAAAAATACGGTTTCTTTTGACCCAATCAAAAAAATCAGAAACTGGGTGTGCCAAAGCCTCATCCCATAAGTGTTGTATGGACACTGTGAGAAGCTAGTGGAAAAATGAAGAGTGGAGTCATCAGCTTGTGAGAGGATAGAGCTAGAAGCATTTTTTAGATCACTGATGAACAGAGGAACATCATTACTGATAGCTTTAGACGAATGGTGTTGTCCACAACTGTAGCTATAAAACAACCAGAGAGGACACTTAGGGCTGAAGACAGAAAAAGAGGGATAGAAATAACAGGTAGGCAGTTTGGAAATTAAAATTTGTGCCAAACTCTGTCAAAAACCTTTGACATGTCTCACAAAAATAGCAAAGATTTTCTGAAATCCTCCATAAAGGGAGATTTTAGGAAACCCCTTTAAGCAATAATAACATATTGCACAATATTCTTGCTCCTCCATCAGGAAATTTCATCCAATTTAGGGAAGGTGACTTATGGTGAAGGGGTTAATAAAGGCTACATACTAATCCCTCATTTAAAAACTATTTTTTTTTTTTTTTTTTTTTTTTTTAAATAACAGAACGGAGGAAGGAAAAACAAATGGAGAAAAAAAAATAATCCATACACCAGATTACTGGTGTCCTCTGTTCATAAAATATCTGTAAGAATTAGACTTGAACAGTTGTAGGTTGAAATTTGGAGGAAAACAACTCTGGGGAAGCGAGTTCCAGAGAGATGCAGTTCGGGGAATGAAAGAATTCTGATAGGCAGAAGTTCTGCAATGTGGTTGAGTGACATTCCAGTCATGAGCGTTACCAGATGCCCGTGTAGCACGAGGGAAGGCATGGAGAGGTGGCACCATGGACGCAACTTCGTCTGAGCATTTGCCAAAAAAATATCTGTAAAATAATGCAAGGGAGGCAACATTCCTTCTTACTTGCAGGGGAGGTAGTTTATATGTAATGGCAGGGTTGTTAATGATTCTAACAGCTTTATTCTGAATTTTGTCTAGTTGTCTTAATGCAACCTCTCCACAACCATTCCACAAGGGTGAGCTGAACAAAATTATAAGGAAATAGCAATTGTAAAATATGAATTACAGTACAGGTGTACTAAAAAGTTGTTGATTCCTTGCCTTGAATACCTGTACTACATTTTATGAACATTCTTCTAACCAAAAAGTTAATTTCATACTTCAGCTCCCTTCCCCCATGATGAGTAAGTCATTAAAGAAGTTGTCTGTTGTCTGAAAGGATGTGAGTTTGATTTAACTGGGGTTAGCAACATGATCCGAATTTCACTAAACAGCCTCTGATCACCTTGCACAAGACCCAGTGAAATGTCAAGAAAAAACAGCCCCACTACTATCATTACATCAGCCCCAAATGAGAGCCCTAGCCAAATGAAGGGTTATGGTGTCATAGTGGCAACACATGAAACTATATAACAAATAGGAGGACTGCTGCATCTTAGGGAAAAGGCTAGCAAGTCTTGCTTGAAACTGTCATCATCATCATCATGACCTTTTTTTTCCACTTAAGAAAAGGGTAAGGTGGGATGCAGAAAACATGCAGAAAGAAAGCACAATAGGGAGAATTATCAACTGTATGTCGCATGACGTGTCGAGTGGGGTTGGTGGAGGATTAGTGCCCCTCCCTGTAAAACAAATTAACTCTAAGCCCTTGGCCACCCCATTTGGGATACATGGCGTCTGGCAATGAATGAATGAATGATGAATGTCGCATGAAATGGCCCAGACACTCAATTCAATGTCATTCAAGCTCCCAAAATCCTGGCTCCACCTCACAGTACTAAGCAACTGCACATTGTACCTGTATTTTTTCAACTTTTTTTTTAAAGATGCACTCCATATCACTGGCCAGATAAAATCTGTTCACTGACTATTAATTTTAAAAAAAGAATGACAGACCCTTGTCAGGGTGCCATTTGTGAACAATTCATTCAGTCAACTCAAGTTTTCCTATTAGTTCCCTTGCCTTGTTAACAAACATACCTCACTTTCTTTTTACACACTCATATATCATATCCATCCATCTTCCTGACCTACCTCAGCTCCTCCTACCACCAAAGTCACTCACAGACACACGACAACAAAAACAACAACAACAACAATAATAATAATAATAATAATAATGATCTTCTCTCCACCTGATCCAGCTCCTCTCCTTTGGTGCTTCCTCTCCCTCGACAGGCTCGGCCTCACCCTTGATACGCAGTTGGTTCAGGATACCCACTAGGAGTTCATCACACTTGTGGTTCATACCCACACTGATTTCCATGAACTTGGCTCCAAAGCTGCATGCTAGGTCTCGCCCATCTGAAAGGCAGAGTCACATCAGGTCAGGGAAAAGAAGAACGAATGCTAAAAGGGTGGGTATGATTTATGAATAATGCAGTAATGGTGATGACGTAGCAGTATCAAAATGGTCGGTAAGTTTAATGAATCATGTAGTATTATTGATACTGTGGTAGTACTGAGAAGATGGGTGCAGTTCATGGATAATGTAGCAGCACTGAAGAGGAAGGTATGAATTATGAATGCGTAATGTAGTGCCATAACTTAGCACTGATAATGTAGTGCTGCAGTACTGAAAAACTGGGTGTGGTTTATGAATAATGTAGGTTAATAATGTAATACTAATAATATATTACAGCAGTGCTGAAAAAGTGGGTACAATTTATTAATAATGCAGTAGTAGTTGTACAGTAGTAGCTGTGGTAGTAGTGATAATACAGTATTACTGAAAAGATAGGTAAGATTTATAAATAATGTTGTAGCACTGAAAATGCATTATCACTGAAAAAAGTAGGTATGATTTTAAGTTGTGATTAAAGTAATGGTGTTAACAGGGCAATGATGATAATAGTTAAAAAAAAAAGTACAGCAACTGAAATGCAATAAACTATATTTACCACTCATTCAAAATGCATGGAATGCTGACTCCTTCCTTTAGTCTGTGCGCAGAATCTCCTGACCACTTCCCAACACTCTCAGGTTTTGATTCACTTTCAGCTGAATAAAATCGGATGTATATGGCATCTACTGAAATACCATACTAGAGTTGTTCTGACCATGCATGAGTTAATAGTTCTAGTATAGGCTCCTATTCTCAATTTCTATACAATAAACTCATCTGGCATTAGCTGAAATACAATAACTTATTGACATACAGTAGTTTTGTATTGATCATCAGATGGTTGGGGCCACATACCGTCAACAGGCACTGCTCTGGACCGCACCAGTTCACACTTGTTAGCCACAAGGATGACTGCACGGCCCTGCAGAAGCCTATGTTGTTGTATCTTTTGTAATTCCTCTTCTGCCCGCTGGAAGGATGCACAGTCAGTGATGCTATACATCACCATCCACCCATCAGGTGGAGTTGCACGGCTGATCTCCCCCTGCATAATGAAACAGATTTTTTTTTTTTTTTTTTTTTTTTTTTTTAAATACTGTACAACACCATTCATTTAATGTTACTGTTATATTTATTCATGAAACAAAACAACGTAACCCACACGCTAAAGCTTCATCATATTTGTTAACAATCTAGTTCACTAAGTGAACAACTAGGAAAGTCTGACAGGGGAACAGACTTGTTTACTATACTGACAAGAAAAAGTTTTAGGACTTAATTGGGAAATCAGTCTGTTTACATATGAGTTTGGACAGCTGGTTCATAATTACCTATGATATGACTGGTCAATGGATCTTGTGACTGCCATACCTAGAAGTCTTGAATATGATACATGTTAACCCTTTCAATCCAGAGATGGCTTTTGTCATGTTTCTTAACATAATCCTTCCAGTTCAAAAAGCATATCCTGAACAGAAGGTAGGAAGGATATGCTAGGCAGGGAGGTGGGTAAGCAAGGGGTAGGTATGTAGGTAGGTGGGGAGGTTGTTGAGGAAGTACGCATGTGGGTGGTAGATGGTGGGCTGGGAGGTAGTTTGTTATGGAGGTAGTTGTTATGTAGGTAGGTAGGGACATAGGTTGTTAAGTAGACAGTTGGGAGTATTTTCTGCCATCACTGGCCTCAGTACTAACAAGGCAATGGGCCTGATGGGGTTCCTCCTGTTGTCCTCAAGAACTGTGCTTCTGTGCTTACACCCTGCCTAGGTAAACCCTTTCGCCTTTGTCTGTCAACTTCTACCTTTCCTTCTTGATGGAAGTCTGCGCTCATTCAGCCTGTCCCAAAGAAGGGTGACCATTCCCAACCCTCTAACTACTGTCCAATAGCTTTAACATCCTTTGTTTCAAAAGTTTTTAAGTCTGTTCTTCACACACACACACACACACACACACACACACACACACACACACACACACACACACACACACACACACACACAAGAAAAAAAAAAGCATCTTTCCTATCACAACCTTCTTCTCTGATCGACAGTATGGTTTCTGCCAGGGATGATCCACTGGCGATACATACCTTTCAGATCCCTAATCATCCTCCTCCTTGCAGGACTTTGGCGAAAGCTTTGCCATTGCACTTGACATCTCAAAGGCTTCCAATCAACCCTGGCGATTTCCAAATTGCCCTCTTACGGCTTCTAGCCTTCTATCTGTGCCTTCACCTCTTGCTTCCATTCTGGTTATTCTATAACAAATACAGGTATTGTAGATGGCCACCATTCTTCTAGAACTATCAATGGTGGTGTTCTTCTGGGCTCAGTCCTATCACCAACTCTCTTCTTTTTATTCATCAATGACCTTCTATGCTACACATCTAACCCTATCCACTCATGTGCTGATCATTCCACCCTTCACCTTTCCATTCGCTTCCTGCAGCATCCATCTCAGCAGCTACTTCATCAAACAATGGATGAGGCTATGGCACACCTAATATCTGACTTGGCTTATATCTCTGATTGGGGTAAAAGAAACATTGTTTTTAATGCATCAAAAACTCAGTTCTTACATCTATCAACCCAATAAAATCTTCCACAGAAGTATCCTCAAATTTTTAGCAATATCCAACTCAATCCTGCATTATCTTTAAACATACTTGGGATTTCATTCTCTCAGGATATATCTTGGAAAGATCACATTACCTATCTTGTCAAATCTGCTTCCAAGAGATTAGGTGTGCTAAGCTGTGTGCCTTCTTTAGCCTGTGCAGAGTGGCTGACTTCACATATGGGTTTTATTTGCCCGTGTTGAGTACATTTCTCACGTGTGGGGAGGTTCCCCACATACGGCTCTTCTCAACAATGTGGGGTCAAAGGCTTTTCATCTCATTAACTCTCCTCCTCTTACTGGCTCCCTTCAACCTCTGTCTCTTCACCACACTGTTGCATCTTTATCTCTTTTCTATCCCTACTTCAATGGTCACTGCTCCTCTGAACTGTCTGCTTGCATCCCTCCACCACTACAGAGGTCATGCAGCACACATCTAACAACAAACTCTCGTCCCATTTCTGTCCTACTCTCTAAATGTAAGAGTTACCTGTTACTCCCAGTCCTTCATATATTCAACAGGTCAACACAGGAACTGTCTCCCTCTGTCTGTATTTCTACTGCCTATGATCTCCAGTCTTTCAAACGCAATTTTGTCCAGGCATCTCGAAGTGAACAGCTTAAATTTGGCTCTCTGTTATTTTTTTTTTCTTGGAGGGAACAATTTGTGGGCTCCTGGCCTTTGGTTCCTTCTTCCTTGCATTTGAAAAAATAAAGGTAGGTAGAAAGGGAAGTAAGCAAGGAAGTGTAGCTGCAAGGAAGGCAAGATGGGAAGTAGGCAGGTAGGCTGGTTGGTAAAAGTGACAAGAAGAGATGCACATTATTCCTTTATATGCTAAATGATAAACTTGCATGTCTTTACTACCTGTGAAGGATCATGCATTCCAGCAGATGGCTGCCAATTCTATGGCCAGCTCATAAAAAGATTCTGTTGCACATGACAAAGATCGTATGAGTCTTCATCTTCACGACCCTAACGTGGCAATGCACAGTTTGTATGTAACTGTGATAGAAAAAGTGGAAAACAAAAAAAAGGAGGGGGGGGGATCAGGACTCTGTGGATTCCCCCCCCCCCCACTCCAGGATCTGTCACTAGGCATGTGGCCTTCTGTAAACAAGTACAGTACTGCTGTGCCGCTAAACCTAGGTCTAACCTGGAAATCCTTGGGTGTGGCCACGTTGACAAAAACGATTTCTGACTCCTGGTTGTTGAGCAGGATGGAGATGCACTGCTCGCTCTCGTCCGCTGAAAAATAAACAGAACTTTAGAAATACTGTATTCCTATTACAAGTACAGTACAGTATATGTAAGCGGTGAATTATTTAAAATATATATGGTCTGATTATATATATATATATATATATATATATATATATATACAGTATATATATATACACGGCATATATGCTCTTGTTTAATTTGGGTTCATGTTTAATAAACACCTGCAGGGTGTAACACCTCCAAATATAACAGCCGACTATACTCTGCCCATTTTAACTGCCTAAAGCTGTCATCATTCCATTCTGAACGCTGCACCATTGCAGAGATTCGTTTTTTTTTCGTTTTTCGTTTTTAAAGGCTCCAACATGCTTGCATGTGTCGGCCTTGGTCACCTAATGGCGGCTCTCCATGCTGCACGATCCATTGCAGCCTCCCTGTTCAGTCCCTTAACCCTAAGGTCACACTTAATGACCTCGTACTATGTCTTTCTCGGTCTACCCCTCATAACCCCACCCCCAATATTAACACTTCTCACCTTCCTCACCCAACTATCATCCCCCATCCTCTCCACATGTCCAAACCACCTCAATCTACCTCTCCTCATCACAACACCAATACACTCCAGTCCCATCCTACCTCTCAACTCTTCCATTGTAAACCCAGCCCCTCCAGGCCTTGGACGCAGGGACGCACTGCACATCCACCTAATCATTGTCATTTCTGTACGTCTGAGCCGGCGAATGTCTTCCTCCTTCACTGCCCAGGTCTCACTGCCATACAGCATTACACTCCTAACACACGCTGCATACAAAGACCCCTTAGCACGTAGGGAGAGCCCCCTCAATGTCAGGAGAGGCAAGAGCTCCCTGAACTTCTTCCAACCACTTCTCACCCTAGCCACAGAGCTAGCTCCAGCCCCACCTCCAGCACACAACATGTCTCCTAAATAACAAAACTCTTCCACACACTCAAGAGATTCACCAGCAAGTTCAATTCTTTCACGTCTGACGATCTCCACCTGCTCACCCCGGCACGCCGTACACATAAAATCAGCATTATCTCGCAGTCTACCTCTGATACCACTACATCTCTTATGCACCCATTTATCACACACACCGCACAAGATGGAATTACTTCCCACGCCCTTGTGGCAAACTGCACATGGCCACTCTCCCTCGTCTTTGACAGTACCGCCACCAACCCTAGATATCATCACTTTTGTTTTATCTGCATTTACCCTTAAACCCTTTTGCCCCATACCATCTCTCCACTTCCTAAACCTTTCCTCCGCCTCCCTTTCATTCTCTGCAATCAACACCAAATCATCAGCATACAACAACTCCCACGGGAGTCCGTTTCTAAAGTCACGTGAAAGGGCTTCAAGTACCATGATAAACAACATGGGACTCAAGACTGACCCCTGATGCACACCAACATTCACGGAAACCTCATCACTCAAATCTCCATTCACTCTCACCTGGGTGTGAGCACCCACATACATGGCCATAACCACCCTAACCAGCCACTCCTCCAAGCCAAGCTTTCTCATTGCCCACTTCACCACCTCTCTAGGGACTCTTGTCAAAGGCCTTTTCCAAATCAACAAAAACAAAATAAAGATCCCTTCTCCTACCAATATATTTTTCCTGAAGCTGTCGAACAATGAATATGGCATCAGTGGTCCCCCTACCTGGCATAAACCCAAACTGCATCTCATCAATATTCACTCTTTCTCTAATCATACCTTCTAAAACTCTCTCCATTACCTTCATTATCTGATCTAAAAGCTTTATACCTCTATAATTCCCTCTTTCCAGGGCATCACCCTTCCCTTTATACACATTTACAATTACACTCTTCAGCCAATCATCTGGGACAACACACTCATAAATAATCCTATTTATCAGGTCAGTGACTAAACTCACCCCTATATCGCCTGAGGCCTTCAACATTTCGGCAGTCAACCCAGACACACCTGCTGCCTTCCCCACCCTCATCCTGCCTATTGCCTCACTCACAGTAGCAGTATCAATCAAAGGCCAAGGGCCAGACACTGGATCTGCTGGCTCCAAACCTTCCCTGTCCCAGTCAAACTCCTCATTCAACAACCGGTTATAATGCTCTCTCCATGCATCTTTAATATCCTCACTGTTCACCACTACCCTTCCTTCATCATTCTTCACACACTGCTCACCTATGATATCCCGATTATCCCTCTTCACCTGACCTGCCACCCTAAATATATTTTTCCTTTCCCCATGATTTAGGTTATCAAGTAATTGTCTCTGTGACTCAGACTTTGCCCTGTATACCTCTCTCCTAGCCCTAGCTTGGCAGCCAAATATTCCTCTTTGCTACCACCCTTCTTCCATTCCCGGAAAAGCCTTCTTTTCTCCTGAACATATGAACATATGAATATGGTCCAAACAATGAAGTGGTTGTTACGAGATAATATGATGCTAGTCACAAAGAAGTGCTACAGACAGAATATAGAGCCATGGTATTCTCACTGGCACTGGGCTGTTACAAGAGTTTAACAACAAAATATGGTGCTAGTCACAAAGAAGTGCTACTGAATGTGAAACTGTAGCATTTTGAGAATAACATTACGGCGCTAGTCACAACGACGTGATATGGAATGGGTGTGGATCAATAGTAATATATTATTTTGCCACCGACCTGTAACAAGATATTAACACTAGAATATTGCGCTAATCACGAAGAAGTGTTATAGAACGAATGCAGAGCTATAGGCCTGTCCTCTGCCAATGAACAACGGATAATAAGCTACAGAAGAATGAAAATTTCCGCCAAAACAAGCCCTTCATTGCGATAATATTTTCTTTTTCAGTTCCGCTACTTTTGGACCTGATTTAAATTGGACAGGGCATCTTGTGGTGAAGGAGTTAATGAAACCTGCATCTAACCCCTCCAGTTCCAGAAGCCTCCCTTAAGCTAAATAAAAGCCTCTGAAACCAGCAAAAATAAAGACGTCATCGTGCTGAATGGGTTTAGGTGGACGAATTTCAAACACCGGGAGATATAAAAGGACGAAAGAGGCTAATTTCGTCGTCACCCTGCCTGACAATGTGTGTGTGTGTGTGTGTGTGTGTGTGTGTGTGTGTGTGTGTGTGTGTGTGTGTGTGTGTGTGTGTGTGTGTGTGTGTGTGTGTGTGAGAGAGAGAGAGAGAGAGAGAGAGAGAGAGAGAGAAGGGGGGGAAAGGGGACGAGGGGGGGATAGATGTGGTGGTGGTGGGGGGCGGAGGGGGGTTCTAGGCTATCCCCCACCCACCGCAAAAAATAATACTAATACTAATTTTACTACTACTACTACTACTACTAATAATAATAATAATAATAATAAACAAACAAAACTTGCTATGCTCTCCTTAGATATGGATCTTCACATAATTATTATATCTTCACATAACAATTATATCTTCACATAATAATTATATCTTCACATTAATATATATCTTCACAAAATAATTATATCTTTACATAATACTTATACTAACACATAATAATACCTCTATCATTGGAAATACGGTACCTGATTTTGCGTCGTTAGCTTGAGAGTCTTTTAAAAACATGTAAACACAAATAGATGCACACACGAGACAGACATAGATAGACAGATAAACATACATTCACGCAAACACATGAACATACAG
Organism: Coenobita brevimanus; assembly: GCF_032717465.1. Taxonomy (NCBI): domain Eukaryota; kingdom Metazoa; phylum Arthropoda; class Malacostraca; order Decapoda; family Coenobitidae; genus Coenobita; species Coenobita brevimanus. Next base: position 1,007,716 of record NC_136982.1, on the reverse strand, counting down.
ACGTACGAAACACAGAGAGAGAGAGAGAGAGAGAGAGAGAGCTGTCCCCTACCATCAGCGTGTCGTTTTCGCTCACACAATTTCAACTGTTCAAACTCCTAAAACACTCGGGCGGGGGAGAGAGAGAGAGAGAGAGAGAGAGAGAGAGAGAGAGCGCACTTCAACTTCACAAACCAACAGGGGAAAAAGCGCAGTCGAACCCGGAACACTGGACAAGCTAACCCAATTTTCTTTTTTCTTTTCTTTTCTTTTTTTTTTAGTAAGTCATTCAGATCACATTGGGAGAAAATAAAAATGGAGAAATTTTTTGAAAAGCCTGAAATCAGACGAAGAAGAGGATGATGGTGACGTTGGTGAAGTTAAGAATACATAATTTTTTCTCCTGCTGTGATTCTTTCCTCCATCCTTATAAAACTGTTCCAAAGATTTTAATATATAACAGATGATGAACTAAATTTTTTGGGAATAATTCTGCTTATCGTTTTCTTAGTTCCGAATCTCGGTGTCTTGGAAAATGAAACGAAAAATTATAATAGCAAATAGTCATCTTTTTTTTGTACCTTGTGTGTGTGTGTGTGTGTGTGTGTGTGTGTGTGTGTGTAGAGAGAGAGGGAGAAATATTTCTTTCTCATTCTCAAGCAGATAAGATTACAGGCTGTCTACCTCACGTCCCAGTCAAACCTCTCTCTCTCTCTCTCTCTCTCTCTCTCTCAAGTAGGTAAGATTACAGGAAGTCTAATTCATGTCCCAGTCAAATCTCTCTCTCTCTCTCTCTCTCTCTCTCTCTCTCTCTCTCTCTCTCTCTCTCTCTCTCTCTCTATTAAGCCAGGAATCGAACTGACTATGGAAATAACAACTTTTCACATAACCTGCCATGGCGTCAGTAATTCGTTAATGGACCCGTTTAAAAAAATAACTGTGCGTGATTGTGTAGAAATGTCTCTGGAATCCATATTATTATCATCTATCTATCTATCTATTGCTAGACGCCTCAATCCCGTTTGGGGTGGCCACAAACAAATCGCCTCCAAGTCGCCCTGTCCCCCGCCATTTCACTGCCCTGCTCCCAACTCACACACCCCTCTCTCATATACCTCTCCACCCCATCCCTCCATCTCATCCTCGGCCTCCCCCTCCCTCTTCCCCCCTCCACCTCACTCACATACACTCTCTTCGTCAGTCTTTCACCCTCCATCCTCTCCACATGGCCAAACCACCTCAGTGTGTTCCTCATAACGCTTCCTATCACATCCACATCCACACCACAACGCTCCTTTATATCCTCATTCGTCAGCCTGTCTCTCCACGTGACTCCACAGGCTCCTCTTAAATAACTCATTTCCACTGCTCTCACTCTTGACTTGTGTCCTTCCAACAACGTCCAAGCTTCACTTCCGTACGTTAGAGTTGGTATCACAATACTGTCATGTAGTAACTTTTTCACTTCCATGCTCACTTCCCTGTTTCTTATCACTGCTTTCAAAGAACCAGCAACCTTTCTTCCCTGCTGTACCCTTTCAAGCACTTCACCCTCCAAACCTCCATCCTTACTCATCACACTACCCAAGTACTTAAACGTACTCACATTTTCCAATTCCTCACCATCCAACCTCGCTGTACATTCACTGACTTCACCTCTCTCAAAGACCATCACTTTACTCTTCCCTACATTCACCTTCAGATTCCGTTTCTTACACACTCTCCCAAACTCATCCACCAAGCCTTGCAGCTCCCCTTCGTCTTCACTCAACAACACAGTATCATCTGCAAACAACAGTGCAGGGAATTTCCAAACACTATCCTCTCTCACCAGGGCCACTCCAACATCCACTACCCTACCTTGTACCTCTTTTATTACCCCATCCATGTACAGATTGAACAACCATGGAGACATGACACATCCCTGTTTCAACCCAACTTTCAAAGAGAAAAATTCACTTAGTTCACCATCCACACGCACTGCAGCCTTCGCACCATCGTACATACTCTTCACAGCATTCAACAACTTCCCATCTATTCCATATATTCTTAACACTTTCCACAATCCTAGTCTATCCACCCTGTCATATGCTTTCTCCAAATCCATGAAAGCCGCATACAACTTCTTTCCATTCTCTAGAAACTTTTCCACTATAGATCTAAGAATGAATATCTGATCTACACAACCTCTTCCCTTCCTAAAGCCTCCCTGTTCTTCTCCAACTAATTTCTCTGTTCTTTCTCTAACTCTGTTTATAAGTATCCTACCATACACTTTTCCTATTATCATTATTGTTATTATTATTATCATTATTATTATTATTATTATTATTATTATTATTACTATTATTATTATTATTATTATTATTATTATTATTACTATTATTATTATTACTGTATCCTCCTCCTCCTCATCACCATCATTATCATCATCATCTTCATAACCATTATCATCAACATCAGCAGCAGCAGGAGATGATGATGATGATGACGATGATGATGATGATGATGAGGAGGAGGAGGAGGAGGAGATGGCGATGACGATGATTTTTTTATAATGCAAAGAAAAAAGAACCAAAGGCCACAAGCCTACAAAGATCGTTCCCTCCATTAAAAAAAAAAAAAAATCCAAAATGTCCAGATGAAGTGATAAATGTAAGAGAGAGAGAGAGAGAGAGAGAGAGAGAGAGAAAGCGTAATTGGGATGGGAGGGGATGGAGTAATACAGAATTTTGTACCCATTCCTACATTCCACACTGTATTCATAAAACACTTGTATCCTATTAAATTTCAGGTGTTTGATATTAGCGAGGTATGTTCTTACTGGGCTTAATTTTTTCGTGTGTGTGTGTGTGTGTGTGTGTGTGTGTGTGTGTGTGTGTGTGTGTGTGTGTGTGTGTGTGTGTGTGTGTGTGTGTGTGTGTGTGTGGTTCAACTTTGACATTTTTTTCCATATCAGGTAGCAATTAACCCCCAAATTGCCCGAATCAATCACTCAGGTCAATTAGAGAAGGAAATGACACGGAAGAGTTGTCATTAACACTGATAAATAGCACTTACTGGGGAAAAAATCCATACCTGTCACGAAGAAGTGCAACAGAAAGGATGTAGAGCCGCGGTGTTGCCTTATGGATTTAAAAAAAACAATGCGAAATGGATTTAAAAAGCAACGAACACTTCCGACGACGTGATTTAACTTAACTGCAAATTGACGGCAAATCAGAGGAAGAAATCGAACTTAAAACCACACCATCATTAAGTCCTATAATTTATCGGTAATTAGGGGTCGTAATGGGCTGTGGGGGAGCCAAGGCAACCGCAATCCAGGTCATTTAAAAGGCTGGATGTCGACCCCTCTCCTTGGCGCCATTTTTAAAGGACAAAATAAACTCTTGGGAATTTAATCTTTTGCGTGTACCGAACGGCTTTCATTTCCTACTTGTGTTTACCTTGCCCCATTATATCTGTCTATTTATCTATCTATCTATCTATCTATCTATCTCCCTAGCCATGAACGTAGGTTTATGTGTTTATCTTGTCTATCTATATCTATCCATCTGCATGTCTACGCCTGTCTGTTAGTCATGTCCACTTACCTGTCTATCTATCTGAATGTGTCGGTCTATTAGTCTTGTCTATCTATCTATCTATCTATCTACCTATATGAATGTCTGTCTGTCTGGGTTTTCCTATCTATCAATCTATCTACCTATCTATCTATCTGAATGTCTGTCTACTGGTGCTGTCTATCCATTTGCCTATTTATCTATCTATCTATCTATCTATCACAGCTTTACATCTGTTCATATCCTCCTCTAGCCCCTTATGTCTTTCAGAAACAAGGATAAAACAAATTTAAGGGAAACATCAACAAATGCTACGAAGTGGGCCACACATTCATTCACTCATCACCTCAACCCTCGGAATCCTGGGCTCCACCTAACACGCCTAACGAGCAAAATAAATAAGATAGATGGATAGACAGATAGATAGATAAATAGACCGACAGACAGAGATAAAATGGGACAAACAGAAACAAACATACGAACACGAAAAAGCACCTACACACAAACACGAAATTCTCTCTCTCTCTCTCTCACACACACACACACACTCTTCGGAGCCAGCCACTTGAATATTCGGCTTCGCTGTCTTGTTGCCGTGGTATTTTAGTGCTGTCTGCCACACATCTCTGCCTCACCACCCCTGCCTCACCACCCCCTGCCTCACCACTCCTTGCCTCACCACACCCTGCCTCACTACTCCCTTCTTCACCACCCTGCCTCACCATCCCCTACCTCACCACTCCCTGCCTCACCACTCCCTCTTCACCATCTGCCTCACCACGTTACCTTACCGCTCTGGCTCAACCCCCTACCTCACCCTGCCTCACCTCCTTGCCTAACTACGCTGCCTACTCCCTGCCTGCCTCACCCCATCAATAAATCAAAGCAGGAGTACCCAGCCTACGCCGTAGCAGCACGTGCAACCACTTAGCCCCCCAGCCCCAGCCCCCTGTCCCCCAGCCCCCCACCTCCACCCCCTCTGTCTTCCTCGGCTAAACTACGCGATGCTAGGCTAAATTAACACAGCCTTGCCTAAGCTGACCTCATTTAACTTAACCCAATTAATCTTGGCATCATAAGGCGGTGAATGTTTTTAATGTACCCTGACTTAACCTTCTCATTTAACTTAATATAATCTAACCTAACTTAACCAAATGTAACGTAACCCAACCTAACCTAACTTAACCTAACCCAACTTAATCTAACCTACCCTAACTTAACCAAACCTAACCTAACCTAACTTAACCCAACCTTACCTAACTCAACTTTATCTAACTTAACCTAACCTACCCTAACCTAACTTAACCTTACCTAATCTAACCTAACCTAACTTTGCCTAGACTAAGTTAGCCTTACGCAGCGTGATGTGATATGATTTAACCTAACCTAATCAATTCTAATCTCAACAAATCTAGCCCAGCCTCACCTAACCTAAACACATTTTCTTATACCGGAGTGCGGTAGTACTCCGTAAGTAGGAACGGCGCAGGTACAGAGTGGCGTCTTCTCTTGTAGGGTATAGGAGCATTCGCGGGAAAACGGTGGCAAAGCTTAGTTCTAAGCTTATGAACTAAAAGACCTTCGCTATTCAAGTACAAAACTACCCGCAAAGTCTTGCTAACTTTCGTAGGAGTCGCAAAATCAAACCGCAAAAATATTAATTTTGTTCTT
>NC_136982.1:935000-1000000 GCF_032717465.1 Coenobita brevimanus | reverse complement strand
GAGTGGGTGCAACAAGTGAGTGGGGGACCAAGGACACTGTAGGAGAGGGAAGGAGGAGAGGGAGAGAAATAAAGAGAGAGAGGGAGGTGTGGGAGGGAAAGATGGGGATTAAGAATACTATGGGAGGGGGAGGGAGTAGTGGGAGGGGTGAGTGGGGGGGAGAGAGGCAATAAAGGGGAGAAATAAACGGGAGGGAAGGAGTGGGAGATTAACAACTTCACTGTGGTTGTTGTTTTGGTATTTAATTCAAGATAACACCAGATTTCGTTCGGCTGAGAGGAGGAGGAGGAGGAGGAGGAAGAGGAAGAGGAAGAGGAAGAGGAAGAGGAGGAGGAGGACCAGACTCAGCTTAATGTGAACCCAGTGGAGTGGAGGCTTACGTTCCTCTTCTTCTGCAGTCCACCATCCACATTTCGGAGGATAGGGAAGTTACCGAGGGACGTTTGTATATCCAGGTAGCTCCATCGCCCGGTCATATCAGTGCCACCACTTGAAGGCGTCCCCCTCCACCATCATCCTATCTATTAGTTAACCTGGATTTTTTTTTTTTTTTTTTAAGTTAACGCCAGATAATTTTGTTCAGGCAAGAGAAGTCCAAAGAGTCAAAGAGTTAAGTATATTGTGGGAGTGGGAGGGAGGGAAGGAGGAGGGGAGGGAGGGAGAGAGGAGGGGAGAGAGGGAGAGAGGAGGGGAGGGAAAGTGGGAGGAGATTAAGAAGTTTTTGTGGGAGTGGGAGGGATATGAAGGGAGGGACATTAAGTGCATTCTCTAAAAGGTCAGCTTCTTTCCCTCCCTCCTCTCATCCTTTCCTTCCCTCCCCTCCACTCTTCCCTCCCTCCTCTTCACCCTTCCCTCCCTCCCTCCCTCTCCACTCAGACAAAACGGTGTGGTCGCGGGTAAGATTCAAACTACTGCAGGGAAAGAGATGAGGAAAAGATTTTGATATCACATAATTCACTGATCTCTTCCAATTCACCCCACCAACACATCACACTTCGCCACTATACTTCTTTCATTTTAACCTGGCCTAGAATTTCGTCCTTTTCTGCTTATTTCACGTAGCTCAGTGGCAGAAAAGATAATGCTACGGCTCCCCATCCTTCCCTGAGCACTTCTTCGTGACTAGCCACATATTCTGGTGTTAATTTTACGTTACTACTCAGCATTCAAGATGGAGATGGCAATTTTAGGCCAAGTTAGAGTAAGAAGAGTATAACACCGTAACTACCGTACAGTCAATGTGATATCCCTAGCACCTCTTCCTTAGCGATTTATTTTTGGGTATGGCTGGTTAATATCCTTTTATATGTAATTTATGCAGAGTCTGGCGATACTGGAAGGACTTATATGACGCAGGAAAAAGTAAGAAGGTGTAATAAGCAAAATAAATCGCTTAGGATGAGGTGTTAGGGCGCTTCCTTACTGGGCGAGAATAAGGGTTTAGGTGACAGGTGATGCGTAAGGCCTGCATGGGATTAGCTCGCTGTTGGTGTGTCCTGGGTGGATAACTGATTCTCTCTCTCTCTCTCTCTCTCTCTCTCTCTCTTTCCTGTACTAACTGAAGGGACAAGTGTTCGATCCTACACAAGGGCCATTGGTGGACGTCAGGAAGGGCATAAAAAGGATGAGAGAGAGAGAGAGAAAGAGAGAGAAAGAGAGAGAGAGAGAATAAAACAAGTCAACATTGCAATCAGAGCATCTTATCAATCCTTCCTCTGTCTCCCACAAGCAATTCCCTGGCAATACCCCTCACCTGTAATCCCCCCTCCCCTGTAATACCCCTCCCTGTAAACCCCCCTCCCTGCAATACCCCTCCCCTGCAATACCCCTTCCCCTGCAATACCCCTCCCCTGCAATACCCCTTCCCCGCAATACCCCTTCCTCTGCAAAACCCCTCCCTTGCAATACCCCTTCCCTGCAATACCCCCTCCCCTGCAATACCCCTTCTCCTGCAATACCCCTCCCCTGTAATCCCCCCTCCCCTGCAATACCCCTCCCTTGCAATACCCCTTCCCCTGCAATACCCCTCCCTTGCAATACCCCTTCACTGCAATACCCCTCCCCTGCAATACCCCTTCCCCTGCAATACCCCTCCCCCTGCAATACCCCTTCCCCTAAAATACCCGCTCCCCTGCCAGAGTCGCTCTCGTGAGGCCAGTCAGCTCAGACGTGCTAGAGACCTGTGGTAGTGTTGTGCTAGTGTGCTTTAGTGATCTGTGATAGTGGTTGTGTTAGTGTGTTGTAGTGATCAGCGATAGTGCTGTGCTAGTGATCCGTGAGTGTGTGTGTTGTGGTGACCCGTAGTGACCCGTGATAGTGTGTGCTACCTTGTGTGAACTAGTGCGTAATGGCTTCCTCGGCAGAGAGTTGTGTCCCCACTGCAGGTACTGAAAAGGACTACCTTGAATTAAAGGAGGAACTTCTCGAACTGAAGCGGGAGGTACAAATTCTCAGGCAGGAGAAGGCACAAATGAGGGAATTGTTGGAGGAGATGTTGGAGGAGAAAGAGAAAAAGGCTGAAGGTTGGACACTTGTTAACAAGGGTGCAACGAAGTTCACTCTTAAAAAGCAAACGGAAATTAAGACAACTAATACATTCGACACACTACGGGACGAATGTGAAGGGAAGGCAGAGAGGGAAGTAGAGGAGAAGGACGGTGAGAGAACTTCCAGTACAGGTAAGTATAAACAGAACAAGAAAGGTAAGAAAAATGTTGTTGTTGTTGGAGACTCCCAGGTGAGATATCTGAACAGGGCCATGTATACTCCACTCGCTAAACATGTGTGTCTTCCAGGGGCCAGGGTGGCTAATGTGGTAGATAAAATTTCAAATATCGTAAAGGAAAGTGGTGACAAACTCCACTGTGTGCCTCAGTGTAGGAGGCAATGATATTAGTAGCCGTAAGAGTGAGGTACTGTGGAAAAGGTACAAGTTGATGTTAGAAAAGGTTAGGGAGAGGGAGGAACCCCTGTAGTGCTTGGTGTTTTACCAAGGTGGCGGGTTGGAAGGGAATGGTTGAGCAGGGCAATAGGGTTTAATTGCCGCCTTGAAAGGTATTGCAAAGATAATGCAATACCTTTCATAGACAGCTGGGACCGGTTTTATGGACGAAGTGCCTTGTATAGTTGGGATGGGACTCATCTTAGCAGGCAAGGAGTTACTGTTTTAGCTGGAATGATAGATAGGGAGTTGGAGGGATTTTTTCGAGATTGAGAAGTAGGTGTACAGGAAGATGCAGCAACTACAGTCAGAAATCATTATTACCATGTTTGGATAGATGCATCGATACTTGCAAAATTAAGAACAAAAGTTCAACCAATAGTGTAGATACATCCACTCAGGCACCTCAAATTGAGCAGGCGATGATAGATGATAGAACAAGCGATGATAGAAGGGCGATAAACGATAGTACAAAAAATTGTTATATTAGTAAAGTAAAGAGTTTCCCAGTTAGTAATAAAATAAATAACAGTAAATGCCAAGGTAAAGGCATAACTACTCGTAATAATCTGAAAGTGTACTACACAAACAGCCGGAGTTTACGTAATAAAATGGATGAACTGAGGGCTTTAATTTGTACAGAGAAAATAGACATTGCCGTTATTAGTGAAACTTGGATGAATACAGACACTCGAGAATTTTTAGCAGAATATCAGATAAAAGGCTATAATATTTTTGTGTCAAACCGTCAGGGAAGAAAGGGGGAGGGGTAGCTATTTATGTAAAGGATTCATTAAACTGTTACAATAAAGCAGACATTAAAGTAAATAGGGACACAGAAAGTGTCTGGGTTGAAATTAGTAACAATAGGGAGAAATTAGTCTTAGGAGCAATTTACAGATCTCCAAAATTAAGTAGAGCTGATAGTAAATACCTCTGGGAGGAAATTAGGAAAGCATCACAGTCCAGCTTAGTAATAATTGTTGGGGACCTTAATCTGCCAAGGATAGATTGGAGAAATCAGACAGGAGATGCAGAGTCAGAGGAATTTCTAGAGGTAGTACAGGATAATTTCCTTTATCAGTATATAAGGGAGCCCACCAGAGGTAATAATATACTTGATTTGGTTTTAGCTAATAAAGAAAATATCATTAGCGATATAGAGGTTGGTGGACGACTTGGTAATAGCGATCATGAAGAAATTAAGTTCAAATTTATTTGGGATGTCTGTTCCACTGAAAATACCTCCACCGTTCCTAATTTTCGTCTAGGAGATTTCGATGGCTTAAGAGCTTATTTTCGAACGGTATTCCACAGGGAGATTAGCTATTTGAGGGAATGTCAGGTTAGAGGGGATCCCCAGGTCATAGGTCAGGCGCAGGAAGCACGTGGGGACGTCCGTCAGGTGTCTGTGAGGGGGGAGGTGGTAGATAGGAATGTAGTCCAGGTGACGGAAATTAACTCAGCTCCAGTACCAAACAGACGTTCGACCAGTGAGAAGTATAACGAGTTAATAAATATAATATACGGAGGCCAAGATAGATATATTCCTTCAAAACCGTTTAGAACTAACAATTCAGAACCAAGATGGTTAAACAACAGATTAAAATCTCTCATAGGCCAAAGGAAAGGAATATATAGAAAAATAAAACGTGGAGAGGAACACTTACGTAACCGGTACACAATTTTAAATAGAGAAGTAAAGAGGGAGATAAGAAAAGCAAAGAGAAGTTATGAAATTAAGGTTGCCAGTGAATCAAAAGTAAACCCCAAGGGTTTTTATCAAATGTACCGAACGAAAAATAAAGATAGGATAGGACCACTCAGAACAGAATTAGGTGACATTACCAGTGAAGATAAAGAAATGTGCTCCATCCTAAATAATTATTTCATATCAGTATTCACCAAGGAAAATCTAAGCCTGGTCCCTCAAGCAGCAAATATTTACCATGAGAATACGGAAAATATTCTTAGTAAAATAACCATTAGTAAGGAGGACGTATTGAAAGAAATTAACAAGTTAAAACCTCAAAAATCGCCAGGTCCGGACGATATATATGCAAAAATTATAAAAGAAACCAAAGAAGAATTATGTCAGCCACTTTTAACGTTATTTAATGACTCTTTAAGTTCAGGAGAAGTTCCAGAGGCGTGGAAAACCGCAAACGTAGTGCCCATCTTTAAAAAGGGTGATAAATCAGCTGCGTCGAATTATCGTCCGATAAGTCTAACGTCAATAGTAGGAAAAATGTTAGAGTCAATTTTGGCAAATAAGATTAGAGAACACTTAGAAAAATTTAATCTTATAAACGAAAGTCAGCACGGTTTCAGGCAAGGACGATCCTGCCTCACAAATTTGTTGTCATTCTACTCGGAGGTCTATGAGGCAGTAGATAGCGATAAAGCTTACGATGTTATTTATCTGGACTTTAGTAAAGCTTTTGATAGAGTCCCACACGAAAGGTTAGTTAGAAAGGTTCGAGCACACGGTATAGACGGCGATATCTTAAAATGGATAGAATCCTGGCTGAAAGGACGAAAGCAGAGAGTATTAATAAATGGAACTAAGTCGGACTGGGGATTAGTAACTAGCGGTGTACCACAGGGTTCAGTACTCGGTCCCTTATTATTTATCATATATATAAATGATCTAGACTTAGGAGTCAATAGCAGAATCAGCAAATTTGCCGACGATACAAAAATAGGGCGTATCATTAACTCGACTGACGATTGCCATTACTTACAAAAAGACCTCGATACATTGTCCAAATGGTCTAAAACTTGGCAAATGGAATTTAACGTTGAAAAATGTAAAGTACTTAACGTAGGCAAGACCATTGGAGATACTAAATACAGCTTAGATAACAAAGAAATTAGCAAATCGGAATGCGAGAGAGATCTAGGAGTTATGATTAGTAACGACCTTAAACCTAGGCAACAGTGCATTAATGCGAGAAATAAAGCAAATAGGGTCCTAGGATTTATTTCGAGAAGCGTGAGCAATAGATCATCTAAAGTAATACTGAAACTTTATCTAGCATTAGTAAGGCCACATTTAGACTACGCAGTACAATTTTGGTGTCCTTACTATAGAATGGATATTAATTCGTTAGAAAATGTACAGAGAAGAATGACTAAAATGATACATGACGTCCGAACCTGTCATATGAAGACAGACTGAAAAGACTAAGTCTGCATTCGCTAGAGAGGCGTAGAGTAAGGGGAGACTTAATTGAGGTTTTTAAGTGGATAAATGGTATAAATAAGGGAGATATTAGCAAGGTACTTAAAGTGAGCATACAGGATAGAACTAGAAATAATGGTTTCAAACTAGAAAAATTCCGTTTCAGAAAGGAAATCGGTAGAAATTGGTTTGGTAATAGAGTAGTAAACGAATGGAATAAGCTACCTAGTAAAGTAGTTGCTGCCTCTTCCATTGAGAGTTTCAAGCATAGGCTAGATAAGCATATGACAAATAAGGGGTGGATATAGAATAAAGAAAATCTTATAACCAATACTAATTCAAAAATAAATTTTCTTTTCAGGTTACACTATGATAGTCTCTATTCTCCTTTCACACTTTCCTGTAAAATGTCCACGCCAGTTTTTCTATACGGCGTGGTGTTCTTTCTGACTTTTTCCTGCCGGCTTCGGCTGGAGGGTTTGGAGGGCGGGGGAGAGCCTTCTTCTTTGCTATCCTTATCTCATTCTAGTAGTTCAGTTACTCTTCTAGGAGCTGCCTAGCATGGGCCAACCGGCCTACTGCAGTTATCCTCTCTTCTTATGTTCTTATGTTCTAATACCCCTTCCCCTGCAATACCCCTTCCTCTGCAATACCCCTCCCCTGCAATACCCCTCCCCCTGCAATACCCCTCCCCTGCAATACCCCTTCCTCTGCAATACCCCTTCCTCTGCAATACCCCTCCCCTGCAATACCCCTTCCTCTGCAATACCCCCTCCCCTGTAATACCCCTCCCTGTAATACCCACTCCCCTGCAATACTCCTCCCTGTAATCCCCCTCCCCTGCAATCTTTACCCCCCCCCCCCGGCAACTGCTATGGGGGTCGGGGGGGTCAGGGGAGTGGGTGTGGGAATAGGGGTAGCTTATTTTTCTTTTTTTTACTCCCCCAGTCGGCCGTGACCCCTGACCTATCTCTCTCTCTCTCTCTCTCTCTCTTTCCAAACACACACACACACACACACACACACACACACACTGCATACTGTATTCCCTGCTCATACCTCCATCCTTGGCCTCCCTCTCCCCCACTTCTTCCTCCCCACTTAACCCTTTCTTCCCTTCTTCTCCTCTCTCTCTTTCTCTCTCTCTCTCTTTCAATCTCCACCTCCCTCTCTTTCTTCAGGCCCCTCCTCTTTATCACACCCTCTCTCTCTCTCTCTTTCTCTCTTTACACCTCTTTCTTGACCTTTATTTCCCCAACTGCTCTCTCTCTGTCTGTGTCTGTGTCTGTCTGTCTGTGTCTCTCTGTCTGTCTGTCTGTCTCTCTTTCTTTTCCCGCATCGGTGCAAATAAATCTGATTGCATTGATTTGCATTGCGTATTGCCCTGCTGTAGAGACAAATATAGACAGACATATATTCAGATATGTAAAAATAAATATAGATACAAATAGATACAGACAGTGGCACAGATATAGGGGTAGAGAGTAGATATAGGGTAGATATAGATACGAGGGTGAAGATAGTCTAGAAACTGAGTGATGTAGATACTAATTGAAATGGACAGAGATGCTTAAACCTAAACAGATTGACGCAGAGACCTGAATGATGCTTGAAGGGTGTGTGGTAAACCTACTACTACTACTTCTACTGCTACTACTACTACTATTACTGCTACTACTGTCCTTTCTTGTCCTTGCTCTGGGATCCTTCTGCCTTGTGTGTTTGTGAGAAATAGTGTTAGGACGACGACGATGATGATGATGAGGGTGGCGGCCGCGGAGGAGGGGTGGTAATAATAGTAGTAGTAGTTGTCATAGTAGTAGTTGTGGTGGTAGTAGTAGTAGTTCCAACCCGGGCAGCTACACCACCTGGCCATATCAGTGCCACCACATGTAGGCGTCCCTCTCCATCCCCTACGCTACTGTATTTTGTTTATATGAGATTATGTGCTGTTGATTTTTGCGTATCACTCTTCCTAGACAGCAAAGAGAAAGGCGAAGGTCATACACAATGTATTTATAACGTGGGTGTATTAGCTTTTTCTGAGAGTGTATATACTTGAAAAATACTGCAGTGTTCCCTTCCACACTCGTAACCTTGCACAACGACGAGCAAAACACCTTACACCCACACCCGATCAAATATATCCGAGACCCTGAGGGGGTGAGAGAAAATGCAGCACACATATACAAGCAGCCACGCACACAGCTACACCACATACGCACACAACCACGCATAGTTACACACACACAACGACGCACACATTTATATTACAGTCAGAGTCATGTACATACTTATATTACACACACATCGATGCACACTTTTATATTACACTCACACACACACACACACACACACACACACACACACACACACACACACACAGTTTAATTTTACAAACAATACAAATACGTACATAGCGTTTCACCGATCGACAGAAAGATAAATTTAGATATCTGGAGAAAAAAAAAAAAAAAAAAAAAAAAGGACTGGGCCAGAAAGCTAAACTCTTTTCACTGTAAGGTGGCCTAAAATTGCCATCTCTAACTCTTGAATGCAGAGCTGTAACAGTAGATTAGAATAAGAATACGATGCTAGTCACGAGGAAGTGCTACGGAATGGATGTGGATCTGTAGAACCGTCCTTCTTTCAGCAACTGAGCTCAAAAGGCGAAAATTTTGAGCCAAGTTAAGGTGAAAGGGGAATAGACGTAGTGATAAAATATATAAACGTGGGCACTGATAAATAGATGTACTGACATAAAGATAGATATAGATACTGATAGAAAGGACAATGATAGATAAATAAGATAGATAGATGGTTCCTGTGACTGATAGCTCCCTGACAGTAAGTGCTCTTGATATGACAGTCTCACGAAGATAAGATTAATCTCTCTCTCTCTCTCTGCCCATCCTCTGCTCTTTCTCTTCTTTCCTTACTGCATCATAGCTCCTCCTCTCTCTCTCTCTCTCTCTCTCTCTCCCCCAGCGGCCACCAGGGAGAATAATAACGAATTCTTGGTAGTGACGCCCCGCCTGGCTGCATGTCACCTCGAGGACACACACACACACAGACACACACACACACACACACACACACACACACACACACACACACACACACACACACACACACACACGCACACAAACTTCAGAGGCATAAACAGTTTTTAATAATTAAGTTTGCTGGGGCTGGGTTGGGTTGGGTTGGTTGGAACTGGTCTGGTCTGGTCTGGACTGGACTGGACTGGACTGGCTTGTTTGGTTTTAGTTTGGTTTGGTTTGGCTTGGCCTGGTATAGCTTGGCATGGCTTGGCTTGGATTAGCTTGGCTTTTCTTGGCTTGGTTTAGTCTGGTTTAATTTCAGTTTAATTTGGACTGGCTTTGGTTTTGGTTGGGCTGGGGTTATCGGTAAATAAGGAAGTCATGTCAGGACAGAACAAGGGCGGTGGTGAAGTGACTTACAATACGGAAATAACATGCTCTCTCTCCACAGACATCACGTCGCCGCCAAACCGAAAGTGTGTTATTCATGCAAATCTATGTCGATGTTAAAAAGGTATCAGAAGCAAACATGAGGATATTAAAGAGTAGTTTGGAAAATAAATCGCTAAGGAAGAGATGCCAGGGAGCCTCCTTCACCTACGAGAATACAGGCCTTGATATGTTTCACTACCCACAGATTATTATTATTATTATTATTATTATTATTATTTTTAAGGTGTCAGGGAGGAAAGTGACGGTCATGCCCTAAGTATGACATTTGAACCGAAAAATGCTGGTGAATTTCTGGCTATCACAACAATATATACAAACTCTCCAGAAGGGATAACCTATTGTGAGAAAATTCCTATATTAATTACATTTTAAAAAGAACGGTTCCAATATCCTCTGTGTTTTGTCAGCATGTACTAAATTTTGAGTTAATTCCTTCTTATATTATCCGGCACGATATACCTACTTCGACAAAATCTATATTATTTACCTTTATCTTTTACGTACGTTTTAAATACTCTCTGTGTTTTATCAGCGTGTACCAAAATTTGAGAGTCAATTTCTACATCTTATATTATCCACCACAATGCGATACTAGAGGGAAGCTTGCATCCTTCTCGTGCCTTCATTTTGCTATCTTGGCCTATCTAATAAAGGTCACCCACGCTTGATATGAAAGGGAAAGTTGCACTCTTATCGCACTAACTATCGCCTATTATCTTGGCTTATCTCATGACGTCACGTAGCGTAAAAGGGAAAGCTGATAATGAAAGTTCGTTGTCTTGCGGTGATATTGTAATGAACTCTAACTCAAAAAATAAATAAATAAATAAAAAAAATCCACAGTGCTCACTTCGCCCTTCATGTCTGTGTATTACTGTTTTAAAAATAATGCTGATGATTGTAAGAAAATATTTTGAGGCGAATTCGTACTCTAAGCAGGTAAATATTTCAGTATGTCCTGATAAATGGCTACTACTACTACTACTACTACTACAACTACTACTACTACCACCACCACTACTACTACTACTACTTACAGGTTTGATATTTACACACACCTTGTTTAAAAAATCTGTACCGCCATCTCCAGTAACTCTTAAGTGTTTATTTTCTTCCAGACGATTTTCTTCATCTGAGTCATAGGAGCCTAAGTAAGTGGCCACGTGTACTCGACAGGCATAATCTAAGTGCCATGTGTTCAAGTGGAAGGGTGAAGGAGGGGGTAGGGTGTGGGTGGTAGGGTGAGGGTGTGCTGTGTGTGGGTGGTAGGGTGATGGTGTGCTGTGTGTGGGTGGTAGGGTGATGGTGTGGTGTGTTGGGTGGTAGGGTGATGGTGTGGTGGGTGTGGGCGGTAGGGTGATGGTGTGCTGTGTTGGGTGGTAGGGTGATGGTGTGGTGGGTGTGGGTGGTAGGATGATGGTGTTATTAGGGTGTGGGTGGTAGGGTGATGGTGTGGTGGGTGTGGGTGGTAGGGTGATGGTGTTATTAGGGTGTGGGTGGTAGGGTGATGGTGCTATTAAGGTGTAGGTGGTAGAGTGATGGTGACAGGGAGGTAGGGTGATGATGGTTTCGTTAACAGGGTGAAGGGTGAGGCAGGTCGAGTACCGCCTCTCACCCTTATCAGTGTTATCAGTAGCACGCTTATCACATCCACTCCACAGCACACTTCACTCCACTACCTTCCACTTAAATCCCACTCCACTTACCTTATAATTTACTCCACTCTCTCCACTTTATTTCCACTTCATCCACATCCACACTTCTCCACCTTTCTGTAACCAACCCCATCTCTCTCCACACATACCCCCCCTCCACTTTCCTCATGTTTTACTCCGCTCTATTCTCTCCACTTGATTTCTATTGTATCTATCTCCATATTCGTCCACCTTACTATCAGTAAAGTCATCCACTCATTATACTATCCACAAGATATTTAACACCTGTACATCCACTCTCCATGCTCTTCCACTTCCTCCACCATCCACATCCCCTCATCTGCAACCTCCACCTTTACTACCATAATCATCATCATCATTATTATCACCACAACCACCACTATAGTCGTGGCGCACGACTCTGAGGTTGTCATTATCGTACCCTGGCAACCTACCGTTCAAAAGTGCGTCTGATTTCGTATCATACTATACACGAATCATATTATTATGAACTAATATATTATACACAAATATTATTATACACGAACATGTTATACACGAATCACATGCGTCTCATATTATACACGAAATCAGACGCACTTCTGAATGGTAGGTTGCCAGGGCACGATAATAACAACTTCAGAGTCGTGCGCCACGACTACAGTTATTACTATCACCACCACCACTATCATCACCTTCCTCACCATTATCATCATCATCACCATCACTGTCTTCTCCTCGTCCTTATCATCATCATCACCTCCACCACGTCCCTTCCTATAAATTCAATCTCTCTCTCTCTCTCTCTCTCTCAATACAGTTTTACTGTAATTTATTCTCGCTACTACAAGGCCATTTTACTAAGCGTCTGAGAGTTCCTGAATACTGAGGGGGTTAATGAAGTCTCTCTCTAACCCCTCCAAAAAAGCGTCTTCTAAACTGAATAAAATCGTCTGGAGGCAGCAGGAGTAAAGTAATAAGACGTCCACTCCCGGAAAATAAAGGGGGGGGGGTTAACTTCACTAAATCCACCTCACTCCCTGTCCATCCGTCTCAGTGCCATGATGTCTTAATTCTTACTATCTCCAGACTATTTTATTCAGCTCAGGAGAGGCCTTCGTTAACCCCTTCACTACCAGGGCAATCTCCTCAGCTGAATAAAATCGTCTGGTAGTAGCAAGAATAAGATATGAATTAACTCAGACTGGAAGGGTTGAATTCCGTATGTAAAGTCTGGGGGAAAACTCACCTAATATTTCACGTTTTTTGCCTTTCTCATCCCTCAGCTAACTAATATTCCTAAGCTGGGAGAGGCTTGGTGTGTATTTTCTAATCCCACTCTTTCCTCTGCTGACTAATATTCTTAAGCTGGGAGAGCCTTGGTGTATTTCTCAGCTGTCTCTTCCCTCTTCTGACTAATACTCCTAAGCTGAGAGAGCCTTAGTGCATTTCTCATCCTTCTCTTCCCTCTGCTGACTAATATTCCTAAGCTGAGAGAGGCTAGGTTTATTTCTCAGGTCTCTCTTCCCTCTGCTGGCTGATATTCCTACGCTGAGAGAGGCGTGGAATATTTCTCAGCTGTCTCTTCCCTCTGCTAGCTAATACTGGTAAGCTGAGAAAGGCTTGGTGTATTACTCAGCTCTCTCTTCCCTCTGCTGACTAATATTCCTAAATTTAGAGAGCCTTGGTGTATTTCTCATCCTTCTCTTCCCTCTGCTGACTAATATTCCTAAGCTGGGAGAGGTTTGGTGTATTTCTCAGCTCTCTCTTCCCTCTGCTGACTAATATTCCTGAGCTGAGAGAGGCTTGGTATACTTCTCTGTCCACTGGTTATACCCTGATATGATACGACAGGGAGGAACGTGACGGACATGACATAAATGTGAGGTAGACGCAGAGGAAAAGGACGCGAATTTTTTGTCTCGACTGTACTGTCTTTAATCTTCCACTTCTGTTCCATCTTGTACTGCTTTTATTTCATCAGTCCTTCCACTCCCTCCACCTCCTCCACCTCAACCTATCTTTTATCTCAACCTGCACCTCCTCTTCCACCTCTCTCTCTCTCTCTCTCTCTCTCTCTCTGGCAAGATGTGGAGTGACGTGAGGTGGATCAGTAATCAGAGGTGGACGGCCAGCTGTGTCTTCATGATCAATATCTCTCTCCCATCACCCTCTCTCTCTCTCTCTCTCTCACACACACATATACCAAACCTCCCATCCCCCCCTCCTCTCTCTCTCTCTCTCTCTCTCACACACACACACACACACACACACACACACATACACATACACACACCAACCCTCCCATCCTCTCTCTCTCTCTCTCTCTCTCTCTCTCTCACACACACACACACACACACACACACACACACACACACACAGAGCCAAGAAAAAAGTTTGGGGCTCATTACGTGGAGGCCTCTGGCGGTGGGGCATGGAAATATTTACAGGGTGGTGCAAAAATAGCGCTGCACTAGATACTCCCTTGGTGGCCGGCGCAGTCTGCTGGTGTGGGCGTGGCAGTGGAAGTTGAAGGTGCGGTACAAAATCTTCCAGGGTGCGGTACATATTTTCCAGGGCGGTACAAATTTTTCCAGGGTGCGGTATACATTTTCCAGGGTGCGGTATAAATGTTCCAGGGTGCGGTATACATTTTCCAGGGTGCGGTATACATTTTCCAGGGTGCGGTATACATTTTCCAGGGTTCGGTATACATTTTCCAGGGTGCGGTATACATTTTCCAGGGTGCGGTATGTATTTTTCAGGGCGGTATGAATTTTCCAGGGCGGTATGAATTTTCCAGGCTGAAAAATTAGCCCGCCAAAAATGAATACTCTTGGGCGACAATAAATACAGTGTCATCATCGAAAAAAAATAATAAAGATGGTTTTAGTAACGAAAATAATAAAAAATAAAGTTGGTTTTAGTACAGAAAATAAAAAATAAAGTTGGTTTTAATAAAGAAAATATTATGGATCTTTAGTCTCCCGCCCTGACACTGTTATAAATAATGTTTTTTTTTTTGCCTTTTTTTTTAAAATCTGAGTTCTTCTTCTTGTTCTTCGTCTCTGTTTTCTTCTTCCTACTCTTCTTCTTCTTCTTCTCTTCTTCCGCTTATCTTCTTCTTGTCCCTCGTACCCCCCCTCCTCTTTCTCTCTCTCTCTCTCTCTCTCTCTCTCTCACACACACACACACACCAATCCCCCTATCTCTTCTCTCTCCCCCCCCTCTCTCACACACACACACATACACCAATCCTCCTAGCCTCTCTCTCTCTCTCTCTCTCTCTCTCCCTCACGTCAGATGCAGGCGCCATGAACAACGATGAGGAATATTAATCACGTAAGCACAGGTTGACGGATAAGCTCGCCCGGAAAAAGAGAAAAAAAACAACACCTCTCTCTCTCTCACCCTCTCTGTCTGTCTGTCTGTCTGTCGGTCGGTCGGTCTCTCTCTCTCCCCTCTCTCTGTCTGTCTGTCTCTCTCTCTCTCCCCTCTGTCTGTCTCTGTCTGATTGTCTGTCTGTCTGTCTCTCTCTCTCTCCCCTCTGTCTGTCTCTGTCTGTCTGTCTGTCTGTCTCTCTCTCTCTCCACTCTACAACTACACTACCAAACACTTCACAACTACATCACAGTAAATAATTGTACTAAAGCAAACAAACAAAAAAGATCTGTCATAAGACTTAGCTGATATGGAGACTAAGTTAATCATAGAAATTTGTTACGATCCTTCCTAAATATCGCCTCATGAAACGCGATCACTAAAATTTCGTAAAATCTATGGTTCTTTTATCTTAACTTGGCCTAGATTTTCGTCTTTTTGCAGTTTATTTCCCGCAGCTCAGTTACAGAATGGACAGTGCTATGGCTCTACATCCTTTCCATAGCACTTCTTCGTGACTAGCACCCTATTCTAGTGGTGATCTATTGCTACAACTCTGTTGCATTAGAGAGAGAGAGACAGACAGACAGAGAGAGAGAGAGAGAGAGAGAGAGAGAGAGAGAGAGGCAAATTTTAGGCCAAATAAACGTGAAAGTTGTAGAGTGAATGCGTGTATACATACTTTTCACGGCACTTCTTCGTGATTAGCACCATATTCCAGTGTTAATCTATTGCTATAACTCAGAATTCATGATGGAGACAGGTCAACTATAGGCCAAGTGAAGGTGAAAGGGGCAGAGCGGGACAGGAAAGACAATGCAACGGCTCTACACCCTTTTCATAGCACTTCTTCGTGACTAGCGTTAAAATACTGCTACACCTCTGCAATCAGGATGTGGGGGGGGGGTCAATTTTAGGCCAGGCAAAGGTGAAAGGGGCAGAGTGGGACAGGAAAGACAATGGAATGGCTCTACACTCTTCTCATAGCACTTCTTCGTGACTAGCGTTAAAATACTGTTACACCGCTGCAATCAGGATGTGTGGGGGTCAATTTTAGGCCAGGTAAAGGTGAAAGGAGCATAGAGGTCAGGTGTACTCACTCTGATTGCAGTCGTAGGCGTTGATACACTCTGATGTCTTAAACTGGTGAATCAGGGCAGTCTTCCCCACGCCCGCAGCGCCCACGATAGCCATACGAAAGCTGGACACGCCCTCACCCTCTTCTGACGTAGGAGTGGCCACGGGCTGACGGGGGAGGGAGGAGGAGGAGGGGTAAGATATAAAAATAGATAGATAGATGGACAGATAGATAGATTGATAGATACATAGATTACATAGAGATGGACACAGAGAATGAGATACAGGCAACTATAGACAGCTACACCATTTACAGCAGATAGATAGATAGATAGACTGATAGGTAAAGAGAGAGAGAGAGAGAGAGAGAGAGAGAGAGAGAGAGAGAAAGAGAGAGAGAGGACGAAGATGTGTGATACAAAGATGGGTGTGGATGAGAACAGGATGGATGACGGACGGAGAGCGACAAGGAAAAGACGAGGATGGATGAGGGAAAATAGGGAGGAGGGATGATGGAAGGGCAAGAAGGATGGAGGAGGGAAGGAAAAAAGGACGGACAAAGGAGGAGGGAGAGTATGGATGAGGGGGAGACGAGGATGGATGAAGGAGAGGGATAGATGAGGGAGGGAGAATGATGAATGAAGGGGATTGATGGATGAGGGAGTGAGAATGATGGATGATGGAGAAAGATGGGTGAGGGAGTGAGAAGGATGGATGATGGAGAAAGATGGGTGAGGGAGTGAGAAGGATGGATGATGGAGAAAGATGGGTGAGGGAGTGAGAAGGATGGATGATGGAGAAAGATGGGTGAGGGAGTGAGAAGGATGGATGATGGAGATGGGTGAGGGAGTGAGAAGGATGGATGATGGAGAGAGATGGATGAGGGAGTGAGAATGATGGATGATGGAGAGAGATGGATGAGGGAGTGAGAAGGATGGATGATGGAGAGAGATGGATGAGGGAGTGAGAATGATGGATGATGGAGAGAGATGGATGAGGGAGTGAGAATGATGGATGATGGAGAGAGATGGATGAGGGAGTGAGAAGGATGGATGATGGAGAGAGATGGATGAGGGAGTGAGAAGGATGGATGATGGAGAGAGATGGATGAGGGAGTGAGAAGGATGGATGATGAAAGAGGGATGGATGAGGGAGTGAGAACGATGGATAATGAAAGAGGGATGGATGAGGGAGTGAGAAGGATGGATGATGAAAGAGGGATGGATGAGGGAGTGAAAAGGATGGATGATGGAGAGAGATGGATGAGGGAGTGAGAAAGATGGATGAGGGAGTGAGAAGGATGGATGATGGAGAGAGATGAGTGAGGGAGTGAGAACGATGGATGATGAAAGAGGGATGGATGAGGGAGTGAGAACGATGGATAATGAAAGAGGGATGGACGAGGGAGTGAGAAGGATGGATAATGAAAGAGGGATGGATGAGGGAGAGGGAGGGACAGATGATGAAGAAATAAGGAGAAATGAAAATAGTTTTGAAAATATTTGTAGTGAAAAAATATGAGTCTGGTGATAATAATAATAATGATAATAATAATAATAATAATGACGATGATGACGGTAACAATGGCTATAATAATAATAATAATAATAATAATAATAATAATAATAATAATAACTGATGCTCTCCCTACCCCTATCGCCTACATCTACCTGGCCTAAAAGTCATAAAGGTAAGTGACATGCACGACTGTGTTACAAAAATACACCTGCTTCCTGCCCCTTATCCCACTTCCCATCTCTCTCTCTCACTCTGTGTGTGTGTGTGTGTGTGTGTGTGTGTGTGTGTGTGTGTGTAATCTTGTCATCTTGAACGGAATGCTAGAGTTGAGCTGCCACCTCAGAGAGAGAGAGAGAGACAGAGAGAGAGATAAAGAGAGAGAGAGAGAATCTTAATGTTGACATGTATCTACCCCAGCCAGACTCTCTCTCTCTCTCTCTAAGTAGGGATAATTAGTCCTTCAGTACTTAAGAGACGATTTGATTAGGCGATGAGCTAGACCTTCTCTCTCTCTCTCAACCCATCATTTTTCCCTTCCACCTCAATTTCATTTAATTCCCTCCAAAACCTCGCATTTCCTCCCCCTCTTCTTCCCTCGCTCCTCCACTCCCCCTCCCCGCCGCCCCTCCAGTCTCCTTCACGAGATTGCCTTGCCAGGAAAAATAAGAGCCATTAAAGTGAGAGAGAGAGAGAGAGAGAGAGAGAGAGAGAGAGAGAGAGGAGGGGGGTGATACCGAAGGGGATGGGAGACGGAGAATGGGGAGGGGAGGGGAGGGGAGGGGGGGAGGGGAAAATGGGAAGGATGGAGTGAAATATGACGATGGGGGGAGGGGGGAGGGAGGGACTGAGGGTAGAGAGAGGAGGAGGAGGAGGAGGAGGAGGAGGAGGAGGAGGAGGAGGCGGGCGGGAGGAGTTTTCCCATCTCTTTTAGTTTTATGATTGTTATTATTTTCCTCCCTCCCTTCCTCCTCCTTCTATTTCTTCTTTTCTTTCTTCTAGTCTTTCCCCTCTTCTCTCCCTTCCTCCTCTCTTCCTCCCTTATCTAGCTCTTTCTCTTCCTCTCAATCTTCTCTCTCTTCTCCCTTTTTCATTGTCATTCTGGTCTCTCCTCCCTCCCTCCCTCCCTCCCTTCTCCATTCTTTTCCTTTCCTCCCCTTTTCTCACCTCCTTCTCATTCTACTTACTCTAATCCTTCCCTCCTTCCCTCCCCTTCTCTCGTCTCTCCCCCCACCTCCTGTCCCCCCACTTCCTCTCCCTCCCTCCCTATTTTAGTCTCTCTCTCCCCTCCCCTTCTTTCTTCCATCCTATTACTTTTCTCTCTCTCTCTCTCTCTCTCTCTCTCTCTCTCTCTCTCTCTCTCTCTCTCAAAATAAACCCTATTTCTCCACTATCCACACTCTCTTTCTCATTACCTTGTCTCATACACTTGTCTTTACCTTCCACTTCAACAGGAGTTTGTATGAATGGATCCGTTTTTTTTTACATTAACTACTACTACTACTACTGGTACTACTTCTACTACTACTACTATTTAACCACCATCACCACCAGCTCCAACACCACCACCAATTATTCATCATCATCATCATCATCATCATAATTCTTTGCCCCAAATACAAATCACACAAACCATCCATACACCAATTAACTCTGTGTATTATTCTATGTAGACTCGCACTGTATACACCTACGACAGAGTGATTTTGTATTCTCCTATGTAAACCCCAATTAGATAGCTTTTGAGGTATTTTTATTAGGTTACATAAGACGATTTCATTCAGTTTAAGATGTTTTGTAATGAAGGGGATGATAAAAGCTGTATAAAACCCCTCTCCCGGTTCAAACAGCTCTCCCCTGCTGGATAAAATCGTCTAGTGGCTGCATGCATGAACTGAAAATCCGGAATAATGCTTGAAGGGAAAAAACAAGATGGTTCTCCGTTGCTCACCTTCCTACCTTCCATCCTTGTAATTAGCACTCAGGTAAAAACATAAACAAATTACTACATACAACTCAATGATTTAATACTGTAAACACGCACTATATATGTATATGTACTTTTAACACGGTGTGTGTGTGTGTGTGTGTGTGTGTGTGTGTGTGTGTGCATTCCCGGGGCTGGCCAAGGGAGACGGGGTGGGGAGGAGACGTGTGGGAGGAGAGACGAGCTTGGGGAGCGGAAAGTGGGGAGGGGAGGGGAAGGGAAAGTGAGGTGGGTGTTGAGCGTGGGGAGGGGAGGGGATGGGAAAGTGAGGAGAATGTAGAGCGTGGGGAGGGGAGAGGAGGGGAAAGTGAGGAGGGTGTTGAGCGTGGGAAGGGGGAAATGCGGCTGGGGAGATGAGGAAGTGGGTGTTTCAAGTCTGGCTGGTGTGGGGGGGAGATAACTGTACTCCCCAAGGCCTCAGTAACCTCTTCACCCCGAGTACAGCTTCTTGATTTACCTCCGCAAGCGACGTTGGACACGGGTTATGTGTTCGCCTGCGTCTGTCTGTCTGTGTACAAGATATAAAAGTGTAAAGTCATATGATGGAGCGGTAATCAGCGGATCAAAGAAGAGTTTATTAAGTTTCCAAGTAAATCCGGATGAGGGAAGAAATCATAATATATTTTACTGGCGTTGGAGGGGGTATGCCTTTTATGAGACTGTGTAACGTGGCAAACTGCAACCGTAGAATTAATTGACTGTGTGTGACCGTAAAAGTATTCCTCTGGTAACAAAGAGGAAGTGCAGAAGTAATTCGTAAAATAAATTGATGTTGGTGAAGTATGTGCTCTCTGGACGCAAACCCAGTAGACTGCAGGCTGAAGTTTCCCCTCTCCTGCAGTCCACCACCATCCATTCATGGGATAGGGAGAGGGTTGAGGGACATTTGTATATCCGGGTATTTATATCTGTGCCACCACGTGTAGGCATCCCTCTCCAGCACTTCCCGGAAATGTTACTCCAGTTACACACACACACACACACACACACACACACACACACACACACACACACACACACACATTAACCTGTGTATAAATATCGTTGGTAAGGTTTATAAAATTGACGTAAGCTTGGAGTAGGTAAGGTTTTGAGGATCCTGTATAACAACCTTCCCCTAATTGTGTTTTAGCCCCCTATCCCCTCGTCCCCCCTCACCCTCCCTCCCCCCGCCCCTCCCCATCCTCCCTCCTCCCCTCCTGTCCTTCCTCATAACGCATCAGTCAACCCTCTCTGACCTTCCCGCATCCCGTGCTTCCTTGTAAATTGCAGTACCAGGTTATAAGTATGGCATGATGAAACTCTGTGTGTGTGTGTGTGTGTGTGTAATGGGGGGAAGGGGGTATGAAAGGCCAATGACACAGTAAGAACGATATCATTATGTTGGGAGCCTGAAAAATTAACCCTATCAACATACACCACGCTGGCCATGAAAGTCTACGGTTAAATCATGCCATAATTCCCTGTCTGAGAGAGAGAGAGAGATAGAGAGAGAGAGAGAGAGAGATAATCATTATTCGGGATGCCTGAGACCTTAACGTTACTTACACACGCCATTATAAAGTTTAATCATCACATACTTAACGACTGGATGATGATGTTAATAAATGGAGGTGGGGAGGGGGGAGGAGGAGAGGGCAATGATACAACGAGAGATTCTGTGAGATACGTGACACCTTACCCTAAATACACACATCACATCACATCACGTCACATCACGTCGTCACATCACATTACATAACATCACTGCACATCACATCACATCACGTCGTCACATCACAACACATCACATCACATCGTCACATCATATCAAATCACGTTGTCACATCACATCACATCACGTCGTCACATCACATAACATCACATCGCATAACACGGAACACGATTTAGTCAGGCGGCATTTGTCCAATTCATGGCTCTACTTCGTTTTTCATGCCAACTCTATTATTTTTACGTATTCATAAGGTACAGATGTAGGTAAATGGAATTCACCTTGTTGTTAAGTTTCTATGCAATTCATCTTGAAATGCCAATGCTTTGAACATTCACATACTATCGTCTGCAATAATATAGGAAGCTACATATGTTGGATACACCGCAAACTATATTTTTGCCAGAATATTTATGTTTTACACAAAAAACATTACAGTGACATGTTCAACCTTGTGACATTTGCTGTCACACCTGATAGTGTTAGAGACAAATTGGGGCGAGAGGCATTGGAAAATTTTGTCACTACTCGGATGGTGGAAAAATCAGTTCATTTCTGGGATGCTCAAAAGAAGAACAACTTGACGTACTTCAAGGACGTAGGAGCCACAGTACAAACTAAAGTCAAAGGGCAGTTGGTATCCATTAAACAGGAAAGGTCATTGCTCTCTCGACTGTTTGTTGTGTGCAAGACTCGAAATGACTTTTCTGTTAAGGATGCTATTACAGAATTTGAATTCAGTGTCGCTCCACCTTCCAACTTTCATCCGGATGGATCAATGATAATGCTTTCAGACAAATCGAAACTGGTACCTGCAGTCATGAAGTCACCACTACCACTGGCACACGAGCTGACCATCTCAGAACCAGTGAGGGCAGGTTCCTCTGTCCTAATAATAGACGCAATGTGTATAGTGAACATGGTGCCCAAAACTCCTGAAATGTCAAATGCCTTGCACTTTGCAAAGAAGTTTGTCGACATCGTGGCTGACATGAGTGAACCTTATGAGGAGGTCAGGGTCGTTTTTGATCAGTACCTTGCTGGTTCTCTCAAGGAAACAACTCGCCAGAAGCGAACAGTTAACACAACACCAGTTCATTATCATGTCAATGATAACACCGAAATAAGGAATTTGAAGACATTCCTCTCTCATGTGGACACCAAGGCAGAGCTGACAGAGTACCTCTCAGATAAACTCATCAGTCACTATGAAAATAAGCCAAAGAGAGTGGTTGTTATGCACCATACAACAATGAAAGCTAATCACTCATTATCTGACATTGTTAGTATGCCTGAGATGGCAACGGGTCAGCACAATCTGGAGGAGGGAGACCAGCTTGTTCTTCTGAATGCATTTGACGTGATGCACAAGGACCCTCAATCCACTTTGGATGTCTTTTCAGTTGACACAGATGTTTTTGTTCTGCTTTTAGGTCACTTCCCATCACTTCCAAAGTCAACAACAATTCTCAGAACAAAAAGTGACAGAATATCAATCAATGATTGCTACCAAAGACTTGGACCCAAGAGGACAGAGGCACTCATTGGATGGTATGCTTTCAAGGGAACAGACAACACTGGATCATTTGCTGGTAAGGGTGTGTTAAGTCACTTTAAAGCATTTATGCAAGCTGACGATGAAGTTCTGAAAGCATTTACTGCATTTGGGTTGACAGACGAGATACCAGCATGTATCTTTGATCAAATGGAGCGATATCTGTGTTTACTATACAAGACCTCAGGCATCAGTGAGAACAACATCAGAGAGCTGAGGTGGGCTCTATTTGCACAGAAAGGGAGAGAGGGTAAACAGCTACCCCCAACACGAGGAACGTTAGTGCCACACACCTCCAGAGCTTACTATATGGCACTTGTTTGGAAGTTGTCTAAAGCACCTTGTCCGGAAATACCTTCACCTGTGGACTACGGCTGGAAGTCAGAAGACGGTCGCCTCAGGCCAGTTTTCTGTGAGAATGCACCAGCTCCAGAGGCCTTGTTAGAGCTTAGGAAATGTCATTGCAAAACTGATCGCAACAGACAATCATGTGGATGCAGGAAAAACCGTTTGGTATGCACAGACCTGTGTGGATGTGGAGAGACATGTGAGAACGTTGTACTGGACAAACCTGTGGATGTAGATGAGACAGACTAAGATATCAGAACTACTTTTTGCATTTGAGATGGAAGGTTAATGTTGGACATGATGCAGTGCAATTATGGTTTAGTTCAGTCTGCAGAAAAGGTTGTGAAGTTTGATATAGCTAAGACAAAAAGAAGTTGTAAGATTTAATAGTGATGTGCAACCTCAATTTCAACTTTCAGTATTGTAAGAAAATTCAGTTTTTACGATGTCAAAGTGTGAATTATTGTCTTTTGTTTGCAACAATAAACGCCAGAAAGGTATTATTAAAGGTTAAATGCAGATTAAAAACCTCTAAGTTGAGTTATTTGTATTACTTGGTCATAAACATCTGGTTCACATATTGCAGTTTTAGCCCATTCAGCAAGCTAAATATTAGGTTCTTTCAATAGGTCAATACTGTATCCCAAATGTGTCTGAGAACTTAACAACAAGTTTAATTTTGTTCCAAGGGACGTAGGTAAACCCTGAATAATGAGAAACTAGAGTTGGCGAAAAAAACGAAGTAGCATACATTTGCTGCCTGACTAATTAGAGGATGGTCTAGTTTCTTCTTACTCTTCCTTTCGTTACGAGTCCTACTAGGCTCCTTGACCTGACATTCCGTTCCCTGAGGACCAGCATTCCTCCTACGTGCCAAACACCTTCACATGTCGCCACTTGAGCGCTAGTACCCACCATCCACACCGAATTCATACCAGAGCTGCCTCGCTAAGGACTGGTGTACTGGTGTTAGCGGGGGTGGTGTTATGTCGTTGGGTCTCGTTGAAGCTCAGTTTAAAATTCAAATATTCAAACTGTTCCTTGTCCCAGAATACGATCGAACCCGCGTCTTTCTGGATAAGGGACAACTTCTCTAACCACCTACATTATATTTAGAATGAGTGTGAGGGAGGAGAGGATGCAAAGACACAGAAAAAGGTTACATATGGGAAAATGAAAAAATAAAAAGGTGATACGAAATAAATGGAGACAATCAAGTACAACTGAGACATAAGCCAAAGAAATGGTTAGGATAAGAGACAGCAAGTGGTAGAGAGAGAGAGCAAGTGGTAGAGAGAGAGAGCAAGTGGTAGAGAGAGACAGCAAGTGGTAGAGGGAGAGAGCAAGTGGTAGAGGGAGAGAGCAAGTGGTAGAGAGACAGCAAGTGGTAGAGAGACAGCAAGTGGTAGAGAGAGAGAGCAAGTGGTAGAGAGAGACAGCAAGTGGTAGAGAGAGACAGCAAGTGGTAGAGAGAGACAGCAAGTGGTAGAGGGAGAGAGCAAGTGGTAGAGAGAGACAGCAAGTGGTAGAGAGAGACAGCAAGTGGTAGAGAGACAGCAAGTGGTAGAGAGAGACAGCAAGTGGTAGAGAGAGACAGCAAGTGGTAGAGGGAGAGAGCAAGTGGTAGAGAGAGACAGCAAGTGGTAGAGAGAGACAGCAAGTGGTAGAGGGAGAGAGCAAGTGGTAGAGGGAGAGAGCAAGTGGTAGAGAGACAGCAAGTGGTAGAGAGAGACAGCAAGTGGTAGAGAGACAGCAAGTGGTAGAGAGAGACAGCAAGTGGTAGAGAGACAGCAAGTGGTAGAGAGAGACAGCAAGTGGTAGAGAGAGACAGCAAGTGGTAGAGAGAGACAGCAAGTGGTAGAGGGAGAGAGCAAGTGGTAGAGGGAGAGAGCAAGTGGTAGAGGGAGAGAGCAAGTGGTAGAGAGACAGCAAGTGGTAGAGAGAGACAGCAAGTGGTAGAGAGAGACAGCAAGTGGTAGAGAGAGACAGCAAGTGGTAGAGAGAGACAGCAAGTGGTAGAGAGACAGCAAGTGGTAGAGAGACAGCAAATGGAAAAGAGACAGCAAGTGGTAGAGAGACAGCAAATGGAAAAGAGACAGCAAGTGGTAGAGAGACAGCAAGTGGTAGAGAGAGACAGCAAGTGGTAGAGGGAGAGAGCAAGTGGTAGAGGGAGACAGCAAGTGGTAGAGAGAGACAGCAAGTGGTAGAGAGAGACAGCAAGTGGTAGAGAGAGACAGCAAGTGGTAGAGGGAGAGAGCAAGTGGTAGAGAGAGACAGCAAGTGGTAGAGAGAGACAGCAAGTGGTAGACAGACAGCAAGTGGTAGAGAGACAGCAAGTGGTAGAGAGACAGCAAATGGAAAAGAGACAGCAAGTGGTAGAGAGACAGCAAATGGAAAAGAGACAGCAAGTGGTAGAGAGACAGCAAATGGAAAAGAGACAGCAAGTGGTAGAGACAGCAAGAATCTCCACTGCTGTTTTCTCCAGCTCTCTCGAATTTAGCCACGAATTTCCTCAAACCTTTATTTACATGTTTACAGTAAATATGTCACTGGATAATATGTAGTGTGTGTCCTGATGTTTATAGAGAA
The DNA here is from genome assembly GCF_032717465.1 of Coenobita brevimanus. Lineage (NCBI taxonomy): Eukaryota > Metazoa > Arthropoda > Malacostraca > Decapoda > Coenobitidae > Coenobita > Coenobita brevimanus. The sequence continues at coordinate 974,560 of NC_136982.1, read as the reverse complement.
TTAATAAAGCAAATAAAGGAGTAATGCAGTAAACGGGAGCAAGGGCAGGGGAACTGGGAGGGGAAAGGGGAAGAAAGGAGAGGAAAGAGGGGAGAACATGGTGGGGGAAACAGGAGGGAAAGTGGGAGGAGGAGGGGATTTGAGATCCGAAAAAGGGGAAGGAATGAGGGAGGATTAGTTGGAGGAGGGGAAGGAAGAGGAAGGGGAAGAGAGAGGAAGCAAGAGGAAGGGGAGGGGAGGGGAAGGAAGAGGAAGGGGAGGAGAGAGGAAGCAAGAGGAAGGGGAGGGGAGGGAAAGGAAGAGGAAGGGAGGGGAGGGGAAACTGAGGAAAGGGGAAGGAAGGATAGGGGATTTACGGAATGAGGTAGGGTGGGGGAGGGATTATGAAGGAAGGGAGGAGGGATGATTTGGGGAGGGGAAAGGAAGGGGGAGAGAGGGGAGGGGAGAGAGAGGGGAGGGGAGAGAGAGGGGAGGGGAGAAAAGTGTAGATAGTTCTTGGCGAGTTTCGTCCTGGCGGTTAATTGGATCCAGACAGCACATCATCTCTCTCTGTCTCTGTCTCTCTCTCTCTCTCTCTCTCTCTCTCTCTCTCTCTCTCTTTGTCTGTCTGTCTGTCTGTCTCTCTCTCTCTCTCTCTCTCTCTCTCACCCCAAAGAAAGGAAAATACCCGACGTTAAAGAAAGGGCAAAGCATAAAAGAAAATCAAAGTCGACCCTCAAAAATTACCCAAAAGAAAACGGCTTAAAAATGCATACAACAAGAAAACGGCTTCAAAAAAAAATGCATACAACAACCAGCACAGATGAGGGAATTTTTTTTTTTTTTTTTCTTTTTTTTTTTTGCTTCGTTTCTCTTCATTTTTGGCATGATTATTTTTTACTGTACGGTGTGTGTGTGTGTGTGTGTGTGTGTGTGTGTGTGTGTGTGTGTGTGTGTGTGTGTGTGAGAGAGAGAGAGAGAGAGAGAGAGAGAGAGAGAGAGAGAGAGATTCACTCAACACATACAGAGACATAAGGACACACACACAATGACACATACAAACTCTCTCTCTCTCTCTCCTTCCATCAAGAGGACACAACCTGATAACCTCACACCATCAGCAACCCCTCTCCCTCTTCCCTCCCTCCCTCCCCTCTTTCCTCCCTCTCTCCCTTTCCCTTTTTCCTCCCTTCCCTCCCCTCCCCTCCACTCTCATCTCTTCTTTTCTCTTCATCCCTCCTTCCCTTCCCCTGCTCTCCTCTCCTCTTTCTTCTTCTCTTCCTTCTTCTCCCCTCCTCTCTCCACTCCCCCCCTCCTCTCCCTTCCTTTCCTTCTCCCCTCCCCTTCCTCCCTTTTCTTTCTCCTCTCTGTTTCTCCCTCTCTTTTTTTCCTCCCTCTCCCTCCTCCCCCTCTTTTTCTCTGTCTCCTCTCCCTCTTCCCTCGTCCTCCATCCCTCTTCCTCCCTCCCTGCTCTCTCTCCCCTCTTTTCTTCTTTCTCCTCCCTCCTCTCCCCTTCGTCCCTCCCTCTCTCGTCGATTCTACCTCCCCTTTCTCATCCTTCCTTCCTTTTCCTCCCCTCATTCACTCCCTCGCCCCTCTCCCTCCCCTCTCCCCTCCTTTCTCCCTTTTTTTCTCCCTCCCTCTTCCTTCATCTTTCCCTCCAATCTCTCAACCTCCACTCCTTCCTCTCCCTCTTCCTTTCACTGCTTCTCTCTTCCTTCCTCTTCCTCCCGTCGCTCTCCTCTCCACAATACTCATTTAGGAGTTGCTTTGCGGCCAGGTACAGAATGGAGACTTGGACTAATGAGAGAGAGAGAGAGAGAGAGAGAGAGGCATTATGACATCAATAGATAGATGAATAAAGAGAGAGAGAGAGAGAGAGAGAGGGGGGGGGCATAATGACATAGACAGATAGACAGATAAAGAGAGGAGAGAGAGAGAGAGAGAGAGATACCCCTCCCCCTGTATTAAATCAAGGGCAAGCCGAGCGAATATAATTGGAAGGTGACGCTGTTGACACGAAGGATCAGATTCGTTAGCAGCTCATCACTATCATCATCATCATGACCATCATCGTCGTCATCATTATCATCACCATCATCGTCGTCATCATTATCATCACCATCACCATTATCATCATCATCATCATCATCGTCATCACCACCATCATCATCATCTACTGTAACTCATTTTCACCCCCTTCATCATCATTATCATCATCAACATTACTTTCATCATCCTCATCATCTATCTCATTATCATCACCATCCTCATCACCTAACTCATTATCATCATCTCCTTCATCATCATCATTAAATTCAACAATGCCATTCTAATTATTGCCTTTACTATCCTCCTATCATCATCATCATCACCACTACAATCCAATCAGTCATCAGTAGGCCTATGTTCACCACCACCACCACAAGCACCACCCTCCTCCTCCTTACCACTATCATCATCATCATCACTACGGACGCAGAAATGGAAAATAAATTGGTTGAAAAATACGCGCTAAAGAGATGGAAATATTACCACGTTATTTACAAAGCTGAATATTACTGTCTGTAGGTATGTTTGTCTGTCTATATCACGCCATATGTTTTTCTGTCTGTCTGCCTGTATCGGATTATATTATGTACACTGCAGGACTCCGGACCCGTCTTCGCGGTGGGAGAGTGACGGCGAAATTTATCCCATCCTCATACTGGCGAAGTTGAAATGACAGTGTGTAAAGGATGGGTGATGTATGCGGAAATCATGTAGGAGAGTTTGTATATTTCACTGGTAGAACTTACGGTGCTAACAACTGCAAACACATGAGAGGACATACTACCAGCACCCGTTTTGAATGTCTGCCAGGGCTGGGGTTCGTGCCCTTCATGTAGCAGTAACAGTAACAAAATATGAAAGTCGTCACAATGCCGAGGGAGTGAATAAAGATCGCTTCTACCATTGTAACAACTAAGGTCTCTCTTCTAAACAAACTCGCGTGGTAGTAGTGTTAAATTTAAAAAGTACCAGATGTCTTACTAACACGCACTTCCTTGTTTATGCATGAGTTTTACATGAAAGAAAAAAAGAAACAGTATCAACATCTACCTGGACAGCTGGGAAAGAAAGCCGTATGCATCCCACGAGAAATGTAACTTTTATTTGTCTTCCTCTGCATGTTGTAATAACAGGAAATGTCAATAATCCCGTTCAGTTAATTCCACCAGGGTATGGCCGCTTATTAATCCACAGGATAAGCCAGTCAAGCAGTTCTAATTACCTTTAAGTTATTATTAGCGCCATCCGTAACTACCTCTGAGGTGTACGTTTGTGTGTATTCGGTGTCGGGCCAATAATTTAGTCTGTATTGGAAAACTCTTTAACAATAACTGAATTCTAGTGTAATAACTGAAGGCATTACAGCCACAGGGATGGAGTGGAGGGGTATATGAGAAAGGGGTGTGTGAGCCGGGAGCAAGGCAGTGAAGTGGCACTGGTCAGGGCGACATGGAGGCGACTTGTTTGTGGCCACCCCTTACGGGATCGAGAAGATGGAGAGTGAAGGACTGACGAGGAAAGTGTATGTGAGTGAGGTGGAGGGGGGGAGAGGGAAGGGGAGCCCAAGGATGAGATGAAGGGACGGAGTGGAGAGGTACATGAGAGATGGGGGTGTGAGCTGGAAGCAGGGCAGTGAAATGGCGGGGGACAGGGCGACATGGAGGCGATTTGTTTCTGGCCACCCCTTACGGGATTAAGGTGTCTGGCAATAGATAGATAGACAGAACAGATAATAATAATAATAATAAATAATAATAATAATAACAACAACAACAATAATGTCAACAAAATACAAAGGTTAATTTGACGGGGCCCAAAACTGCCCAGCATAATCCAAATGTGACCTAACAAACAGTATTATGTCACCTCTTTTACACTTACAAGGGATATTACAGGATTAAACTCATGTATTTTATTGGGTTTCCTCATTTTTTCCTGCCTATATTCCCATGAGAGAGAGAGAGAGAGAGAGAGAGAGAGAGAGAGAGAGAGAGAGAGAGATGCAATTACCGAGAGGGAAAAAGAAAGTTAAGGAAGAAAGAAAGTGTGCGAGAAAAGGCGAGAGAAGGATGGAGCCAGGGCGAGAGAAACGAAAAGACGGGATATGTGGATTTACGGCTCGTCTTTCTTTCCGGGTTGTGAAGCAGAGAAGGAAAATACGAAGGAGGAAGAGAGGGGGAGAGGGGAGAAGGAGGGAGGAGGACGGGAGGGAGAGAGGGGGAGAGGAGGGAGGGAGGAGAAGAAAAGAGTGAAGACTGGAGTGAATGAGGGAAGGGGGGATGATGATGATGATGATAGAGAGAGAGAGAGAGAGAGAGAGAGGACGCGAAACAAAAATTGGTAAGGCCTTTTCGTGATCTCACATACAAAGGCATTTTTCATATTGCTCCTTTCATATTGTTCTTTGAGAGAGAGAGAGAGAGAGAGAGAGAGAGAGAGAGAGAGAATGTGGAGGGAAAGGGGTGGAATGGGAGAAAGAGAGAACATGAATTACCATTCCTCCCTTTCCATTCAATTTTTTTTTCTCTCTCTCTCATGCAAAGGTAATATCAAGTGACTGGCGACTTTTTCAATCATAAATTCTTTTCTCTTTTCCTCCGTATACTATGACAAACACTTAAAAATATCCTCTCTCTCTCTCTCTCTCTCTCACCTCCATTCCACAACCTTTAACTCAGGAAGAATGACGTTTTGACAAATCTCACTCTCTCTCTCCCCTCGTATCAGTCCCCTTTCTGTCTGTCTGTTCTTTCTGTCTGCATGTCTGTTTCTGTCTGTGTCTGTTTGTCTTTCTATCTGTCTGTCTGCCTGTCTGTTTCTGCCTGTCTGTCTCTTTGTCTTTCTGTCTGTCTGTCTGTCTCTCTGAAATAATGTTTTTTTGGTCAATCGTCTCTTTCCCGTCCTCTTCATTTTTTACAATATCACGTCCCTCCATCCCCTATTCTCTCTCTCTCTCTCTCTCTCTCTCTCTCTTCTTTGGTCAATCGTCTCTTCTCAGTAGCCTTCATTTTTTTTTTAATATCATTCCCCCCCTCCCTCTCTCTCTCTCTCTCCCCTTCCTTCTCACTCTTTTCACACTTTACAAATTGCCTGAGATAACAGATTGGCCTGCGGTTTTATTTCACAGTTGAAGTGTGGGGAGGAAAGGTGTGGGGAGGAAAGATGTGGGGAGGAAAGGTGTGGGAGGGGAGATGTTGGGAGGGAAGGTGTGGGGAGGAAAGGTGTGCGAGGGGAGATGTTGGGAGGGAAGGTGTGGGGAGGAAAGGTGTGGGAGGGGAGATGTTGGGAGGGAAGGTGTGGGGAGGAAAGGTGTGCGAGGGGAGATGTTGGGAGGGAAGGTGTGGGGAGGAAAGGTGTGCGAGGGGAGATGTTGGGAGGGAAGGTGTGGGGAGGAAAGGTGTGGGAGGGGAGATGTTGGGAGGGAAGGTGTGGGGAGGAAAGGTGTGGGAGGGGAGATGTTGGGAGGGAAGGTGTGGGGAGGAAAGGTGTGGGAGGGGAGATGTTGGGAGGGAAGGTGTGGGGAGGAAAGGCGTGGGGAAGATAGACGTGAGGAGGGTAGATGTGGGGAGGAAAGGTGTGGGAAGGAAAGGTGTGGGGAGGGAAGGTGTGGGGAGGGAAGGTGTGGGAAGGAAAGGTGTGGGGAGGGAAGGTGTGGGGATGGAAGGTGTGGGAAGGAAAGGTGTGGGGATGGAAGGTGTGGGAAGGGAAGGTGTGGGGAGGGAAGGTGTGGGAAGGGAAGGTGTGGGAAGGGAAGGTGTGGGGAGGGAAGGTGTGGGGAGGGAAGGTGTGGGGAGGGAAGGTGTGGGGAGGGAAGGTGTGGGAAGGGAAGGTGTGGGAAGGGAAGGTCTGGAGAGGAAAGATGCGGGGAGGAGAAGTGTGAGGAGGAGAGGTGTGAGGAGGGAAGGTGTGGGAGGGGAAGGTGTGGGAAGGGAAGGTGTGGGAAGGGAAGGTGTGGGAAGGGAAGGTCTGGAGAGGAAAGATGCGGGGAGGAGAAGTGTGAGGAGGAGAGGTGTGAGGAGGGAAGGTGTGGGAAGGGAAGGTGTGGGAAGGGAAGGTCTGGAGAGGAAAGATGCGGGGAGGAGAAGTGTGAGGAGGAGAGGTGTGAGGAGGGAAGGTGTGGGAGGGGAGAAGTGGGGAGGGAAGATGTGGGGAGGGAAGATGTTGAGAGGGAAGGTGTGGGGAGGAAAGGTGTGGGGAGGATACATGTTGGGAGGGAAGGTGTGGGGAGGAAAGGAGTGGGTGGGTGAAGAATGATTAAGAAAATTGCGTGTGTGTGTGTGTGTGTGTGTGTGTGTGTGTGTGTGTGTGTGTGTGTGTGTGTGTGTGTGTGTGTTCTTACCTTACCTTACCTAATTCTTACCTAATTGTATCTTTACAGGAATGAGTCAAGCTCGTACTGTCCCGTGTCTTAAACCATATTTATCGTACATATCCTTAAATTTGTGAATTGTTTTGGCACACACTATTTCATTCGGTAGTGCATTCCATTGATCAATTTCTCTGTTTGGGAAACTGAATTTCCTTACGTCTTTATCACCTCTCTTCTTATGCAGTTTTTTGCAGTGTCCTCTTGCTGATGCTTCTCCATATGTTAAGTAATCATTTATGTCTATTTACTCCTTTCCTGATATGCATTTATATAGCATTATCATGTCACCTCTTTTCCTTCTCTCCAGTAGTGTTGGTAGATTCAGTTTATTTAGTCTTTTGAACTTTTTCAATCTTGTCTATATGCTTTTTGAGATGAGGACTCCAGACTACTGAGGCATATTCCAGGGTTGGTCTAATGAATGATGTTATTATCCTTCTTAGCATGTCTTCATTTATGTATGTGAATGCTATTCTCATATTTGCAAGCAGTGTATACATGTTCCGCACCTTCTCGCTGATGTGGTCAGCCGGAGATAGTCTGTTATTGATAATCACACCTGGGTCTTTCTCTCTTTCTGATGTGTATAGGGTTTTATTTCCTAACTTATAATCCCAATCAGGTCTTTTTCCACTTTTACCAAACTTGATTACATGACACTTGTCCACATTGAATTCCATTTGCCATGTACCACTCCATTCATGAAGTTTATTTAATTCTTCTTGTAGCTCTTTACAAGAGTCTGTGTTAGTAATTCTCCTTTGTATTTTTGCATCATCTGCAAACATATTCAGATAGCTCTCATTTCCAGTGTTACTGTTTATATCATTTATATACACTAAAAACATGATTGGTGCCAGCACTGAACCCTGTGGTACTCCACTAGTCACTTCTTTCCATGATGAGTAGTTTCCTCTTAGTACTGTCCTCATTTCTCTTTTTATGAGAAAGTCTTGCATCCAACAAAACAGTTTGCCTCGAATTCCTCCTTGATGGTACAGTTTCCATAAAAGTCTTTGGTGTGGTACTGTGTCAAAAGCTTTCTTGAAATCTAAATAGATACTGTCCACCCATCCTTCCCTTTCCTGTATTGTGTTTGTTACTCTGTCATAGTAGCTCAACAGATTAGTAACACATGATTTTCCTTTTCTGAAACCAAACTGTCTTTCTGTTATCATACTGTGTTCTTCTAGATGATTTACCCAAGCTTTTCTTATAAGTTTTTCTAATACCTTGCTTACAACACTGGTCAATGATACTGGTCGGTAGTTGAGTGGATTTTGTCTATTTCCTTTCTTGAATAAGGGGACAATATTTGCTTTTTTCCAAATATCAGGTAGTTTACCTTGACTCAAGGATTTCTTGAAAATTAAAAATAATGGTTTACTTAACTCCTTTGCACATTCTCGTAATACCCAACATGAAATTTCATCAGGACCACTTGCTTTTCCTCTGTCTAATCTACTTAACTCCTCCTGTATTACTTTTTCTGCTATTTGTATATCTGGTAGTATGTGTGGACATGCGTGTTCCACATAGTCCCTCAAAATTTTTTTCTTCTGTAAAAACTAATTGGAAATTCTTATTTAGTGCTTCACAAATATCTTTCTCTTGTGTATAAGTGATTCCCTCGTCCGTAATGGATTGTATTATATCTTTTACTTTAGTTTTGCTTCTGATATAGCAGTAAAACAGCTTTGGTTGATCACTACTATTATTTATTATATCCTCCTCAAACTGTTTTTGGGCTTCCCTCCTTATTCTTGTATAGTCGTTTCTTGCCTGTTTGTAATTATTATACGCCCTTTCACTATTGTGTCTTCTGTATCTATTCCACAACAAATCTCTTCTTTCTTTAGATTTTTTACCTTCTGTATTGAACCATTTCTGTATTTTCTTGTCTGCTTCTTTGTGCTGTGGGATGTACTTCTGGACTCCTATTTCATAAAATTCACAAAAATTTTTATATACAGCATTTAAATCTTGTCCTCTAAGCTCATTTTCCCAATCAACTTCTAAGAAATACTTCTTTAGGTCTTGATAATTTCCCTTTTTATAGTTTAGGCTCTTTTTGTAACTATCATTGCTGTTTACTATGTCATATGCTATCCTGAAGTTAAAATTTAGTACTGCATGATCGCTTTTGCCAAGTGGAGGGTGATATATTAAACTGTCAATATCATTTTCTTGCCTTGTAAATATTAGATCTAGCACTGAAGGTACATCAAGTCCTCTTTTTCTGGTGGTTTCCCTCACATGTTGCGTTAAGAAAAACTCTTGTACGAGATCCAGGAGCTTTTGGTCTTGTACGAGATCCAGGAGCTTTTGGTCCCAACAGCTTTCTTGGCTATTTATATCTAGAGTATTCCAATTTATATTTGTATTGAAGTCCCCAGTTAGTATAATTCTTTCCGATTTCTCTTCCATTTTATGTAGCAATGAACTTACACTCTGAATTGTACTCTCTGCCAGGTCCTCATATTCGTCTCTTTCCCATGTGTTTGATCTGGGTGGCATGTTCAAATTGGCTACAATTACTTTACCTTCAGATGTGTCGATCTCTACTGCAATCAGTTCTACTTGTGATGGTATATCAAGTTTTATTTCCTTGACTTTTAGATTTTTCTTAGTTAATATTATAATTCCTCCTCCTTTTTTTAAATATCTGTTTCTTCTCCATATATTGTATTCCTCTAAGTTTAGTATGTCATTTGATATCCTTGGTATTAATTTTGTTTCAGTTAGGCATATTATTTGTGGTTCATTTTCTCTGACATAATCATTCATCTCTAGTAATTTAGATACCATTCCATCCACATTTGAGTACATCAACTTTATCATCTTGTTTATATACTTGTCATGACATGGTTCTACTACCTTCCTCCTTTCTCTTCCATCCTGTTTGTGTACCACTTTCGTACCTGCAATCCTATTACTTTGTAAAAAAATTTCTTCTTGTCCTCTTCTGATCTTCCCTCATTTTTTGTTTTTGCTTCCTCCCTTTTCTCTTTCAGTAATTCCATTTCCTCTTGTGTTAGGCATCTTTTTATCCATACATTTTTGAACTCCTCTTTTTCCTTAAGATTCTTTGCATTTTTTAGTATCTCTTCCACAGTGTTTACACTCTGGAAAGTCACCTTTAGAGGTCTTGTCTTGCTTTTCTCGTATTTCCCTAACCTTTTGTGTTCCTCTATGTCTTACCTACAGATTTCCTCAGATACTTCTTTCAGTAAGCTCATTACATTTGCCATCTCCTTTTTGTCTCTTGTGATCTTGTTTTTAACTTCTTCCTCTTCTATACCAGTGATTACTATTGATTTGTTTATCTCTACTGAATCTCTGACTAACTTTGGATTGTTTTGGATTATTCTTTTCACCTCCTTTTTAATGCTTTTTTCCTCCACCCTTGTTTCTAAGTCTTTCTTTACTTTCACCATTTCAGCATACGTGGTTTCTACATCATTTTTGTAGCTTTGCACAGCTTCATTCACTTGTGTTATCTTCTCCTCAATATCACTGCTCTGGTCAATAAGACTGCTAACTTGCCTAATTGTCTCTGTGTCATTTTTGAACTCTTCCATAACACTCTCGTGATTGACTACTGTACTTGCCATTTCACTCATTTTCTTCCTAAGTGTACTCAATTCCACTGTTAGTTCACTGATGGTTGTGTCTTTCTTATTGGCCTCCCTTCCTAGTTTTACTATCTCTTCCTTTTGCAAGTGCATCTGCTTCTTTATTTCATCAATTTCATTTTTGAAAGCCATTTCTAGTTTGTTTACACGTTCAACCAGTCTATTGTGAGTCTCTACTTCAACCAGTTCTTGGTCGAAATCATCATTTTGCTTTTTACCTTTATCCCTTTTCTTTTCCAAATTTGTTTTACTGAAGTATGTATCCATTTTGTGTGTGTGTGTGTGTGTGTGTGTGTGTGTGTGTGTGTGTGTGTGTGTGTGTGTGTGTGTGTGTGAGAGAGAGAGAGAGAGAGAGAGAGAGAGAGAGAGACAGACAGACAGACAGAGACAGAGAGGTCCGCCGCAAGAAGCCCTTAGCGACACTGAGCATTAATTACTGACAGAGAACCATTGATAATACGTGGATGAAGGGCGGGGGAGGGGAGGGGAGGGGAGGGGAGGGGAGGGGAGGAGAGGGGAGGGGAGGGAAGGAGAGGGGGGAGGGGAGGGGAGAAGGAGGGGGAGGGGAGGGGAGAAAGTAAAAACAATCTGGTAGGCAGGGGTGAGGTAGTGAAGATAGTAAAATGGGAGTGAGAGTTGTAGTGAGGATAGATATGGTAGTAAGGAGTTGGAGTGGGAGTGTTGTTGTGGGGGCGGGAGAGGGAGTGGGGGCGGGGGAGTGGGAGGGAGGGTGGTGGGTGGGCGTGGGAGTGTGGGTGGGGGGTGTGGGTGTGGGTGGGGGTACGTGATTCGTGGGTTCCGTCTTTCTCTCTGCCTGATTTACGGTCGCTGGGAAAAAGAGGAAGGGAGGGGGGAGGGGAGGAAGAGAGAAGAGAGGAAAGAGAGGAGACGGATGAGGATGGGAAGAGGGAAGGAAGACGAGGAAAGAGGAAATAGAGAGGAGGGAAGAGGATGGGAAAAAGGGAAAGAGGAAGAGGGGAAAGTACAGTGATGGAAGAGGCTGAGAAAGGGGGAGGGCAAGAGCACAGGAGAGAGAGAGAGAGAGAGAGAGAGAATGACGAAGGCAAGAGGGAAGATGAAAAGGGGACAGGGAGAGGTAGGGGAAAGGGAGGGGTAGGGGAGAGGGAGGGGGAGTGGGGAGAGGGAGAGGGGAGAGGAGGGGAAAGGGAGGGGTAGGAAAGAGGGAGGGGGAGTCGGGAGAGGGAGAGGGGAGAGGAGAGGGAGAGGAGGAAGAGGGAACAATCAATCTATTTTACTTCATTTCAAGGTTACTGAAAGGGAGGGGAGGGGAGGGGAGGGGAGGGGAGGGGGACATGGAAAAGGAAGGGGGGAACATGAGAGGATGAGAGGAAGAGGGACATGGAATACGTGAGAGGAGAGGGAAGAGGAAGGGAGAGAAGGAAGAGGAAGAGCGGAGAGTCAAAGAGAAAAGGGAATACGAAGAGGGAGAGAGAGAGAGAGAGAGAGAGAGAGAGGTTAATAGAACGAGGGGATTAAGCTCAAAGTGAGGGAATTGGACTGGAGGCATGGGGGAGGGAGGGCGAGAGGGAGGGAGAAGGGGAGCTGGGAGGAAGGGGGAAGGGAGAGAGGGAGGGAGAGGGGGAGCTGGAAGGTTGGGGGAAGGGGAGGGCGGATTCAGATAGGAGGGGAGGGAGAGGGGGGTTATCAGGGTGAGAAAAGATGAAAATAATCAAAGGAAGCCTATAACTCAATCCCTTATTATCGTCACCAACACTTTCATTATCTCCCTCAAGGAAGTTGTTTGGGAGTTCCTGTTTATTTGCCTGTGGTCTGTGTCTATCTGTTTGTCTATCTATCCATCTATCTATCCACAAATGCAGTGTGACGCTCGTAACATAAAACGGAACACTGGTAACTTTGAAAATCTCACTTCCCCTTGCCTTGATAAACGACGAAGGAAAGGTTAACGCGTTTCACTGAGTAGACAGTTCGCAAAGGTGAACAGAATCGTCAGCTGTTATTCAGTTTAAGGTTCTAAAATGCAACACACTTCTGATTAGGTTAACTTAGGGGTGGGTTGGAGATTTCCTGAAGGCGGGAAAAACATCCTGGTTTAAACGAAAAACAAAAAAAGGGTCACGCGAAACATTTCTTTAAGCGTTTGACTGCTGGAAATTCTGACAGCTGAACAAAATCGTCTGGTGAAGGCTTGATTAAAATAAATGTACAGACACCAGCGAGAGGATTAAGACAGTCAGACTGTCTTGGTTTGTTGTCAGTGGTGTAGTAAGTGTTTGATGTAAGTAATAGAATGTTTGCTGTCGATGGCAGAGTGTTTGTTGTCAGAAGTTTAGTGTTTGTTGTCGGTGTTGTATCCATAGTGCTTACACCCACTCTCACTGTGCTTCGTCCTCGCTCCTCTTCTGTCCCTTCCCTCTCTCTCTCTGTCTCTCCCATCCCCCCTCTCTCCCTTCTCTTTCCCTCCCTCCCTCTCTCCTTTTCTCTCTTTCTCCTCTCACTGTGCTTCGTCCTCGCTCTCCCTTCCCTTCCGTCCCTCCCCTCTCTCTCTGTCTCCCCCATCCCCCCTCTCTCCCTTCTCCTTCCCCTCCTCCCTCTCCCCCTTTCTCTCTCTCTCTCTCTCTCTCTCTCTCTCTCTCTCTCTCTCTCTCACTGTCCTCTCTTTCTCCCCTCTCTCTTTCCCCTCCCCCTCTCCCCTGTCAGAAAATGGGTCCTGTCCTCCATCTCATCCATACTGCATCCTCCTCCATACCCTTTTCCTTCACTTTTTGCCTCTGTTCTGCTGCCTCTCTCATGGCGTTCACTCCCTTCTTTTTACCGATTTATTCTGTGTGTCCAAATCACGGTCCCGATATAATTCGTGGTCCACACCTTCCCTCTCACCTTTTCGACGCTAATACCCACTGCACACCGAATACATTTTTTTTTTTTATAAAGCAAGGAAGAAGGAACCAAAGGCCACACGTCCGCATGATTGTTCCCTCCAAGAAGAAAAATAAATGAGAGCCAAATTCAAGATCCAGGGGTGCTGATGATGGTTGGAATTAGTAATGGCGGGACTGTCTGAGTTTGTTGGCGATATGGATGTCTAGTAATTGGAATTCTGTATGTTTATCCCTCTGCCGCTTCAATAACACCATCGTTAGGCTATGTTCTGAGGGCAAAATGAAAAGTTAGGCAATTTCGCTGTGTTAACGCTAAAGGAATGTCACGTAGCTCACTCTATACCGCTTCAGTAATACAGGGGTTGGGTTATATCATGTGTATATAACCTGTATAAAGCATAGGCAAAGTTACATGAGTGTATACCTCCATCTCTAGCTATTTTGATATTTAGGCTACACTATGAAAATTGTATATCGCAGAAGGGGCGTTAATTGTCCTCCATCCATCCATTTATTCATCCGTCTATTCGTTTATCCATCCATGCATCCAGCCATCCAACCATCCATCCATTAACTCAACCATCCATCCATTTATTCATCCGTCTATTCATTTACCCATCCATGCATCCAGCCATCCAACCATCCATCCATTTACTCACCCATCCATCCATTTATTCATCCATCTATCTATTCATTTACCCATCCATGCATCCAGCCATCCAACCATCCATCTGTCCAATCATCCACTCACCATAAAACCTGTGTATCGCAAAAGGGACGTTAACTAAGTGTCTAACAACCATCCATCCATTCATCCATCCACCCATCCCTGCAGTGTCCCATCCCAAGCGTAGGGTTCTGCAGCTAGACTACTTCTGACGATTAAGGCAGTGAACCCCAACCCCCTTATCCCACTTGACCGGCAGGCATCCAGGTGTTGGCGATATGGTTACCACCCAGCGTAATAAATGGTTTCTTGGAGCACACAGGGGAAATTATATGGCCCCCCACATACCACCTCTCTTGGTATGTGCATTTTTCCCCATTTTTTTCCCCCTTGCGTCTTCTCCTCTCTTCCTGCCTAACACTACCCCTCCCCCACACATTCCTTCCTCTCTTTTCCTCTTTTTTTACTTCCTTGCCTAACACTCCTCTTCTCTCTCTACTCTTTCCTCCCTTTCCTCTCCTCTTCTCTCTCTACTCTTTCCTCCCTTTCCTCTCCTTACCTTTACTCCCCTCCACTCTCTACCATCTTTCCTCCCCTTTCCTCTTCTAGACCACCTTCCCCCCCTTTCCCTCAGTCCCCCCCATTCCCTCAGTCCCTACCGTTCCAAGTCCCCCTCCCGTTCCCTCAGTCCCCCCTCGTTCCCTCAGTCCCCCTCTGTTTCCCTTCCCCTTCATTCCCTCAGTCCCGTCCCCCCGTTCCCTCAGTCCCCTCCCCGTTCCCTCAGTCCTCCCCGTTCCCTCAGTCCTCCCCGTTCCCTCAGTCCTCCCCGTTCCCTCAGTCCCCCCAGTTCCCTAAGTCCCTACCGTTCCCTCAGTCCGACTCCCGTTCCCTGTCCCCCTTCCCGTTCCCTATGTCCCCCACCGTTCCCTCAGTCCCCCTCCGTTTCCCCTCCCCTTCATTCCCTCAGTCCCGTCCCCCTGTTCCCTCAGTCCCCTCCCCGTTCCATCAGTCCCCCTCCCCTCGCACTCATCAAGGCAGCGTCAATGGAAGGCTGGATCCCGTACTATTAACCTCTGCACCCAGCCAATCCACGCCCCTGAGTGGGTCGGGATTGCCCATTTACTGTACGGGGGAAGGGTTTGGGGAGGGAGGGAGGGAGGGATGGAGGGAATGAAAAGAGGGAGGTAGGGGGTGGTTGAGAAAGAAGGAAAGAAAAGAGAGTGGGAGTGAGGAATGAAGGGAGAGAGAGAGGGGGCGAAGACATGAAATGAAGAAGGCATGGGGTGGTTGAGAAGGGAGGGTACGTGTGTGTGTGTGTGTGTGTGTGTGTGTGTGTGTGTGTGTGTGTGTGTGTGTGTGTGTGTGTGTGTGTGTGTGTGTGTGTGTTTTCAGATATCCTGTAGACGTTTAAAATTACCCCACTGTACACGGATATAAGCAACTTCCATCAAAATTGTACTTTTCTATATTCAAAATCGGCGCTCCGTTGTCTCCAGTTAAAGAAAACGGGATTGGGTTAGGCCGTAAAGCCAAACTGCGCGCCATCAAAAGCCTAATGGTCTTTTAACAGCTACACAAGGAACCAGTAAACTCCCTTCCAATTTTACTACATAATAAACATCACTGAATTTAAAATGGACCAGTTCTATACTCCTTTCATTCAAACCTGGTCCAAATTTTCGTCCTTTTTGCTGTTTATTTCACGTACTTCAGGAAAAGACTATACTACGGCTCCACCTCCCCGCCACAGCACTTCCCCGTGACTAGCATCGGATTCCAGTGATGATCTACTGTTGCAGCTCAGCACTCAAGGTGGAGAGATGGCTACTGTAGGCCAGGTTAAATATACTCTCCATCTACCCCTCCACCTACCACACACTTCATCTACCCCTCCACCTACCACACTCTTCATCTACCCCTCCACCTACCAGATATACCCTTCATCTATCCCTCCACCTACCAGATATACTCTCCATCTACCCCTCCACCTACCACACTCTTCATCTACCCCTCCACCTACCAGATATACCCTTCATCTATCCCTCCACCTACCAGATATACTCTCCATCTACCCCTCCACCTACCACACTCTTCATCTACCCCTCCACCTACCAGATATACCCTTCATCTACCCCTCCACCTACCAGATATACTCTTCATCTATCCCTCCACCTACCAGATATACTCTCCATCTACCCCTCCACCTACAAGATATACTCTTCATCTACCCCTCCACCTACAAGATATACTCTTCATCTACCCCTCCACCTACAAGATATACTCTTCATCTACCCCTCCACCTACAAGATATACTCTCCATCTACCCCTCCACCTACCACATATACCCTTCATCTACCCCTCCACTTAATAGATATACTCTTCATCTACCCCTCCACTTAATAGATATACCCTTCATCTATCCCTCCACCTACCAGATATACTCTCCATCTACCCCTCCACTTTTTTTTTTTTTAGTGCGAGGAAGAAGGAACCAAAGGCTGAGCCCGCAAAAGAATCCACTTAAAAAATAATATTAAATGATCTAAAAGCATGAAAAAAAATGAAATACATAAAAGTTCTCGGTCTGAAGAGGTTAGTTTATAAAAAAAAGTATTCACGAGGAAAACAATTTATCCTGAAGTGTGTTTTAACTGGGGCTTAAGTCTCTCTCTCTCTCTCACTCTCTCTCTCTCTCTCTCTCTCAGCTGATCTCCTGACCCATCTCCCCTCTGTCTGTCTGTCTGTTCTCTCTCACTAATTCACTCACTCACTCACTCTCTCTCTCTCTCTCTCTCTCTCTCTCTCTCTCTCTCTCTCAAATGATCTCATCTCCCCTCTGTCTGTCTGTTCTCTCTCTCTCTCTCTCTCTCATACACACTTACTCTCAATCACTCACCCCCCCTCCTCTCTCTCTCTCTCTCTCTCTCTCTCTCAAATAACCTGACCCTTACCGCTGGCATTATATAGGGGAGACGAAGCCAAGGGGAGGCCACGCTGCTAATAATAGAATTTCAGGGGGAGGGAGGGAGAGAGGAGGGAGGAGGGAGAGAGGAGGGAGGAGGGAGAGAAGGGGGAGGGAGAGAAGGGGGAGGGAAGAGGGAGAGAAGGGGGAGGGGGGGAGGGAGAGAAGGGGGAGGGAGGAGGGAGAAAAGGGGGAGGGAGGAGGGAGAAGAGGAAGGTTAAAGATGCTAGGCAGAGAGAAAGAGAGAGTTGCTCGAGCCTGTGAATTGTTTGCTCTAAAGAAATCTCTCTCTCTCTCCAAAATGCCACCTGCCCATCTCGAATCCTGAGTTGTAACATTAGATTCACACAAGTATGCTAGTCACGAAGAAGTGCTGTGGAAAGAATACAGAGCCGTAGTATTGTCTGCCACTGAGTTACATGACCCAGGCTGAGAAAGGAAGAAAATTTTGGGCCAAGTTAAGGTGAGAGGAGTGTATGTGGATACTTTGCTATCAGTTATTACTTATTATTTTTACTCTATTGATTTATTACACACTGGAGCGGTAGGACGGGGATGTGTGTGTGTGTGTGTGTGTGTGTGTGTGTGTGTGTGTGTGTGTGTGTGTGTGTGTGTGTGTGTGTGTGTGTGTGTGTGTGTGTACTCAGTTATGTCCCGATCTGGACCAAACTTAGTGGAAGGGTTGAGGATCAGCCTAAAATGAAGCACCTCCAATTACAGAACACTAGGTCAAAGGTCAGGCTCATAGGGAAAGGTGAAAGATCGGCTCCTTGACCAACTGTAAGGCGCTGGAACTGCTCTCTCTCTCGGTGCTCCTTTCTCTAAATGTTTTTCACTGTTACTGCTACTGTTCCTTGCCTGTCACCTTCTGTTACGTCTGTGGTCTTACCTGCCTTTACCTGGCCTTCCGTCTGGGGGGTTAAAAGCCTAAATTTGATTACAGGTGGCCACAACACCTGTCTTGGTTTTTCTCCCCCTACTCTCTCTTCCCCTTCTTCCCCTCATCTTTCCTTACTTTCTTGTCTCTTCTCCCTTTTCCCTTTTCCTTCCCCACTCTCCCCTCCCCACCCCCCAGACCCCCAACCATCTCCCCCACCTGTCAGTCATCTCTACCCAGTCCCCTTACCCCTCCACTACGCATTTTTCATTTCAGACTACAACCAGACGATATTATTCACGATTTTGTTCATTTCTAGGAGTGAAGGCATTGGTTAAGGATATATCTAGTTCTCTAAGCGCAAAAAGTCTCCCCAAATCTGAATCAAACTTTACCAGGGAGTATCGATAATGTATAAAGTGACGCTAAATGTATGTGTTTTGGTTGTCCCCCCTCCACCCACTGTCTCATTCCCCCCCTCCTCCTCCCCTTCCCAACGGGCCTTCCCTCGTCTCCCCATACCTCCCCCATCTTCTTCCAGTTTCTCTGCCTCTCCTCTTCCCTCCTTCTTTTGTTTTACCCCCCACTGCACCTCCTCCTTGCTTCCCCCACCCACTCCCTACCCTCCCTTTTCCCCTCCTTCCCTTGTCTCACCCTCACTGTACCACCCTCTGCTTCTCCCACCTACTCCCCAGTCCCCACCTCCCCTCTCCTCCCCCTTTCTCACCCACCCACTAAATATCTCCCCCTGATCTTCCTACCTCCCTCACTTCTACTTCTCTATCTGTCTTAATATTCAGAGAAAGACATGTAGGACTAATACCTTCCCCATGTCCTTCCCATTAATACCCCTCCCCATCTCCCCACCAGCTCATTCCTCCCCAAACCCCCGCCACTAGATCTTCCCTATCTCTTTCATACTGCCCTCCTCCCCTAGTGTTCCTCACCCCCTCCACCTTTCCTCCCCTAGCCCCCATCTCCACTCTTCTTCCTCCACTCCCTCTTCTCCCCCTCTCTATGCTCCCCCACCACTGCATCTTCCCTACCTCCCCCACCTCCTTCCCCTTCCCCCCCTTCCTCTTCCAAGCTCCTCCACCACTGTCTCTTCCCCACCATTTCCCTTTCCTCTTTCCCTCCCCATCTTTCCCCTCCTTCCTCTCTTTCCCCTCCATCCCCTTCCCCTTCCCATCTTTCTCCACCTTCCCCTTCTCCTCTTTCCCCTCCCCACTCTTCCCCACCCCTCCCCGTGCTGAACAGAATTAAGGGCAGCCATTACACGCACAGGCGGTGAATCAGGTTAATGTTATTGCTAATTATACTGGTTAGTTCTCTCGGGGATGGTGGTGGTGGTGGTGGTGGTGGTGGTGGTGGTGATGATGACGGATAGGTTGGTGGTGGTGGTGGTGGTGGTGGTGGTGGTGATGACGGGTAGGCTGGTGGTGGTGGTGGTGGTGGTGATGGGTAGGTTGGCGGCGGCGGATGCGGCGGTGGTGATGGTGGTGGTGGTGGTGGTGGTGGTGGAGGAGGTGATGATGATGATGACGGGTAGGTTGGTGGTGGTGGTGGTAATGATGATGATGATGATAACAGCGACTGGTATGGCAGAGATGATGATGATGATGATGATGACGATAAAAATCATATCAAAGCACGCAGAAAACCAAACAGGAGGCAATAACACATACATCCCTTCTCTCCCCAGTCACCGCCAAACCCATTCAGAATAAACAGTACCAGCCCCCTCAAATCCCACCTCCTCCTTGTTCCAGGCCAATTCCTTCCCATAGAACACCTTATTGCTCTCCTTCACCTCTAATGGCCCGGGTAATTACTGCTAAGAACGATAATTACTGCCACCATCTCGATACTAATTGAGAAATGAGAAACGCACGTAACTGATATGTCAGGATGTCTTTCTTATATTTCCTGCCTCCAGACGATTTTATTCAGCTTAGGAGAGACGTGGGTTCGTATTCTCGTCGGCCTTAGCTCCCTAACACCTTTTCCTTAGCGATTTACTTTGCTCATTACACCAGACTGTCCTATTCTCTGTTCTATAAATCATTCAAACATCGCCACACTCTGCATAACTAACGAAAAATAGGATACTAACCAGCTATATCCAAAAATAAATCGCAGTTACTTACTGCCCCACAGAAGCAGTTACTTACCTGTGGTCGACGAGTTTGCTCGGCCAGACAGGCCGGGGTTAGGCAAAAACAACATAAACAACAATGGAACATAAATAACAAATAAACCACACTGATATATCACGCCTTCAACTCCGTCTCCTTTCATTAACTCATGTCTAGTCAAATCTATCTATCTATCTACTGTCAGACGCCTTAATCCCGTAAGGGGTGGCCACAAACAAATCGCCTCCATGTCACCCTGTCCCCCGCCATTTCTCCGCCCTCCCCCAGCTCACACCCCCCTCTCTCAAATACCTCTCCACTCCATCCCTCCAGCTCATCCTCGGCCTCCCCATCCCTCTCCCCCCCTCCACCTCACTCACCTACACTCTCCTCGTTAATCTCTGGTCAAATGTAAATCTATACATTACCTCATTTACCTGTCAGTTTTAGGTCCCAACAAACAAACAAACAACAATACACCTAATCAACATCCAACATTTCACTCAAACTACTAATGTGCTCACCAGAAATTAACAAACTCACATTCAGAGAGACATTAATATCCCTGAGTTTACTTCCCCTCCATCTTCCTTCCTGCTTGTGACTCTTAGCTCATAACAAGAACAGGAAGAACAAGAACATCAGCATAACTTCAGAATCTCGCTCATTTATCAGCCTTCCATTTTTTTCTCCTTTAACGAATACAATCACAATTACAGGTTTGTTAGACGTTTATTATTCTTCCTTTATTTCCTTCCCTACCACCACACACACACACACACACACACACACACACACACACACACACACACACACACACACTCAACGCCCAGTCATTAACCAAAACATCGAGGCACCACCAAAATTAGCCATCATCCTTGCACCCATTATTCAGCCTTCTAATTCCCCCGTCTTTAATTAACCAGTCATATTCACCCAGGCATAATTAACCTTAGACTCATTCTCCTTTATTACCCTTCATTGCCCCCCCCCTCCCTCCGTCCCTCCTCTCACTCTTAAATTATTATGCCTCTTCCTTGTTTACCTCTCTCTCTCTCTCTCTCTCTCTCTCTCTCTCTCTCTCTCTCTCTCTCTCACACTATCACTGTCATCATCGTCATCACCACTATCATCACCCTCCGCATTTTCCTTATCAGAGTTGTCTTCATCATCATCATTAACGTATCAACACCACACCCATTTCCCCCTACTCATCACCATCATCACCACCTTACTCCATCATTACCCCTACCCTATCATCATCATCACAACCTTACCCCATCACCCTACCCTATCATCATCATCATCATCACCATCACAACCTTACCCCATCACCCTTCCCTATCATCATGACCATCACCATCATCATCACACCCCCCTCCCTCTTACCTGCGGAGTGAGTGCGTTGAGTGCGTGGTCTGGCGTGTGAGGGGGGGAGGTGAGGTCGAGGGGGTTGGTGGGGGGGGTGCCGGAGAGGGTGGGGGGGAGGTCCAGGGGGGGTTGGATACTGTTGCTACGGGATCTGCGTCGACGGAATGAGTCACCACGATTGATGATGCCTGAAAAGAGAGAGAGAGAGTGAGTTAGGTTAGGCAGAGAGAGAGAGAGAGAGAGAGAGAGAGAGAGAGTTAGGTGGGGTTAGATTGGGTTAGGTTAGGTTAGGTTTGTTTGGGTCTGGTCTGGTTAGGTTTTGTTTTGTTTTGTTTGGCTTTGTGTGTGTTTGTTTTGTCTTGTCTAGAGGGAGAAGGGGGAGCGGGGAGGGAAGGGGAGGGAAGGGGAGGGGGTCACAAGCTTAAGTATGGATTTCCTGTACATAATTAAGGAGTTTCGACCATCCCATACTATTGATTTTTTCCTCCCCACTTCTATCTACTTCTCTCCCCCTCTCTATCTACTTTTCTCTCCCCCTGTCTATCTACTCCCCTCTCCCCTTCTCCTCCCTCCTTACCTTCTCTGTCTATCCTCCCTCACCTCCCTTTCCCCTCCCTCATCTCAAATTCTCGTCTACTTCTCCCCTCTCCCTCTCTCCCCTCCATACTCTCTTCTCTTCCCACTCTCTCCCCTCCATTTTCTACCTTATTATCCTTCTCTCCACCTGTCTCTCTACTTCCCTCCCCCCTCCCCGGCCCCTCCCTCTACTTTCCTCCATCCCCCTAGCATCTTTATCTATTTCCCTCCCTCCTCTCCTCAATCATTTATGCCTCATTACATTCCTCTCTCTCTCTCTCTCTCTCTCTCTCTCTCTCTCTCTCTCTCTCTCACTCACCAACTCACTCACGCTCTCTCTCTCTCTCTCTCTCTCTCTCTCTCTCTTTTTTTTTTCTCTCTCTCTCACTTCACTATACAAGTATAACTATTAATTGGTATTATCACCACACAAACTACAGCACATTAATCACAACACACACACACACACACACACACACACACATACACACTTAAGATTTCGCTTGTCTGCGCCTGACAGCTTGTGGATTCCCTCTGTCTTACTCTGTCAGTTTGGGGATTGTGTGTGTGTGTGTGTGTGTGTGTGTGTGTGTGTGTGTGTGTGTGTGTGTGTGTGTGTGTGTGTGTGTGTGTCTCTCTCTATCTTTCTGTGTCTGTCTGTCTGTCTCTCTGTCTGTCTGTCTGTCTGTCTCTGTCTCTGTCTCTCTCTCTCTCTCTCTCTCTCTCTCTCTTTCTCTCAATAAAAATTCCTTGGTACTGGATAGCACCTCATTTATCAAGTGCTTAAAACACAATAAATATTTTGAATACTTCTGAGTTACAGAGAGGAATTATTTTACTGAGTATGGTTCGGCTGTCTGTTTTTCCAGTCATGTAATGAATAATAATGGAAAATAATAATAATAATAATAATAACAATAATAGTAGTAAATAATAATAATAGCAATAATAGTAAATAATAATAATAGCAATAATAATAATAATGTCAAAAAAAATAATAATGCACAACACTAATAAGAGGAATAAAATGTATGGATGGAAGGCGTGAAAAAAATACACCATCAGCAAAATACAAAATGAACGAATACAGAAAATACATTAAATAATAAGCTATAAGTAATGAAAAAGACATTATTAAAACTACTGAATAAATGATGTAAGTGAATGAATGTATACACTGGGTAATGTATATATTCTAATACATGGATGTGGCGAGGAAATGGAAAAACATGAATATAGAATACAAAAATATAAAGTATACAGGAAATAAATCTATAAAACATACAGATTACTTATCAATGAAAATAGATCTGCCATTAACTTCAACTAATATACTGCCTTATTATTATTATTATTATTATTATTATTATTATATTATTATTATTATTATCATTATCCTCATATTACACATTTGAAGTGAAACGTGGCAAACGAATACCGGAGACTTTATTACCAAATCCGGTGCTTTACGTCAGCCAAGTACAGACGATTTCCTTCATCTGTGAGAAATCCTATCAATCAGAGGTATTAAAGAATATCCCTTGTAATCCCTTCTTTATTGTTGTACCTGGGGATTTTATTTGGGTAGGGCAGACGGTTTTCTTCAGTTGAGGAAAATCCCACTAGTTTGAAAGATGTGTTGAATTGGCATGTTTACTATCTGTTCTCGCCTCCTCTTTCGCGATTCGGGGTTGGGGAGGGAAGGCAGACTGCGACGGGGAAAGGGGGGAAGAGAGAGAGAGAGAGAGAGAGAGAGAGAGAGAGAGAGAGCAGATTTAAACAAATAAAAGGAAGAAAACATCCTCTTCTCTGTCTTTGTCTGTCTGCCTCTCTCTCTCTCTCTCTCTCTCTCTCTCTCTCTCTCTCTCTCTCTCTCTCTCTCTCTCTCTCTCTCTCCACACAGCCAAACCACCTCACATTTATTTTGTTTTTTCCACAACTTCAACCTTTTTATGATTTTTTCACGAATCCTTTCATTTTCTCACTGATCCTTCACTGACACTCCACAGGCACGAAGGAAAAAGGAGGAAGGAAGGAGGAAGGAGGAGGAGGGAAGGAAGGAAGGAGGAGAGCTGAGGAAGGAAGGAGGAAAGCTGAGGAAGGAAAGAGGAACGAGGAGGAAGGAAGGATGAAAAAGGAGGAAGGAAGGAAGAAAGCGGAGGAAGGAAAGAGGAACGAGAAGGAAGGATGAAAAAGGAGGAAGGGAGGAGGAAAGAGGAGGAAGGAAGGAAGGAGGAAAGCGGAGGAAGAAAGGAGGAAAGAGGAGGAAGGAAGGAGGAAAGAGGAGAAGGAAGGAGGAGTGAGGAAGGAAAGAGGGAAGAGGAGGAAGGAAGGAAAGAGGGAAGAGGAGGAAGGAAGGAGAAAAAAGATGGGTAGACTTGGGCTGGGAATTGAAGGGAGGGGAGGAAGACAGGAGGGAAGAAAGAAAATAATTGGGAGGCAAGGATGAAAAGGAAGATGAGAAGGAGAGGGAGGGAAGAGGAAGAGGAGGGAGGGAAAGCAGAGTGATAGGAGCGAGGGAGAGAAGGAAGAAAGAGGATAGGGAAGGGGAAGAAAGGGAGGTACGGGAGGGAATAGGAAGAGAATGAAAGAAGAAAGAAGAGGGTAAAGAAAGGGAGGGACGGAAGAGGAAGAGGGGAAAATGTGGTACAGAAATGAGAAGAAGAAAAGGGAGACCAAGGAACAAGGAAGAGGAGCAGGGAAGAAGGACAGGGAAAGAGGGAAGATGAAGAGGAGGAAGAGGAAGAGGAGGAGGGAAGAGGAAGAGGAGGCCAGAGACGAGGGGTGACTCTGATACTCTGGCATTTATGTTATATGCAGCTTCGTGGCCATCTGCCCCGGGGATGTACCCAACCACACTACACACTAACTCCACTACACGTATGCCCCACTACACACTACACCTCACTACACACACGACACTACATGCACCCCACTCCACAAATACCCTTCGAGAAATAACACTACAAACACTTCATTATATCCTACACCTTACCAACATACATCTCACTACACACTCCAGGTCACTACACACTACACCTCCACTACACACTACATACACACCTCACTACACACTACCCCATTACACACTACACCTTTATAACATACCTTATACCACACTACACACTCCAGGTCACTACACACTACATACACACCTCACTCCACCCCTCTACACACACCTTTATTATACACAACGTACCACACTACAACTCCCACCACACACTATCAGCCCTCCACACACACACACACACACACACACACACACACACACACACACACACACACACACACACACACACACA
This sequence comes from Coenobita brevimanus, assembly GCF_032717465.1. Taxonomy (NCBI): domain Eukaryota; kingdom Metazoa; phylum Arthropoda; class Malacostraca; order Decapoda; family Coenobitidae; genus Coenobita; species Coenobita brevimanus. The sequence continues at coordinate 949,771 of NC_136982.1, read as the reverse complement.
CACGCACGCACGCGCGCGCGCACTTTAAATATCAGAGGCAATCTTGGGGTGGTAAAAATGAGGCCTTCCAATATCCCCTTTTAAAATAAGGACTCAAATTTTTAACAAGCTAAAATCACCATGTTAATTTTACTATGTTAAGTCTCCCCTCCTAACTTCCGCAACCTCAACCACTTCAGAGGGCGTACATCTTCATTCTCCCTTCTCCCTATCGCTTCATTCTCCCTTCTCCCTGTAGCTTTATTCTCCCTTCTCCCTATCGCTTCATTCTCCCTTCTCCCTGTCGCTTTATTCTCCCTTCTCCCTATCGCTTCATTCTCCCTTCTCCCTGTCGCTTTATTCTCCCTTCTATCTATTTTATTCAGCCTGGACATATCTCGTATTGCAGAGGTTAATGAAGGATATATTTAACACTTTTAGTTACATTAGTCTACCCTGATTATTTATTCTCTTTCCGTTTTCTTCGACTCTCTTCTTTTTCTCTCTATTCCCTTCATATTTCATTATTTATTTCCTCTCTCTTTCTCCTCCTCGTCCTCCACAACATCTTTTTTTCTTCTCCTTCTCCTTCTCCTCATTATCATCATCATCATCATCATCATCTTCTTCTCCTCCTCCTCATTATCATCATCATCATCATCATCTTCTTCTTCTCCTCCTCCTCATTATCATCAACATCATCTTTTTCTTCTTCTTCTCCTCCTCCCCCTCATCATCATCATCATCATCATCTTCCCACTGTTTTTCCTTCCTCCCTTCCATCCCCTCAGGCATTCTCTCGTCCTTTGATCTTTGCAATTCCTGTTTTACCTCCTCCCTCCCTCTCTCTCTCTCTCTCTCTCTCTTCTGCCACAGTTCTGTCCATCATCGTGCTTCTCTCTTCTACTTTCCATCTTCTCTGCATTTTCTTCCACGCTAAATATAGCACAACTTCTCTTCCTTCTCCCCCTCTTCCTCCTCCTTCTCCAAGACTATTATGAACACCTGAGTCACACCTGTGCACTGCTAATTACACAAACACACACACACACACACACACACACACACACACACACACACACACACAGTCACAATCACTCCACTCTTCTAACTTTCCTTTTCCCTCCCCCTCCACAACCACCACAATCACTCACCCCCTCCTGTCCCCTCTTTCTCCTCCCCCTCCACAACCACACCACCGCAATCGCTAACCCCCTTCTACCCTCCCCCTTTCACAACCACCACAATATACCACCAAAGCCCCTACCACAATATACCACCACTACCCCTCCCACAAGCACCCCCTGCCACAATATGCTACCACAACCCCTACCACAACCACCCCCTATCACAATATGCCACCATAACCGCTACTACAACATACCACCACAACCCCTACCACAATCATCCCCTCCCTCTGCCCCCTGCCCTCTGGAGGAGCGAAGACCCACTAGGGAGTCTTTTTAAGGGAGTTTGGGTGACCGTGGTGGAAGGTAAAGGTGAATGTTAACCCTTTCACTACGATGATCTCTTTCGTTGCTTTATATGTACTTTGTGTGGAGGGGAGGGGAGATGCAGAATAGACAGATAGATTGGTAGATAGATAGACAGACAGACAGACAGAGATAGATAGATAGACAGACACAAAAACAGTTCCATACACCCAACCATCCATACATACATACTTACACAAAACATGCTATAAATATATGTACAAATAAACAAAAACATACAGTATTTACACACACACACACACACACACTATATGTTTAAATACATATGCATACACAAACAAAATACACAGCCTACATGTATTTCCAAACATTCTCTCTCTCTCTCTCTCTCTCTCTATTAGGTCACGCAGCCTTCATTAAAGCATACAGGTACACTATATAACCCATTTTTCGCCGTTTTATTACGTTTGGCCGGGTGAAACCAGGGATAGTACGCTTTATCAGTATTTTTTTATCTTAGTTTTTTTTTTCAGTCTTTACTACCATCATCATCATCATCACCATCATCCTTTACTACTATTACTACTACTACTACTACTGTTCCGCTACTAGCTTATCATTATATTTATTACTACTGCTCTAACAATCACTACCACAACTACCACCACCACCACTATCACCATCACCTTCACCACAACTACCAACATCACCACCACCACCATCACCACAACTACCACCACCACCACACCATCCAACCACACCACCACCATCATCAAACCACCACCACCACCATCACCATCCAACCACACCACCATTACCACCACCACCACCACCACCATCCAACCACACCACCACCACCACCACCACCACACCACCACCACAAAACCCAGACACATATTGCACGTACAAAAATAGAGTCGGTGGGAATGGAAATCTAAAAAAAAATAATAATAAAAAAACAACAAATAAATCTCTTTTCTGAATGTATCGCTTTTCCCCAAATTTCCTAAACTTCTAAATACATCTATCTATCTATCTATAGCCCGACGCCCTAATCCCGCAAAGGGTGGCCGCAGACAAAACGCCTCCAAGTCACTCTGTCACCCACCATTTGACTCCCCTCCCCCCAGCTCACCCCCCCCTCCCTCATATACCTCTCAACTCCATCCCTCCACCTCATCCTCGGTCTAACCCTCCCTCTCCCTCCCTCCACCTCACCTACATACACCCTCTTAGTCAGTCTTTCATTCTCCATTCTCTCCACATGTCCAAACCACCTCAGTGTATTTCTCCTAATCTTTTCAACCACATCCACATCTACCCCACAACGTTCCTTCACTTCTTCATTCGTCAACCTGTCCCTCCACGTCACTCCACATGCTCCTCTCAAGTAACTCATTTCCACTGATCTCACTCTTGACTTGTTCCCTTCTTGCAAGGTCCACGCCTCGCTTCCATACGTCAGGGTAGGGATCACAATACCATCATGCAGTGACTTCTTAACTTCCATACTCACCTCCCTATTTCTCATCACTGCTTTCAGTGTACCAACAACCTTCCTTCCCTGCTGTACCCTTTCATTTACTTCATCCCCCAAAGTTCCATCCTTACTCATCACACTACCCAAGTACTTGAATGCACTCACATTCTCCATATCCTCACCATCCAACCTCACTGCACACTCAGTGACTTCATTCCTCTCAAACACCATAACTTTACTTTTGTTTACATTAACTTTCAGCTTCCTCCTCCTACACACTGTCCCAAATTCATTCACCAAACCTTGCAACTCCCATTCATCTTCACTCAACAATACTGTATCATCAGCAAACAGCAACACCGGAAGCTTCCAAATCTCACCCTCATTCATTAGGGCCACCCCCACATCCACTGCCCTACCTTGAACCTCCTTTACAACCCCATCCATATATATATTAAACAGCCATGGAGACATTACACACCCCTGTTTCAGTCCCACATTGAGATCAAAGAACTCACTCAGCTCACCATCCACTCGCACCGTAGCCCTAGCTCCCTCATACATACTCTTCACAGCACTCAACAATTTCCCCTCCACTCCATATATTCTTAATACCTTCCACATACCTTGCCTATCTATTCTGTCATAAGCTTTCTCCAAGTCCATGAAGGCAGCATACACTTTCCTTCCCTTCTCTAGATACTTCTCCACTAAACATCTTAGAACAAATATCTGGTCTACACACCCTTTTCCCTTCCTAAATCCCCCTTGTTCTTCTCCAACTAGCTCCTCTGTCATATGCCTAACCCTATCAATGAGTATTCTACCATATATTTTACCAGTCACACTAAGAAGGCAAATACCCCTATGGTTACCACATACTTCTCTCTCCCCTTTTCCTTTGTACAGAGGAACAATTATACCTGATTTCCAGTCCTCTGGAACCCTTCCCTCTTCCCAAGCCAATCTACACAACTTCCATATCCACTCCACAACAATCTCACCCCCATACCTAAGCATTTCACCACACACTCCATCAATTCCTGGGGCCTTTCCCAGCTTAATCTTCTTCATCGCTTCCACTACTTCCGACCTACTGATCTCTTCCTCCCTCCTCTCATCTCTTCTTCTCCCAGCCATTCCCCAACCACTTATACTCGCACTGCTCTCACTCTCTACATTCAACAAATCCTCAAAGTGCTCCTTCCATCTCCTCACTTTCTCTCTCTTCTCCACCAACAATCTATTATTCCTATCTTTCACTCCCCTACTATTTCCCCTTTCACACTGCCTTACTTTCTTTACCTCCTTCCAAAACAATTTCTTACTCTCCCTCCATTTCAAACTCAGATTCCTCCCAAACTCTTCATCCACTTTCTTCTTACTCTCCTTCACCAGTCTCTTAACCTCCCTTCTCCTGCTCACATATACCTCTCTCTTCTCTCTCTCATCTTCTCCCCTACCTCTACTCGCCAACCATTCACCATATGCCTTCTTCTTTTGTTCCACAGCTCGTTTCACCTCATACATACATAAATACATAATTCTGATAAACTGAGAGAGATAAAGATTCTCTCTCTCTCAACTCTCTCTTTCTCTCTCTCTCTCTCTCTCTCAATAATGCTTTGAGACGGATTATTAGCCTGATCTTATATATGTCTTTACCAATTGCGTCTTACTTTTATTTACTAATATATATATATATCTCTCTCTCTCTTTCTTTCTTTCTTTGTCTCTCTCTCTCTCTCTCTCTCTCTCTACTTTCTTACCTCGCTGCTTTACTACTTTCATATCTCCTTTCTAACAACACCAACTACTTAACCCTCTCCTCGTCAGAACAACTCTACCACTCTATTTCCCTACCTACAGACGATTTTATTCAGCTGAGTGGGTCATAGGAGCCTGAGTGTTAAATAGACCTATGTAGTACTGTGCTTGTAGGAGCGTCGGGAGCCTCCTTAGCCCACCAGACCACGGAAGTAGTGGTAGTAGTAGTAGTAGTAGTAGCAGTAGCAGTGGTGGTGGTGGTGGTGGTGGTGGTGGTGGTGGTGGTAGTAGTAGTAGTAGTAGTAGTAGTAGTAGTAGTAGCAGTGGTAGTGGTAGTGGTGGTGGTGGTGGTGGTTGTGGTGGTGGTGGTGGTGGTAGTACTAGTAGTAGTTGCTGTTGTTGTTACTGTTCTTGTTATACCCCAGGTTCAACTCAAACGTGAACCCAATGGATTGCAGGCTGACGTTACCCTCCTCCTACAGTCCACCATCCTCCTTTCCGGGGATAGGGGAGGGAGTGGAGGGATGTTTGTATAACCAGGCAGCTCCACCGCCCAGTTATACCAGTGCCACCACGTGAAGGCGCCCCTCTCCACCACCACATTTTTTTGGCCATATATTTTCGTTACCCGAGAAATTTTGACATTTTTCATTTTTTTTTTCTTTTACATGACTTGCTGGCTGTGTGTGTGCTTCTATATGGGGGGAGAGAGAGAGAGAGAGAGAGAGAGGTCCATATCAACAGTGGCGTATGCTGAATTAGTACTGAGAGAGAGAGAGAGAGAGAGAGAGAGTAAGTAGACGATGCAGGACTGACCAGGTGCGTTAAAGAGGTGAGGCCATTTGGAGAGAATTGGAGATAAGTCCGTAGTAAAGAGGATAGACGGATTGGAGGGAGGGAGAGGGAAGAGAAGGGAGGGAGAGGGAGGAGGAGGGAGGAAAATGGAGAGGGAGAGGGAGGGGGAGGCGGGGGGAGAGGGATAGGGAGAGGGAGGGGAGGTAGGAAAGTACAGGAAGAGGAAGCAGAGGGAGTGAGAGGAAGGGGAAATGAGAGGAAGAGAGGGTGAGAGGTAGGGGGTGGGAGAGGGAGGGGAGGTAGGAAAGTACAGGGAGTGAAAGGAAGAGGGAATGAGGGGAAGAGAGAGTGAGAGGGAGGGGGAGGGAGAGGGATGAGGGAAGAGGGGGTGGTGAGAGGAAGAGGGAGGTCGGAGGTATAAGGGAAGGAAAAGGAGTAAGAGGGAGGGGAATGTAGAGCAAGTGAGAGGGAAGAAGAGAGAGAGAGAGAGAGAGAGAGAGAGAGAGAGAGAGAGAGAGAGATGAAGAGGGAGAAGGGGCCAAAGAAAGATAAGAAAAACATTACAATTTCCACCTATCGACTGCACGGGGGCCAGCCAATCAATATATGCTGAGTCTAAACCTTCCCCTAGAACACCTGAGGCTAATTAGTTTCCATCCAGGTGCTTAATCTACTTACGGAGTAAATTGGATTGGCAAGGTGTATATGAGGAATGACCTGTTGAGGCTATCTATCTGTTGGACGCAAATAGATAGCTGACTCTCTCTCTCTCTCTCTCTCTCTCTCAGTACTAAATCAGCATACGCCACTGTTGATATGGACCTCTTTTTCAGGATTCTCTCTCTCTCTCTCTCTCTCTTTCTCTCTCTCTCTCTCAGTACTAACTCTGCATACGCCACTGTTGATATGGACCTCTCTCTCTCTCTCTCTCTCTCTCTCTCTCACTGATAGAAAAATCCTCAAAAATTCTGCTATATAATCTAAATCCATCAATCCTTTTAAATTTCTATCCATCCACTCATCCAACCATCCATCCATCAACGCGTCTTTTTAACAGATCTGTCATGTCATTAAAAAAAATGCATTAATACCAATACACTTGATCCGAATTTGAAAAAAAAAAAAAAAAAACTGTGAACGGTGGGTACTAGAGTCAAAATGGTGACATGCAAAGGCGTGCGACGCCATCAGCTGCGCGTAGACCAAGAAGACTATTTTTTCTTTTTTTTTTTTCGTATTTTCATGTCGTCAAAATAGGAATAAGATAAGGATGGGTGAGGAAGGCTGGGAAGAAAGTGAGGCAGGAAGGTGATGCAGGCAAGAAGGTGAGGCAGAAGGGTGAAGCAGGGAAGAAAGTGAGGCAAGAGAGTGAAGCTGGGAAGAAAGTGAGAAGAGGGTGAAGCTGGGAAGAAAGTGAGGAAGGAGAGTAAGGCAGGCAAGAGGTAAGGCAGGGAGGGAAGAAAGTGAGGCAGGAAGGTGAGGCAGGCAAGGGAGTGAGGCAGGCAAGGGAGTGAGACAGGGAAGAAAGTGAGGCAGGAGGGTGAGGCAGGCAGGGGAGGCAGCACCTGACAACATGCCAGGCAGGTAACATACACACGGGGGGGCGGGGGGGAAGAGGCGGGAAGAGAAGGAGGAATGTGGGGGTAAGGAAGTGAGGGGGAAGAGAGAGAATGAAACAAGAGGTATGGAGGAAAAGATGGAGGGAAGGAGGGAAAGTAGTGAGGGAGGGAAGAGAGGGGGAGGGAATTAGGGGGGTGAAGGAGAAAAAGAGGTGGGAGGAAAGAGGAATGAAGAGGGAGAGAGAAAAAAGTAAGATGTGGAATGACAGAGAACTGGAGGTGAGGTATGGGGATGGGGAAGAGGAGGAATGGGGAGTACGAGAGAGAGAGAGAGAGAGAGACGGGGGGAGGGGCAAAACACAAGCAAGCAAGGAGTACCAAAGAAATAAAACACTGAAGTGGTAACGGTGGTGCCAGACAAACAGTGTCTTCTCTCACGTACAGCCACGAGGGAGAGGCTGGAAACACACCAACCCTTTAAATCCATTGCTTGACGAATATTGTTTACTAGACACGTATTTTAACAGCAGCCGGGGTAAGGTGAAGCACTGGTACCTTTTTCATTTCGCATTTGAGGTGAGCAGATGCAACTCTTTTAGATTTTCCTCATACGGTTTATGTCTCAAGCTAGCCATCACTCTTCCCCCTCATCGCAATACCCTCTCAAACCTTCCCTATTCTTTTTTTTTTTTGCTACTAGGTGACCAGAATTGGATACAGTACTCCAAATGCGGTGTACCAAAGAATTATACATGGTTTTATGTTCATATATACGTTTAGATGCTCTACCTGCGAAGCCACCTAAATTTTTGACGCATTAACAAGCCTCTAGACACTTTTTAATTGGCTTCATGTCAAATAATTCTCAGATCTTTTCACAGCTCACAATATCAAGTGGAATATTGCTCATCGTACAGCTGGCTTTTCCATTTTTATTGCCTGTGATTAGCACCTGGCATTTACTAGATTACCTGTCTTTTTTTAATATGTGCAGCTGTGTGTGTGTGTGTGTGTGTGTGTGTGTGTGTGTGTGTGTGTGTTAACTCCTCACATAAACAGCCAGTCTACTCAAGCAATCAGATACAGGGAGGGGCAGCACCAACACGCCCCATACCCTCCGTACTCACAAACACCCTCCGCACTCACAAACACTCTTCGTACTCACAAACACCTTCCGTACTCACAAACACCCTCCGTACTCACAAACACCCTCCGTACTCACAAACACTCTTCGTACTCACAAACACCTTCCGTACTCACAAACACCCTCTGTACTCACAAACACTCTTCGTACTCACAAACACTCTTCGTACTCACAAACACCTTCCGTACTCACAAACACCCTCCGTACTCACAAACACTCTTCGTACTCACAAACACTCTTCGTACTCACAAACACCTTCCGTACTCACAAACACTCTTCGTACTCACAAACACTCTTCGTACTCACAAACACCTTCCGTACTCACAAACACCCTCCGTATTCACAAACACTCTTCGTACTCACAAACACTCTTCGTACTCACAAACACCTTCCGTACTCACAAACACCCTCCGTACTCACAAACACCCTCCGTACTCACAAACACCCTCCGTACTCACAAACACCCTCCGTACTCGCAAACACGCGCTGCAGGGGCCGGGTGCCAGTGAACGCCGGGTTTATCAACAAATCCACATGTTCACCTGCGTAGTGTGATGCTGAATGCCCTCCTTACCGTGTACTCTGGTGACAGGCTTGTGCTCCTGACACCCTAGTATGACCACAGCTGTTAGTATGTAAGATCCCTGCCCCTAACACCCTCAGTATGACACGTCTGTTAGTATGTCAAAAGATCCCAGCCATTAACAGCTTTAGTATGATCACGTCTGTTAGTATGTCATTAGATCCCTGCCCCTAACACCCTCAGTATGACACGTCTGCTAGTATGTCATTAGATCCCTCCCATTAACACCCTCAGTATGATACGTCTCTTCAGTATGTCATAAGATGCTTGCTATTAACACCGTCTGTAGGTAATGTGGCGTCTTTTTGCTATCATAATATGCCATGTAAGGTTTCATATTGTGCAAAAAAAAAAATCGAATAAAAAAGAAAGGATCACGGTGTAGGAATTTTCGATACGTGGTAATATGAATAACTTCTTTGGTACCTGTGAGAGCATAACAAAATGAAATAATAATAAAATATGAATATAATCGAAATTCATGCACCAACATCAGCCTAAATAGGGAAGGAAGAAAAGAAAAGAAAACAAGAAAATGGACTTTTTTTTTTTTTTTTTTTTTTTTTAAAGTGTCCGACTCTGGGCATAGGCTTCACAGCCTGCTATCAAGGCCCAGCAGTCCTCCTACATACCATACACCTCTACATGTCACCACTTCGGCGCTAACACCCACCGTCCATATTGAATACATGCTAGGGCTGTCTCATACAGGACTGGTGTATTGGTATTAGCGGGGGTATTTTTACGACATGTCGGCGGGTCTTCTGGTAGATCAGTAAAGCCTGATTTAATGAAATTCAAATCCTTAAACTGTTCCCTGCCCCAGCCGGGATTTGAACCCGGGTCCATTAGGACCGCACGCCACCTTGCATAGGAATTTAAGAAAAAACACAACTAACATATATTTGTGATGGGAGACTTCGAAGTGAAATTGGACAGGAAAGAGGCAGTCCATACATGTCTTGGAGAAAAGATTGAAACTAACTAAGGACTGACTACGAAGGGAATTTATTTTAGTACCAAAAATTGTCAATGGATTATGATAAGGTTGGAAAGTAAAAAAAAAAAAAAAGTTGACAGTATATTTGATGAGGTACACTAGAAATAACTGTTATAAAAGTGCTGGCAAATATAGAAGGTCATATGAAGCAAAGCATTTCTTCTTCCTCATAGTTTTAAACATATGGAACGAATTCTTTCCGACGCGGTCAACTGTGGGTACTAACATAATCGCTTGGACAAAATGTAACGTCTAATCTCCAGGTAAACATGTTCCCTCTTTAATAATAAATTTCTTTGTACTTAAAGCTTTCTACAAGACATATTATGGAAGGCGAAACCCACAGGACAACACAGTAATGTACCTAGTTAGCCTTCATGATTACAATCCCTTTCAGATCATATAAACATACAGTACAATTCCCATTCATCCTATCCTACGAAATTTCCTCAACAGATTTTCGGGACTGCATACTAGTCCTCATATTTTCCTGCCGGCTTTGGTTGGATGATATGGTGTTTGGATGGGAGAGGAGCGTTTCTGTGTGCTATCCTTTTACTTAATTCATAAAACATCTATCTTATTCATCACCTACCTCGAACAACCATTACGGATCCATAGTTCTGTTGTTAAGGGTTTTTCTGTGTCTCCCCACCTTCCCTACCTTACATGCACTCCCTCCCCACACCCTTACCTCATTCCCATTACCCCTGCCTTACCCTGCTCACCTGCCACTTTCCTATCGACCCTACCTCATTTTTCTCCCCATCTTCCCTTCCTCCCTACCTTACCCCTGCCTTACACTCCTTCCCACCCTTCCACCCGCCTCTCACCCTTGTCACACCTTCTTTACTTCCTACCTCCCCACACACCTGCCTCACCCCTGCCTAACACTCTACCCATGCTCCTCACACCTTTGGCTCACACTGCCTAACACTCTGCCTCACCCCTGCCTAGCACCCTCTACTCATCCTCCTCACACCCTCGCTTCACCCCTGCCACACTTTCCCAAATCCTCTGCCTCAGGCCCCGCCACCCTGCCTCTCACTCCTGCCTCCCCACCACCGCTACCTCACACCCCTGCCTGGCACACTTTACCCCCCCTAGTACCTATGCCTCCACCCTGCCTCACTCACTTTTCTTCCTGCCTTCCCACACCCCTGCCTTACACTCTCTTCCTCCTGCCCCTGCCTAACACTGTCTGCCTACTGCCTCCCCACACGTCTGCCCCATCCACCATTCCCCTTCCTAATCTCTCTCTCTCTCTCTCTCTCTCTCTCTCTCTCTCTCTGGCCTGACACTTTTCCTTCCTCTCTCTCTCTCTCCCCTCCATCCCTGCCTCCCCCCTGCCTCACCCTGCCTCGCCCGGGCTGCAAATGAACGTCTCCTCTCCATTCGCAATGCAAATAACGCAATATAAATCCAGCTGAACTCATTTTAAAGGCTGTGTGTGTGTGTGTGTGTGTGTGTGTGTGTGTGTGTGTGTGTGTGTGTGTGTGTGTGTGTGTGAAGTGCTCAACCTCTCACCTTCCCTCCCCTCTCAAGCCCCGCCAACCAATAAAAGTGACCGCAATTGAAAACCTGTAGAGGGGTCAGGGTGAGGGTGAGGGTGAGAGTAAGGGTGAGAGTGGGGTTGAGGGTGAGAGTATGAGGTGAAGGTGAGGGTGGGGGGTGAAGGTGAGAATGAAGGATGTGGGTGAGGGTGGGGGTGGGGGGTGAGGGTAAGGGTGAGGGTGAAGGCGGGGGTGAAGGGTGAGGGTGAGGGTGGAGGGTGAGAGGTATCGCAGTGGGCTGGCTGGGGTGATGCAGGGAGAGAGAGAGAGAGAGAGAGAGAGAGATGAACGAGGTGTGAGGGGGCACGGGTGAAGGATGAGGGGGGGGGAGAGAGGGGTGAGGAAGGGGTGTCTGGCAGGGGAGAGGGGAGAGAGGGGTGAGAAACGAGAGGGAGAGAGTGATGAGTGGGGAGTAAGGGATGCGGTAGCTGTGTGGGTGTGGGGTGAAAGGGGGTGAGGCAGGGGGTAGGTATAGGGTAAGTGAGGAATGGGAGGTGGGAAGAAGGAAATAAGAGTGAGAGAGTGAGAAAGAGTGAAGAAGGAAAGACAGAAATAAGACAGGAGGAGAGAGCGAGAGATAGGAGTGAAAGAATGTGAGACAGTGAAAGTAAGAGGAAGTTAAGAGTGAAAGAGTAAGAGGAACAGAGTGAGAGTGGGATGATAAGCGTGAAGGATGAGGGGCAAGAGTGAGGGGTGAGTGTACGGAGGTTTGGGGTGCCGGGGAGGGTGGGCAGGGGGTGGGTAGGGGTGAAGAAGAAGGGTAGGGGTGGGTGTGGAGATGGAGGCAGAAGCTGGGGGTGGGGGGGGGAGGTGAAGGTGGGTGTGGGTGTTGTGGGTGTGGGTGTTGTAAGTGGAGGTGGGAGTGGAGGGTGGGGTTGGGGGGGAGGGGGTATAAGCCAAAGGGGAGCGGCGAGGCGTGAGGTGTGACTGATGAACAGGGGGGGGAGTGATAGGGAGGGGGGGAAGGGGAAGGGGGAGAGGGGAAGGGAAAAAAGGGGAGGGAATTGGTGTGTGGGGGGGGAGAGGAGGGGAAAAATGGGAAAGTGAAAGGAAAGGAGAAGGAAGAGAGGGGATGGGAAGGAAGGGGTGAAGGGCTGGGAAGGGAGGAGGAGGGGGATGCAGGGGTGTAGAGGGAAAAGGAAGGGGGAGGAGAAGAGGGGATGGAAGAGGAGAAGGTTACAGAGGAGGCGAAGGGAGGGGAGGAAAGGGAGGGGTGAGTAGTTGAGGAAGGGGAAAAGGTAGGAGGGGAACGGATGGGGTTGCAGATGAGGTAAAGAGGGAAAGGAATGGGAAAGTTAGGGTGAGGGGAGGGTGAGGGGTGGGGAGGGTGAGGGGTGGGGGTAGAGATGCACAGGTTGAGGGGTGAAAGTAGAGATGGCTAGGGAGTGATGCGAGGGTGAGGGGAGATAAGCAGGGTGAAAGTGAGGGGAGAGGCGAAAAGGGTGAGAGGTTAGGGGTGAGGGGAGTGAGGGAGAGGTGCCTATGATGATGAGAGAGAGAGAGAGAGAGAGAGAGAGAGAGAGAGAGAGAGAATTAAAGAAAGACGATTTTATTCATCTTACTAAAACATCTGATATTAAAGATGTTACATAAATTTCCATCAATCAAGACAGACCAACAACTTCTTCAAAACATCTCATTTCCTTCAGACAACATCTCAAGTACACACACACACACACACACACACACACACACACACACACAAGATTCTTCGGGAACGACTGAGTATAAAGCCATGTCGTAAGGAAGGAAAGAAAATATTTGTCTTCTCATCTTCTTCTTGGTATTTCTTGGGTCTGTTTCTTCACCTGGCTCCGTAGCTCATCTTAATTAGCGATTTATTTTACGTATTACACACTATACTCCTTTCACGCTAACTTGGTCCAGATTTTCGTCCTTTAGCTGCTTATTTCACGTAGCTCAGTGGCAGAAAAAGGCAATGTTATGGCGCTACATCCTTTCTATAGCACTTCTTCATGACTAGCATCATATTCTACGGTTACGCTATTGCTACAACTCAGCACATGGGAGAGAGAGAGAGAGAGAGAGAGAGAGAGAGAGAGAGAGAGAGAGAGAGAGATTCCGTACTCTACATATGTCGACCATGTAATGATCTTGGCATCGTCTGTCTGTATGTATGTCTGTCTGACTGTTTGGCAGGGTAAGATAGGAGGGTACGGCAGAGTAAGGCACGGGGTGAGGCAGGGTGAGGCAAGGAGGTAAGGGAAGGTGAGTCAAGGAGGTGAGGCAGGGTGAGGCAGGGAGGTAACTGAAGGTGAGTCAAGGAGGTGAGGCAGGGTGAGGCAGGATGTTGAGGCAGGGTGAAGAAGGGAGGTCAACCAGAGAAGTGAGGCAGTATAAGGAAGGATGAGGCAAAGGTGAAGCAGGAAGGTAAGGCAGGGTGAGGAGGAGGGTGAGGCAGGGAGGTTAGAAAGATTGAGGTAGGGAGGTAAGAAAGGGTGAGGCAGGGAGATAATGAAAGGTAAGGAAGGGAAGTGAGGCAAAGTGAGACAGGGGCTGAGGCAGTAGCGTTGAGGCAGGGTGTGAGGCAGTGGGGTGAGGCAGTGGGGTGAGGCAGGGGTGGTGAGGCAGGCAGTGACCCCGCTCCACCAGGTGTCTTCTAATAATAAAAGTGAGAAGGCAGTGGTGAGGGTGTGGTGCTACTCTCTCTCTCTCTCTCAATCTATTTCCGTCTCGCTGCGTCTCTTTTTTTCTTTCTTTATCGATTTCCTTGCTCTATATTTAGCTACCTCTACTCTCTCTCTCTCTCTCCTACTCAGTCTCTTTATTAACCTCTCTCTCTCTCTCTCTCTCTCTCTCTTAAATCTTTACGCTCGCCACTTCTTTCTCTAATTATTCCTTACTCTTTTACACCGACCACATCAACAATAATTCAAAACCGCGACGCACTCATATACCTTGCTTTTGGCGACGCAGGTAATATGGCGGCAACTATATTCAGGGGAAATTTTAATGTCAGAATTCTTTACCAAATAATTAGAGAGAGAGAGAGAGAGAGAGAGAGAGAGAGAGAGAGAGAGAGTCAACAATTAGGCAGCGGAAGGAGAGACGAAAGAAAGGGGGGGGAGGGGGAAAGAAAGAGGAGGGGAGAGGGAAGGGAGGAGGGAAGGCAGAGGGGAGAGGAGAGGAAAGGGAGGGGATAGGGAAGGGAAGAAAGAACAAAGATAATGGGCTACAGATAATACGAGAGAGAGAGAGAGAGAGAGAGAGAGAGAGAGAGAGAGAGGGAAGGGGGAGGGGAGAAAGGGGATGGGGAGACAGAGAGGCCAGGGGGAGAAAAGAGATAAAGGAAGAGGAGAAGGAAGACAGGGTGAAATGAGACAGGGGGGACCGGGAGGGAGAGGGGAGGGGAGGGGAGAGGAGGGGAGGGGAGGGGAGGGGAGGGGAGGGGAGGCGATGGGGAGGGCACGGGACGTGGTAAAATACAGCTTGGTGC
>NC_136982.1:925000-927500 GCF_032717465.1 Coenobita brevimanus | reverse complement strand
CCTCTGACACACACACACACACACACACACACACACACACACAGGTGAAAGTAGTAGTGATAGTGATGGTGGTGGTGAAGGTGGCAGTGGAAGTGATGACGGTGGAGGTGGCAGTAGTGGTGGTGGTGGTGGTGGTGGTAGTGTAGATTTCCTGTCACTATCAGAGGGCTGTTCTGGTTGACGATAAATACCCCCAAACGTATTTTCATTGGTGGTTTATTTCCAAGCTCGTGGTTAATGTTGCCAATACTACAGATGTATGGCTTTGGAATTACAGCTACATGAAGTCCCGTTTATATCTGTAATAGTGGTGGTGGTGGTGGTGGTGGTGGTGGTAGCAATGGTGGTGGTAGCAATGGTTTTGGTGGTGGTGGAGTAGTAGTGACGGTGGCAGTGGTGTGGTAGCAATGGCTGTGGTGGTGGTAGTGGTCTGGTAACAATCGTGGTGGTGGTGATAGTGGTGGCAATAGTTGTGGTGGTGATGGTGGTGGTGGCAATGGTTGTGGTGGTGGTGGAAGTAGCAGTAGAGATGGTGGAAGTGGTGTGGTGGTGGTGGTAGTGGTGTGGTGGCAATGGTGGTAGTGGTGGTACTGGTGGCAGAGTGGGCAATACCCGTGATTGGTGAAACTCTCTCAAACACGTGCAGGAGTTCACACCATTCAAGGCCTCTCACACACACCAAGCCTCCCACGCCTCAACGCCAAACCAATTAAAACTATACTCCTTTTACACCAACCTGGCCTAAAACTGCCATCCCTCCACCTTGCATGCAGAGTTGTAGCAATATATTAACACTAGGATGGGCTGCAAGTCACGAAGAAGTGCTATGGAGAAGATGTAGGGTCGCAGCATTGTCTTTTTCTGCCACTGAGCTACGTGAAATAACCAGCAAAATGACGAAAAAAAATCTGGGCCAAGTAAAGGTGAAATGAGCATAGTTTTAAAGTGCAATTATATTATTTTGGGGATTCTGGATGATAATTATTTACTGATACCTTAACCCCTTCATTACTCTTTTTTTTAATACAAATTTTAAAGTCTAATTTCATTCCTAGAGGCTCCAGGTATTTCGATTTTAAATATTTATTGTTATATTAGTTTCTTCACTGAGTCGCCATCTTATTTTTTTTACAAGGGCAATTTTAATATGCTTAGGAGAATTTTTCGAATTGAAGGGGTTGGATATAAGCTTCATTAACCCGTCCAGTAATGAGGTCTTTCCTAAATTGTATATAATTACCAGTTCATTAGCCAGAATAAGGACTAATTAAGTCCTTGAGTTCGTGGATAAAGTCTACTCCAATTACTTTACCATTAATAAAACAGGATGAGATTTATTGTATTTTTAAGGTAATTACATCCCTTGACAAGCAGTGGAATGCAAAGGAGGGTTTCAAGACACCACTTACCATAGCACATCAGAGGGTTTCATATGATTAAAGAGTACATTAGCTGCTTTGAAGTACACTGCTTTGTACTTCAGGCACATGGGTAGCACTGGTGTACTGTTGGAAATAAATGAGAGCCAGTGGAATGGAAGCAGGAAATGAAGGATGACATTTAGCACTGCGCGTCACACCACACTAAAGGTTATATCACACTGGCTGCTTTAAAGACTGCCGCAGTAGAGGGAGTAGCGATTTTAGCTGGATTTAGGGCAACAGGGGGAGTAGCGATTTCAGCTGGATTTAAGGCAGTAGAGGGAGTAGCGATTTCAGCTGGATTTAGGGCAGTAGGGGGAGTAGCGATTTCAGCTGGATTTAATGTGGCGATTATAAAACTTGTGGAGGCGATTTGTTTGTGGCCACCCCTTACGGGATTAAGGTGTCTGGCAACAGATAGATGAACAGACAGATTATAAAACAATGGCTTTTCTCTCTAGGGTTAAAATCAGGTGTTTGTCAAGGTGCTGGTGCTTCCCTTAGAGCATGACAGAATATGGTGATGCAAACATGGAGTATTGAGGACAACTTAACACTACATTACAGCTGATTAGAGTGAAAATGCACCAAAAAAAATATATTGATGTTTTCTCAGATTATGATAAAAATTGAGACACATAAGCGTATATTTTAAAAAGGTGATAAATACTGAAACTACACATAAAAATATATATGCTTTGTAACGATGGAGGGGTTAAGCCTCTGACTACGATGCAGTCTTCTTGCTTATTCTTACTACCGCCAGACGACTTTACTTTACTTTACTTTACTTTACTTTACTCAGCCTGGGAGGGATGTGGAATTAAAGGTGTTGGGTATAAGCTCCAATGAATCCTTTTGATGTTTCTTCCTAAAAGCTGAATAAAGTCGAGTAAAGATGGCCAGGAAAAATATGATATAGATGTCCTTGAGATAAATAGGGCGGAACTCAAGAACAGGTGTAGTGAATTATAAAACAGGTGTACTGGATTAAAGTAAGACAGGTGTACTGGATTATAAGGCAGGTGTACTGGATTATAAGGCAGGTGTACTGGATTATAATAAGACAGGTGTACTGG
>NC_136982.1:880000-902500 GCF_032717465.1 Coenobita brevimanus | reverse complement strand
GGATGAGGGAAGGAGAGGGAAGAATAGATGAGGGACGAGTGGGGGAGGGGGAGGGGAGGAGGGGGAGGGGGAGGGTATAAAGAATGTAGGATAAACAGCAGTTGGAGTCTTTGAGAGGAGAAGAGCAAGGGGAGAGGGGAAGAGAAGAGAAGGGGTGAAGAGGGAGAGGAAAAGAGAAGAGGCGAGGAAGGAGAGGAGAAGAGCAAGGGGTGTGGGAGGAGAGGGTGGGAAAAGGAAGAAAAGAGAGGAGAGGAAGGAGGAAAAGATAGTGGGTGGAGAAGGGGAGAAGAGAGAGGGCGGGGTGTTGATGGGGGAGAACAGACATGTGAAGAAGACACGAGACAAAGAAGAATAGAAGAGAAAGGGTTGGGGAGAGCAGGGGGAGCGAAAGAGGATAGCGTGGGGAGAGGAGGAGAGAAAGGGGGGAGAAAGAAAGACCAAAAGGGGAGAGGAAGTTACTTGTGAGGTAAGACGTAATTAAAATAAAAAACGCCACTGAAATGAACAGGTTAATGAGTCTCACACCTCACCTCCACACCTCGCCCTCAATCTTCCCCTCCTTCCTTCCCCTCCCCCTCCCTCCCATCCATATCCCAGGGGTCACTTATTTTTTTATCATCCTGTTAAACCCTTACTCCCCCCCACATAAAACCCACACCATAAACCCCTTCAGTCCTATTACATACACTCCTATCATACACCTTACCATATACACTCAGAGACAAATTCGCCTAATATTTCACCTCTTCTACTATTTCACTCCCGTCTACTGGCTAATATTCCTGGGGCTCCCTAACGCCTTCTCCTAAGTGATTTATTTTGCATACTACACCTTATTGTCGCATTCTGTGTTTTATCAGTTGTAATATCGCCATACTCTGCATAAATAAGGTACAAAAAGGATAATAACCAGCCATAGACAAAAATAAATCGCTTGGGAAATGGTGCTACAGGCAAGATTAGGAGCGTTGGTATGCTTCTCTGCCTTGGTATGCTCTCTCTCTCTCTCTCTCTCTCCCCCAACCTTCATCCCCTACTCTCCACCCCTCCAGACTTCTCCCTCACTCCCTACCTCCTCTCTCTCTCTCTCTCTCTCCCAACCTTCATCCCCTACTCACCACCCCTCAAAATTTCTCCCGCACTCCCTACCTCTCCTATAACTCTCTCTCTCTCTCTCTCTCTCTCTCTCAGTGTGTGGGCAAAATCGTCTCCTCACTGCCCAACCAACTCAATTTCTGTCGACCTAACAGGATGGTAGAGAGGAGGGGAGAGAAGGAAGGGTGGAGAGAGAGTGGAGGGAAAGGAGAAAGGAAGAGAGAGGAGGGAGAGGAAGGGTGAAGAAAGAGGAGGGAGAGGAGACGAGAAGAGGTAAGAAGAGGGGAGAGACAGAAGAGGGAGAGGAAGTGAGGGGGAGAGGAAGGAAAAAGAGAGAAGCGGGAGAGGAGAGGAGAAGAGGAAAGAAGAGGGAAGAGAGAGAGAAGAGGAGAGGATAGGTTGATGTATGAATGAGAGAGAGAGAGAGAGAGAGAGAGAGAGAGAGAGTAATCACCAAGGCCGCACCTGTTATCCGATAGATTATTATTGTGCCTTTTCAGATAGATACACGGAAATGGAGACCTATGACTCGCTATAGTCTTCCTCGAAATAGATTCATTTATAGATTATTTTCATTTCGGTGTAAAGCCAGCAGTGGCCATGTTTAAAGAGAGAGAGAGAGAGAGAGAGAGAGAGAGAGAGAGAGAGAGAGAGAGAGAGAGAATTTTTCCGTAAAGCCAACAGTAACCATGCCAAAAAAATTAGACAGATACATAGAGAGAAAGAGAGAGAGAGAGTCATAATAACATCATATTCTCTCTCTCTCTCTCACTCGTATTTTCTACAAGGCTTCTAAACTCAATAAATCGTTTAGAAGAAGCAGTGTAATAAAGTAAATAATCTGGCGGAGATGAGGGTGGTAAAAAGAAAGAAAGGAAGGAAGAAAGAAAGAAAGAAAGAAAGAAAGAAAGAAAGGAAGAAAGAAAGAAAAAAAGAAAGAAAGAAAGGAAGAAAGAAAGAAAGAAAAACACCATCACCTTCACCAACCTAGCAACCAAACATTCAAAAAAGCGTCCTTCAACAAGACGACAGAACTCCGAGAGCGCATACCTCCACCGGCGCTTATCCCAAACACCTCAGACCACCACCAAAATTTAATCAACTCTTGCATGGCCCACATAACCAAAAAAAAAAAAATTAACAGAAAAACATCAATAATTTTCTTTGATAACTCGCGGACAAACAGACAGACAAACAGGGGTAAATACATAACCTAACCCAGCTCCAATGGCGAGGGTAATAATCGGTTTGCTAGACGTCTACCCTCTACATTATTAGTTTTCTTTTACTCATTTGTTTTTCCTTCCTTTGTTCTGTTATTAAAAAAAAAAATCAAATCGTCCGCTGGTAGAAAGAACAAATTAAACACCTGAGGCTTCGATGTACCTATGTTAAAAATTATACAGGGAAAATCCGGACCAGCGCCGTATTTCTGACGATATTTGAATTATGTGATGATACTGCGAGTTCAAAAATTCCTGTACCGCTTCTGAACACACTCCTTAATGTGGGAGGAAGACTAAATGCATCTAATATTTACTTTTGGTCCACAAACACCCGTACAAAAAACAGAGATTTACTTACACCGTCACTCTCTCAATTTTAACATGCCCGTCACTGCTGAATCTTGATACTGAGCGCACACACACACACACACACACACACACACACACACACACACACACACACACACACACACACACACGGAATCCAGCCTTCACTAACACCCTCAGTATTGTGGTGCTCCCGTAAACTAAACACAAGCGTCTGATGGGAGTAAAAATAAGATATAAAACCATGTCAACGCGTCAAAGGTGTACTAATTGGCTCTACAGGTGAGAGTAGGTGTGCCCTCTGCCCTGCTGGCCCTGTGCCCGCCCCTACCTGGCACCCTGCACAGACGGGGTGGCGCAGTGGACAGGCAGTGACCTACATACGGACAGGCAGGCAGGCAGGGGGGAAAGGAGGGAGGCAGGCAGGGGGGGAACGCAGGGAGGCAGGCAGGGGGAAAAGCAGGGAGGCAGGCAGGGGGGAAAGGAGGGAGGCAGGCAGGCAGGAAGGGAGGGAAGGAGGAAGGCAGGTAGGAAGAGGGGGAAGGAGGAAGGCAGGCAGGGAAGCAGGCAGGCAAGTAGGAATGCACCCCCAATAACACCACACATTCACCACTACCACCACCATCACCACCATTAAAACAGCACATCAATCACTACCACAACCACAACCACCACACCACTACCACAACTACAACTAAAACCACACCACACAATCAACACATCCACCACTACACACTACCACAACAATATTCCCTACCACCACCACTACACACTACCACAACCACACTCCCCACCACTGTCACAACCACATCCACCACATCTGCCGCGGTACTCAAAATATAAGCAAATTAGAGCCACCCTCGCCACACCACACCCTCGCTACACCACACCCTCGCTACACCACACCCTTCCCCGTTACTGTTACTTCCTTGCTACTGTTACTTCCCCGTTACTGTTACTTCCTTGCTACTGTTACTTCCCCGTTACTGTTACTTTTTTACTGTTACTTCCCCGTTACCGTTACTGTTCCTTCCCCGTTACTGTTCCTTCCCCGTTACCGTTACTTTCTCGTTACTGTTACTTCCTAGTTACTGTTCCTTCCCCGTTACCGTTACTTCCCCGTTACTGTTACTTCCCCGTTACCGTTACTTCCCCGTTACTGTTACTTTTTTACTGTTACTTCCCCGTTACTGTTACTTCCCTGGTCCGGCTCACTCTTCCACAAAACTCTGTCAAAAACTTAACGCTATAGTTTGGGGCGAAGTTTGGACCGAGAGAGAGAGAAAGAGAGAGAGAGAGAAAATAAATAAAATAAATAAATACTTCAGTATGTGGATAATTTTTCATTTTTCCTTCATTTTTTTTTTTTTTTTTTTTTTTTTTTTTTTGCACCTGAACAATTCCTGGGACGCCAATCAAGCGCCTAACTCCACTCAGCCACCTGGTATGGGGGTCTTTTGGCAATGCAGCAGAGAGCCATAGCCAACATTGCTTCACTAGGCCTACCCCCTCCCTAGGCCTACTCTTCCCCCCCCTCTCTCTCTCTCTCTCTCCTTCACTCACACCTTATATTTCTTTTGGCTTCTTTGTCTCCACATCCCCCCATTCTCTCCTCCTCTTTCCCTCCCTCACTCTCTCTCTTTCCTCCCCCCTCCCCCTCCCCCTCTCACAACAGCCTCTGAGGTCAGCTACAAACAAGTCTCCCATAAATCCGGGTTCCACAAAAAGGGGGAGGGAGGGGGAGGAGGGAGGGGAAGGGGGAGGGGGAGAGGGGAAAAAAAGGAGGAGGAGGAGTGAGAGAGAGTCAGGGAGGGAGGGAGGGGTAGAAGGGGAGAAATAGAAGAGAGGGAGGGAGGGAGAGAGGGGGTGGGGGGAGGGGGAGGGAAAGGGGAAAAAAAGGAGGAGGAGGAGTCAGTGAGAGTGAGTGAGAGAGTGAGTCAGGGAGGGAGGGAATTAACGGAAGAAGGGAGGGGTGAGGGGAGAAGGCCGGAAGGAAGGAAGGAAGGGAGAGGAAAGGAAGAAAGGGGAAGGGAGAAAGATAGAATAGGGAGGAGGAGAGAATGTGAGATGGGAGAGGTAAAAGAGAAAGAGAGGACAAAAAGTGAGAAGAGAGTGAGGAAGAGAGTAAATATGACAGAGAAGAAGAGGTAGAAAAGCCAAGTATAATTTTCTTTAACCCCTACACCGCGGGCTTGTTTACCAATTACTTGCGTGTCCCGCGGGGTTATCTGGGCTCCGACAGACTCTCAAAAAATATTTGCTAAAAATCAGTTATTAGTCCTAGAATAATAAAATTATATATGCTTATAGCACATACCTTCAGCTTTCTCCTGGAATGATTGTTGAGCCTTCGTCAGTTTCCGTAGGACTTGTGGAGACCTCTGAAGTAGGGTAACTAAGTCTCCACTTTACACTTCCCGACAACCCGTTATATGATTACCACAGCCAGATACAAACACTATAAACACTATTCTACCATTTTCAAGTAGTTTGGGATCCATACTAAAAAAAAAAACAGTGTGAAAGCAATGGAAATTACGAGCGCGTCTGATCGCCGCACTTGCGCTAGTTCGCTCTAGGCACTCTGTCATTTATTATTCATAAAACCCTCACACTTTATATTTCTATTACTATATCACACTTATATATATCTGGAGTCTTTCTCCATAAGTTTCATTCAGTCATATTATTTTATTGTCACTGAAGTCATTCTATTTTTCAGTCAGTAAAATACGTAGAGAGCCACGGATTCACTCTCACTGTTATAACATAAATTATTTGTACTCATATTCTTATATTACTAATTACTTACATTACTATTTACATTTTCTATTCTATTTTCAATATTTACCCTTCTATTTTACTTACAATATGTTATTCACTGTCACTTTCAGTAAGATGAAACTATAGTACACTGTTCAATCATATGAACTGAACATCCATTGCTTTCACCTGCTATTTACACATTATTTACACATTATTTCCAAATAATTCTGCTTCCACACTTGCACTGTTAGAACTGCTTCTGGCTGTGATAATCGAAGAAGCAGGTTACACAGAGGGGAACCTGGCATTCAGCGCACTGCCAAGAGGTGCGTTTATGCTCAGGTGTGCGGCGTGTGGTATGCGCACATACCTGACACCTGCGAATCGCAGCCTTCCTTTTCCCTGTGGCAAGCATTAGCTCAAGTCTGTGCCGATCCATATACGCCCTCTGCTCAAGTCGGTCGGGAAGTGTAACTGGATGGCGCCTTGGAGTTGCTGCTTGCACCTTACCATATTTTTCCAGCAGCTGCTGGACACAAGTCCTGGCGAACAACCTCAGGGAGAAGGACTTGGGTGGCTTTACCTTCATCTTGTACAGGATGAAGGCGTTCAGCATCGTCATATCTATGAGATGCAGAAAAACTTTCCTGTACCACCTAGTATTCTTCCTGAGACAGTCGATCTCACCAATCATCATGTCGGACTTGTCCACCAGCCGCATGTTTATATTATAGTCCAACACAGCATCAGGTTTCATCACAGGTTCGCCTGTCCTACGGTCGACCTTCCCACTGTCTCTCATCTCCCCCTTATGTACGGTGGTGAGCATGTGCACGACTCTCTTGTCATGCCACCATATTGCCAGCATCTTCTCAGACTTGCGTAGGTGCACGTCTCCTCGCTGCGAGTTTCCTGCCTCTGGGAATTTGGGGAAGTTGGCACGATTACTTTTGACAGTGCCGCAGGAGCCCAATGCCGTGCTCAGAAAGGTATTTGGCAAGTTTCGGTGCTGTATAGTAGTTGTCTGTATACAGCACATGATTCCCACCAAAATACTTTTCTAGGAGCACTTTCACTACACAGCCTGAGAAGCCAAGGGGGTGTGTTTTATCGAGATCGACAGTGCTGGCTGAATAGATGACGAAGTCAAGGATGTACCCCGTCTTACAGTCGCACAGTACAAAGAACTTAATTCCAAAGCGATGGCGTTTGCTTGGAATGTACTAGACAAACCGAAGACGTCCTCTGAACAGAACCAAGGACTCATCAATGACAACCTTCTGAAATGGGTGGAAGAATGACATGAACTTATCCTTCATTCTGTTCAGAATCTCCCGGATCTTCCAGAGTGGGTCGGTTTGGGAAGGTACATCATTATCGGCAAAGTGCAGGTTTCCCATGATGTTCCGGAAGCGATCTCTGGCCATGTACTTGTTGAAGGTCGGTGAGGGTAGTAAAGGGGTCCATGGACCAGTATTCTTCCAACTCATGCTTCTTGGAGTGTGGCATAAGAAGCATGAGGGCAAAGAACACATACAGCTCCTGCACTCCCAGCATGGTCCACTGTTGCATCTTGGCTGCACCTGTACCACTAGCAGCACGTTGTGATTCGAACCTGTTAGTCTCATCACATATGTGCTGCATGACTTCGTCATCTAGGAAGGCCAAAAGGTAGTCGACACACTCAGCATTTTCGTCCATAGTGAAGGCAGGCTGAACTCCTGACGAGCTCTCATCGAAAACCAGGTTTTCGGGGACAAAATCTGATCCTTCCGTCCACGCGAAGGCGTCCAGGATTCCCTGGCGTGGCGGTGGAGGGATGGTGGTGGTGGTGGTGGTGGAGGTTGGCTGAGAGGGAGGCTTATCACGGTCAAGGTCACTCGCACTGACCCTAGGTTGCTGTACAGCACTAGCAGCCCTTACCCTTGGGTC
Organism: Coenobita brevimanus; assembly: GCF_032717465.1. Taxonomy (NCBI): domain Eukaryota; kingdom Metazoa; phylum Arthropoda; class Malacostraca; order Decapoda; family Coenobitidae; genus Coenobita; species Coenobita brevimanus. The sequence continues at coordinate 895,154 of NC_136982.1, read as the reverse complement.
ACGTGGGGGCATTGTCCTGGGGCTAACACGCCGCCTTTTCACTCCCTTCCCAAATTCTTTTCCTTCCTGCACTAAAGGCTCCTTTCCCTTGGAGCTACACACAGATTCACTGGTAGGAGCACTTGTTGTCGCTGTTTCTGGCGCGATAAGTTCACCCGGCTCATCACACGATTCACCGGAATCGTCAAAATCGCTGTCCATTATTATCATCGACAATTCAGCAAGTTCTCGTGCCACTGCAGAGTCACTGAGGCCTTTCCTGCTTGCCTCAACACTTTTCTTGGGGGTAGAGGTCACGGGGCCCTTTGCAATGGGCGCAGAAGCGGCAGGAATGGCGGGGCACGAGTGCGACATGTTGTCTCTGCAGTGGAGGACAAGGAACTAAATGCCGCTGCTTATCTGAGAAGGGAAGGGTTGACAATGACACTTTAGGCTGACTGCTGCTAACTTACAGGCTAATTTTTTATAGGTAGAAAATCTCGGCAATAAATAAAGAAATAGGTACTTCCAGGTGAATGTAAATGTCAATTAGGATTCTCCTTCCTTTCTGATATATATTTTTATTACAGACATCGATTACAAGGCATAAATCAAAGGGGAAATTACCGTGGTAATGTAGCGAATGAATGCACGTGAGGTTTTGTCAGGTGATAATTGGGCAATTTCAGGAGTATAACACTATCACTTACCTGTTTTTTTTTTGGTATATATTATTGGGTAAAAATATTGGGCATAGGGCTTATTTCAATGGATGAAATCTGTGGAAAAAGAAGAGGGAAATTTCCGTAGCGCAGTGCGGCGTGAGAGGTGAGAGGAGAGGGTAATGGAGGGCAAGTAGGGAGGGGAGTCAAGAAGGGGGTAAATTATCTGAGAAGGGAAGGGTTGACAATGACACTTTAGGCTTACTGCTGCTAACTTACATGCTAATTTTTTATAGGTAGAAAATCTCGGCAATAAATATAGAAATAGGTAGTTCCAGGTGACTGTAAATGTCAATTAGGATTCTCCCTTCCTTTCTGATATATATTTTTATTACAGACATCGATTACAAGGCATAAATCAAAGGGGAAATTACCGTGGTAATGTAGCGAATGAATGCACGTGAGGTTTTGTCAGGTGATAATTGGGCAATTTCTGGAGTATAACACTATCACTTACCTTTTTTTTTTGGTAAATATTATTGGGTAAAAATATAGGGCATAGGGCTTATTTCAATGGATGAAATCTGTGGAAAGAGAAGGGGGAAATTTCCGTAGCGCAGCACGGCGTGGGAGGTGAGAGGAGAGGGTAATGGAGGGCAGGTAGGGAGGGGAGTCAGGAAGGGGTTAAAATAGCTAAAATGTCAACAATGGATGGGAGTACAGATGAGATTTGGAGTGCTGACTAGTGTTGGACATTGGCAGTACTGATATATGATACAAGCCACCACTTGAGAGCCCGGGATAATTCAAAATAACACAGAATCACAAAAGTGACGCCCCGCGGTATGATCCATTGTAGCCGAGCGTCACGAAAGTGACGCCCCGCGGTTAAGGGGTTAATAGAGTTGTAAATATATGGAACAAATTGCCCTCAAATGTAATAAATTGTGATACAGTCCTAAGTTTCAAAAATCGCTTGGGTAAATATATATGTGATCTGACCCCCAGCTAAATATATGCATTTCTGAGAGAGAGGGAGAGGGAGAGGGAGAGAGAGAGAGAGAGAGAGAGAGAGTAGTGTGTTATTTTTATCATTCTCAGAGCCTGGAAAATACAACTGCTGAACAACACTGATAAATATGGCTGACTTAATCAGACTCTCCCTTTCTGGTGGACAGTGTAGAATAAAATTTCCTTTCCCTCTTTCCTATCAAATTTCCACGACAGCTTTTCTATGCTGCATGGTGGTCCTTCTCACTATTTCCTGCCGGTTTCGATGGGGGGGGGGGTTTGGTGGGTGGGGGGGGAGCCTTCCTGCCTTTCTATCCTTGTCTTTAACTGATAGATTATATATTCTTAATTATACCCTTCCTAATATAAAACAGCCACGAAAGCACCAATAGTTCTGTTGCTGTTTGCTTTGCTTTCCTTCTGTTAACTAATTAATGAGGGAGGTATTAGAGATGGAATGGAGGACGAGAGGAGAAAATGGAAATGGAAGAAGGCAGAAGAGATAGGGAGAAAGACACGGGAGGGTAGGAGACAAGAGAAGAAAGGAGGGAGAGAGAGAGGGAGAAGAGGAAGGGAAAGTTAAGGAGGCGGGGGAGAGAGAAGAAGGGAGGCGATGGAGGTAAAAAGAAAAAAAAAGTAGGAGGTGAAAGGATGGAGGAAGGGAAGGAAGGGGGAACAAGGAAGCTATGTAAAGGGAGGAAGAAAATGAAAAAGTGAGGGAGGTGTAGAGTGAGAGGGGAAAGGGAGGAGGAAGGAGAAGAGAGGAAAGGAAAGAAGAAAATGGAGAAAGTTGAAGAGAAAACTGGAAAAAAGTAATGGAGAGAGGAAGGAGAGGAGAAAAAAAATGTTCAGAGGTAGGAGGAGAAGGAAAGATCGAGGGAGGGAGGGAGGGAGGGAGAGAGCAGGATAAAAAGAGGCACAAGTTTTAAGAAGAGGGGAAGGGAGGGGAGAGGAAAAGATTAACGTGAAGGGGGAAGGGGAAGGAAAGATGGGAGAGGAGGGAGGGAGGCAGGGAGGGGAAGACGGAAAGGGGGAGGTAGGAGGAGGTAGAGGAGGGAAGGGGAGAGAAGGGAGGAGAATGGAGAATGCAGAGAGAGAGAGAGAGAGAGAGAGCAGGTGGGCTAATAATCTTAAGACAGAGTACAGGTGTGGATGATTGCCAGAGGAAGAAGAGAGGAGGAAGAGGGGAGGAAGAGATGAAAGGGAGAAAGGGAGGAAGAAAAGAAGGACAGGAGGAAGGAAGAGAGATAAATGGAGAAAGGGAGAAAGAAGTAGGGGTGGCATAAGAGACTGACAAGGAGAAGAAAATGGGAAGGAGAGAAGTGAAGGAAATGGAAAAGAGAGGAAGGAAGGAAGGAAAGTAGGAAGGAAAAGAAGGAAAGAGGATGAAAGGTGGAGGAGAAAGAGAGGAAAAGGGAAGGAAGAAAATGGGATGAAGGAAGTAGAGAGAGAGAGAGAGAGAGAGAAGGGGGGTGGGGCAAGAGGGAGAGAGGATTATTAAAGTTAGAGTGTGGACAGGATGCTGTGGCGTGTGCGTGTGTGTGTGTGTGTGTGTGTGTGTGTGTGTGTGTGTGTGTGTGTGTGTGTGTGTGTGTGTGTGTGTGTGCAGGCTCTAATACTCACACAGCGGCAACATCCTGCAAGCTATTAATTCTCTCTCTCTCTCTCTCTCTCAAGCTTAGGGCAAACTATTTCATTCAAGGTCAAACTACTGTATTTTATTCAGTGGATCCGAAATTACGTCTATCCGAAATAAAACTCACGACCAAGGCAATGACAAGGATAGCACCGATTTTTATTTAATACGGGCGAAGCAATGAGGGGGGGAACTTCGATTTTTTTCTTTTTTCTTTTTTGTTTTTACCCTGACCGAAAAAAAAAAAATGGGGTTTTATAAATGGTGGAGGAAATGAATTGGACCGGTGTGTGTGTGTGTGTGTGTGTGTGTGTGTGTGTGTGTGTGTGTGTGTGTGTGTGTGTGTGTGTGTGTGTGTGTGTGTGTGTGTGTGTGTGTGTGTGTGAGAGAGAGAGAGAGAGAGAAAGTAATTAGGTGGACATCTCGGCCATCTCAAAGGAAAGAAACGAAGTGAAAATTTCAACCCTTGTTTTCTTCTTTTGTTCCATTGTAGTCCAAGAGATCACCCCCCCCCTCTCTCTCTCTCTCTCTCTCAGCTCATGGTTCTTCCTGTCTGTCTGTCTGTTTAATAATTTCAGAGGTAAAAAAAAAAAAATTAGGTCATATACAGAAGACAAAATAAGTCGGTAACGAACTGGCATCACGAAATCTTACCATTATTTTTTCATTACCCCAAAATTTACTCTTATCAGGTTTCCATCACGCTATTTTTCTTTTTGTTTTCTGTTCTTTTTTTAACCGCATTAAATAATTCATTCATCAATATAACGCATTTCTTTCCCTAACTGAATACCGACAAGCGATTTATTCCGCCCTAAAAAAAAACACGTGCTAGTCAAGGTATGGGCAGGTGAAAGCCAGGTGATTACAGGTGAGCAGTGGGGTTATTCAGGGCCCGGATCTGGGGACTGCATTGTTCAGAAATACGTAATTATTCTTGTATGTTGACGATGCTCCCTAACACCTCGTCTTTAGCTATTTATTTTGCTTATTAAACCTTGCTATCCTCTTTTGTGATACAGTAAATCATTCTAATATCACCATACTTCATAAATAACCTATAAAGTTATATTAACCGGCCGTATCCAAAACTAAATCGCTAATGAAGAGGTGTTAGGGAGCCTTCCTAAGTGCCGTGGATACAGGCCAACAACAGCTATTTCGTGTAGAGATCTGCGCCGAAGAAACGTAAAGCATATGAATTCGGAAAAAAAAAAAAAAAAAAAAGGTTATACAATTCTCATATACTAAATATTGGTGAAAGTTTGGCCATGTGGAGAGGATGGAGACCGAGAGACTAACGAGGAGAGTGTGAGTGAAGCAGAAGGGGGAAGGGGAAAGGAGGGGGAGGCTGAGGATGAAATGGATGGATGGAGTGGAGAGGTATAAGAGAGAGGGGGGGGGGTGAGCTGAGAGGAGGGGGCAGTGAAATGTCGGGGGACAGGGCGACGTGAAGGCGATTTGTTTGTGGCCACCACTTACGCGATTCGGGCGTCTGGGAATAGACAGATAGACAGAAAGATAGTTTTTGCAGAAATGGAGGGGGTTACAGACAATTGGGAAAGATAGTCTGACAATAAACTGCATAATAATCATCCTTTATAATCTGTCAACTCTCACGGCAACATCCTGCTCCACAAGTCAAAGGAAAAAGACTCAAGAATTACGGAATGAAACATTGCTCATTTTAACTCCAACACATTACGGTCCCCAAATTAACATTTTCACGTTTCTACTATAATTATACCGTTCTAATTGTGTCATAAATTCTCAATAAATCCCGTCATTAAGTTGTGGATTATAAAGTGGTAAATTGGAGATGGTTCTGACAGCTCAAAGGCTTCGACAGAAAGTATTAGTCGAATTTTTACGATAGGGACGGCAAGATTACTGTGTGTGTGTGTGTGAGAGAGAGAGAGAGAGAGAGAGAGAGAGAGAGAGAGAGAGAGAATTAAATGAACTACATGGATTTTGGCGAAAGTTAAATAAAAAATCTTCCTTTACGAATTATTAATAACAAATGATCAAAATAATAATAATAATAATAATAATAATAACAACACAAAGGAGGGAATTAATGCTCACAACTTATCATTCTTCGAGACCTCATTCTTGACATCCATCTCCCCAAACCTTTGACATCCTAAACTCCTACCTTTGACATCTTTGGGCTGTTACTTTGACATCCAGCAGTCCTAACTCTGGATTTCTTTGACCCTGGATTACTTTGACAGTCTTGGTATCCTTCGACCACTTTGACATCCTTCAGACCAAATCTTGACTTCCTTCATCCCCAAACCTTGATATCCTACACACCTAATTCTCCCTATCCCTGCCTCCTCTCTCTCTCTCTCTCTCTCTCTCTCTCACACACACACACACACACACACACACGTACTTACCCTACACACACTCGAAGTCTATTTTCAGGTATGAGCTGCCTTATCATTAACATCACCATCATCTCACCCCTCCTCCTCCTCTGCCTTTTCCTCCAAGTCTCTCCTCCTCCTCCTCCTCCTCCACACAACTTCTTCCTCCGCACTCATTAGCAAGATCTGCGAACGACTAATCATCTCAAACAAATCAAACAAACTTGTCTTCGAAAAAAGTTGATCAAAACCAGATTAAGACTTCGAAAACAGCTGGGGAGAGAGAGAGAGAGAGAGAGAGAGAGAGAGAGAGAGAGAGAGAGAGAGAGAGATGCGTGTCATAAATCACTTGAACGAATGTAAACAGACGTCGGTGGATCGGATGTAAACTCAAATCAGCTGACTGGATGTAAACACAAATCAGCTGATAGCATGTAAACACAAATCAGCTGATGGGATGTAAACAAGAGATGCAGTGTCCGGCTACTGGTGAAACTTATGCTACACTTTTACTGCTGCTTTCCATAACATGATCTCTCTCTCTCTCTCTCTCTCTCTCTCTCTCTCTCTCTCCTGTTCTTTATTTTTTCTTTCATCATTTTCTATATCTCTCTTACTTTTCCCTCTCTTCTTGTCTTTCCTTTCTTATTTTTCTTTCCATCTCACTTTTTCTTCCCTTTTTTCTTTCTAATGTTAATATCACCTTGAGTTAATATATACAGGTATCTAACACGAAAGCAGTGGGAGCCATTTTGAGAGAGAGAGAGAGAGAGAGAGAGAGAGAGAGAGAGATTTGTTTCGCTTAAAAACATGCTTATGTTCATTTCCTTTAATATTTTCTCCCTCCCTCCCTCACACACACACACACAGCCTAAACCTCAAAGGACAAATTTTCAAAGGGTCACAGCCACACACACACACACACACACACACACACACACACACACACACAGGAACACATCCATCCGTGCAGCCAAGCAAGCTGCTTACCTGTGTGTGTGTGTGTGTGTGTGGAGAGAGAGAGAGAGAGAGAGAGAGAGAGAACTGAGGGACGGAGACAGGAAGATGACAGAAACCACAGAGGGATAAGAGTGGCAGGGGGAGGGGGAGGAAAGAGGATTGGAGAGAGAGAGAGAGAGAGAGAGAGAGAGAGAGTGAGAGAGAGAGAGAGTGAGAGAGAGAGAGAGAGAGAGAGAGAGAGAGAGAGCACCAGGCATCACACACAACACACGCTCCACCAACGATTTTGTGTCACCAGGTAAACTTTAAAGGTGGTGAGGCCTGATCGTACCTGCACCTTGCCCCAGGCCTGGTCGTGCGGGGGTCGTGGCGTCGTGGCAGGGTAGATGAAGTTGTGTGGTAGTGGGGGGGGCGGGGTTGTGGCAGGGTGGATGAGGTGGTGTGGTAGTGGGAGGAGGGGGTCGTGGTAGGGTGGATGAGGTGGTGTGGTGGTGGAGGGGTCGTGATAGGGTGGATGAGGTGGTGTGGTAGTGTGAAGGGGGGGGTCGTGGTAGGGTGGATGAGGTGGTGTGGCAGTGTGAAGGGGGGGTTGTGGTAGGGTGGATGAGGTGGTGTGGTAGTGGGAGGGGGGGGTTGTGGTAGGGTGGATGAGGTGGTGTGGTAGTGCGAGGAGAGGGTCGTGGTAGGGTGGATGAGGTGGTGTGGTAGTGGGGGGGGGTCGTGCGAATGTGTGGTTGATTGTGGTGGTGTGATTTGGTGTGGTCGTACTTTCGAGATGGTGTGGTCGTGAGAGGCTGTAGTGTAGCATAGTGTACTGTAGTGAAGTGTAATAAAGTGTAGTGTACTGAAGTGAAGTGTAATAACGTGTAGTGTAGTGTAGTGTGGTGAAGTGAAGTGTAGTGTACTGAAGTGTAGTGTTGTGTACTGAAGTGAAGTGTAATAACGTGTAGTGTAGTGTAGTGTACTGAAGTGGTGTAGTGTACTGAAGTGTAGTGTAGTGTAGTATAGTGTAGTGTAGTGCACTGTAGTGTACTGAAGTGTAGTGTAGTGTAGCGCATACCACATTCATGGCTTGTGTCGTGGTATCAGTGGGAGTGTTTTTATATGTAAATGGAGCTTTAGAGAGGAGCAGTGAGCAGTCTGTACTCTTCTTCCATTACGGCAGGAAAGCAGCACCCGTCTGTCAACACACTCTCATCCACTGATCTGTCCAGCTCTCCAATGCAAGAGTTATTTTCAATCTTTATATACGCGAAAGGCCAACTCTGTAATCGTCTTCTTCATTCTGCACTTCCCTCTGCCTACGGCCTCCAGTCTTTTAAAAGCAATGTGTCCAGGGTTCGTATTCCCGTTGGGTAAAGAGCTCCCTAGCACCTCTTCCTTAGCGATTTATTTCTAGATTTGGCTGGTAAATATCCTTTTGTGTGTTATCAGTGCAGAGTATGGCGATGTTGGAGGGATTTGGGTAATGAAGAGTAAGCATAATAAATCGCTTAAGAAAAGGTGTTAGGGAGCTTCAGAGAAAGAGCCCAGGCATCTCGAAAGGAAGAGATCTGACTATCTTTTGTCTGCTTTGTTCTTGGAGGGAAAAACCTTGTGGCCTCTAAGCCTTTGTTTCCTTGTTTTCCGTAAATAAAAAAATGACAAACCATGGCCTATGAAAGTAGTAATCGAACCCGCGATCACACAGTTCCATTTTTTTTTCGTGCATGTGTTTCGGTGATGATGATGAATGTGTTAAAAAATATGCAGTCTCTCTCTCTCTCTCTCTCTCTCTCTCTCTCACACACACACACACACACACACACACACACACTTATACACACACACACACACACACACACACACACACACACTTCCCACTTATACACACATACACACACTTCCCACTCCGACACACACACGCACCCTTCCCCTACCACACACACACACACACACTCTCTTCCCCTCTCACACACAAACACTCCTCTCACACAAACACACATAACAAAACCAAACATCAAAACTGCAATTACAAAACACCAAATCCAAAAACAAACACGGACGGCGAAAGCAAACAAGAGCAAAACACACAGAAAAGTTTAAAAGGGAGAGTCGAATAGTTTGGTCCCCCCCTCGCAGAAAACGGAGGCGGGGTGAGCGAAAGAAAATGGGGTTCTGATGTTGCTGTTACGCTTGAGAGAGAGAGAGAGAGAGAGAGAGAGAGAGAGACTGTCCCTCCAGGGTATCTAGTCTAAGACGCTTTCAGACTCTCTCTCTCTCTCTCTCTCTCTCACACACACATTTCACTAGCTTTTGCCAACTTTATTTTCTGCCTCTTCAGGCGAGGAGGAGGAGGAAACTAACGGAGAAAAGACAGATGAAGAAGACAGGAAGACAAATGGAGAAAGAGAGAGAGAGAGAGAGAGAGAGAATTAATCCCACTTAAACCACATAAATTCCCTCTTAATCCCTATAATCCCTACTCATTCCCAACAAAATTAAATTTTATGAAGTTAGATGGTTAGACAGATAGATGGATAGAGATAGATAAATAGTAAAATAGATAGACAGACATTATAGGGTCATTTGGGGAAACAAATATTTAATGTAATATGAAAATCATTAAATATCTCAATTATTTGGCGTATATCTGTAAATTATTTGGTGTAAATCCGTAAATTATTTGGCGTAGATCTTTCAAATATTAGGCGTAGATCTATACATTATTAGGCGTAGATCTATACATTATTAGGCGTAGATCTATACATTATTAGGCGTAGATCTATACATTATTAGGCGTAGATCTATACATTATTAGGCGTAGATCTATACATTATTAGGCGTAGATCTATACATTATTAGGCGTAGATCTATACATTATTAGGCGTAGATCTATACATTATTAGGCGTAGATCTATACATTATTAGGCGTAGATCTATACATTATTAGGCGTAGATCTATACATTATTAGGCGTAGATCTATACATTATTAGGCGTAGATCTATACATTATTAGGCGTAGATCTATACATTATTAGGCGTAGATCTATACATTATTAGGCATAGATCTATACATTATTAGGCGTAGATCTATACATTATTAGGCGTAGATCTATACATTATTAGGCGTAGATCTATACATTATTAGGCGTAGATCTATACATTATTAGGCGTAGATCTATACATTATTAGGCATAGATCTATACATTATTGGGCGTAGATCTATACATTATTAGGCGTAGATCTATACATTATTAGGCGTAGATCTATACATTATTAGGCATAGATCTATACATTATTAGGCATAGATCTATACATTATTAGGCGTAGATCTATACATTATTAGGCGTAGATCTATACATTATTAGGCGTAGATCTATACATTATTAGGCATAGATCTATACATTATTAGGCGTAGATCTATACAATATTTGGCGTAGATCTATACATTATTAGGCGTAGATCTATACATTATTAGGCGTAGATCTATACATTATTAGGCGTAGATCTATACATTATTAGGCGTAGATCTATACATTATTAGGCATAGATCTATACATTATTAGGCGTAGATCTATACATTATTAGGCATAGATCTATACATTATTAGGCGTAGATCTATACAATATTTGGCGTAGATCTATACATTATTTGGCGTAGATCTATACAATATTTGGCGTAGAGATATACATTATTAGGCGTAGATCTATACATTATTTGGCGTAGATCTATACATTATTTGGCGTAGATCTATACATTATTTGGCGTAGATCTATACATTATTTGGCGTAGATCTATACATTATTTGGCGTAGATCTATACATTATTTGGCGTAGATCTATACATTATTTGGCGTAGATCTATACATTATTAGGCGTAGATCTATACATCATTAGGCGTAGATCTATACATCATTAGGCGTAGATCTATATATCATTAGGCGTAGATCTATACATTATTAGGCATAGATCTATACATCATTAGGCGTAGATCTATACATTATTAGGCATAGATCTATACATCATTAGGCGTAGATCTATACATTATTAGGCATAGATCTATACAATATTTGGCGTAGATCTTTCAAATATTTGGCGTATATCTCTAAATTACTTGACGTAGATCTCTAAATTATTTGACGACGATCTGTAAATTATTTGGCAGATGTCAGCACACAACGCGCATTAGCTGATGTTACAGGCAGGTCCCTAATTATAATGTACGGTGAGTAAAAGCCATGAGGTAAAGAAACTGCAGAATGGCATAAGCAGTACGTTCACTTTAAACGGCAAAAAGATCCTTAACCCCTTGCAGCTCAGGTACTGGCCAGGTGTGGTCGGACTGGAGGGTTGTTTTGACTAGAAACCAAGGAGACGCATCCCCACCTTATAACTAAAGGCCATGGAATTTCACGCAATCAGGGCTTTCAAATAGGAATGGACCAGCTACGTTAGATGAAATCAGACTATAGTACTTACACAGGTAGACCAGGTACGGCACTGTTAATTACCTGTAAGAAAAAAAAGCATAAATAATCCAGACTGCATTGATTAAACGTGAATTACTGGATTAGTTACATGAAAAAAAAAATAATAATCAGGTTATATTTATGAAGGCTATTTGTCACTGCCAGCGGTGGCGTGGAGAGTGTTGGTGGAAGGGTGGAGAGTGTGGAATGGTGGAGGATGGCGGTGTAAGGATGGAGGGTGTGAAAGGATAGAGGGTGGTGGTGTAAGGATAGTGGTGGTGTAGGGATAGTGGTGGTGTAGAGATTGTGGTGGTGGTGTAAGGATGCAGGGTTGGCAGAGAGAGAGAGAGAGAGGCAGGGTAGGCAGAGAGAGGCAGCGTAGGCAGTGAGAGGTAGGGTAGGCAGAGAGAGAGAGGCAGGATAGACAGAGAGAGGCAGGGTAGGCAGAGAGAAAGAGGCAGGGTAAGCAGAGAGAGGCAGCGTAGGCAGTGAGAGGTAGGGTAGATAGATGCAGGGTACGAAGAGAGATGCAGGGTAACTAGGAGAGAGGCAGGGTAGACAGAGAGAGAGGCAAGATAGACAGAGAGAGGCAGGGTAGGCAGAGAGAGGTGGGGTAGTGGCAGGGCAGGGGGAGGGTAGGCAGGGGACAGGCAGTGTTGGCAGGAGACAGGCAAGGTAGGAAGAGAGAGGCAGGGCAGAGGTAGGATAGACAGAGAATGGGCAGGGTAGACAGGGGAGAGGCAGGGTAGGCAGAGGAGAGGCAGATGTGGGTCCACGGTGCACTGAGACTGGCACGGCAATTACCAGACGCCAGGGGGAAGGCAGGACGGAGATGCACGCACGCACACACACACACACACACACACATACACACACACACACACACACACACACACACACACACATACACACACACATTCTCTCTCTCTCTCTCTCTCCCACAAAGTTTTACGCTATGCAATGATAAAATAATACTGATCAAAATGAAACAAGGGAAATCATTCACTATCTAATTCTCACCATGAAAATTAACAAAGACGTGAATGTAATGAGAGGTGTATATAAATTAGCTTGTGTAGGTGTGTGTATGTGTGAGAGAGGATGTTGGTGTGTGTGTGAGAGAGGGTGTAGGTGTGTGTGTGAGAGTGTGTTGGTGTATGTGTGAGAGAGGGTGTTGGTGTATGTGTGAGAGAGGGTGTTGGTGTGTGTGAGAGAGAGAGGGTGTTGGTGTGTGTGAGAGTGTTGGTGTGTGTGAGAGAGAGGGTGTTGGTGTGTGTGTGAGAGAGGGTGTTGGTGTATGTGTGAGAGAGGGTATTGGTGTGTGTGAGAGAGAGGGTGTTGGTGTGTGTGTGAGAGAGGGTGTTGGTGTATGTGTGAGAGAGGGTGTTGGTGTGTGTGTGAGAGAGGGTGTTGGTGTATGTGTGAGAGAGGGTGTTGGTGTGTACTGTATGTGTGTGGGTATTGGTGTGTGTGAGAGAGGGTGTTGGTGTGTGTGAGAGAGGGTGTTGGTGTGTGTGAGAGAGGGTGTTGGTGTGTGTGTGTGTGTGTGTGTGTGTGTGTGTGTGTGTGTGTGTGTGTGTGTGTGTGTGTGTGTGAAAGGGTGTTGGTGTGTGAGAGAGAGGGTGTTGGTGTGTGAGAGAGAGGGTGTTGGTGTGTGTGTGAGAGGGTGTTGGTGTGTGTGTGAGAGGGTGTTGGTGTGTGTGTGAGAGGGTGTTGGTGTGTGTGAGAGGGTGTTGGTGTGTGTGACAGAGGGTGTTGGTGTGTGAGACAGAGGGTGTTGGTGTGTGTGTGAGAGGGTGTTGGTGTGTGTGACAGAGGGTGTTGGTGTGTGTGAGAGAGAGGGGGTTGGTGTGTGTGTGTGAGAGAATGTGTTGGTGTATGTGTGAGAGAGGGTGTTGATGTATGTGTGAGAGAGGGTGTTGGTGTATGTGTGAGAGAGGGTGTTGGTGTGTACTGTATGTGTGTGGGTATTGGTGTTTGTGAGAGAGGGTGTTGGTGTGTGTGAGAGAGGGTGTTGGTGTGTGAGAGAGAGGGTGTTGGTGTATGTGTGAGAGAGAGGGTGTTGGTGTGTGAGAGAGAGGGTGTTGGTGTATGTGTGTGAGAGAGGGTGTTGGTGTGTGTGTGTGAGAGAGAGAGAGTGTGTGTGTGTGTGTGTGTGTGTGTGTGTGTGTGTGTGTGTGTGTGTGTGTGTGTGTGTGTGTGTGTGAGAGGGTGTTGGTGTGTGTGTGTGTGTGAGAGGGTGTTGGTGTGTGTGAGAGAGAGGGTGTTGGTGTGTGTGTGAGAGAGGGTGTTGGTGTGTGTGAGAGAGGGTGTTGGTGTGTGTGTGTGAGAGAGGGTGTTGGTGTGTGTGAGAGAGGGTGTTGGTGTGTGTGAGAGAGGGTGTTGGTGTGTGTGAGAGAGGGTGTTGGTGTATGAGAGAGAGGGTGTTGGTGTATGTGTGAGAGAGAGGGTGTTGGTGTGTGAGAGAGAGGGTGTTGGTGTATGTGTGAGAGAGAGGGTGTTGGTGTGTGAGAGAGGGTGTTGGTGTGTGTGAGAGAGAGAGAGGGTGTTGGTGTGTGTGAGAGAGAGAGGGTGTTGGTGTGTGTGAGAGAGAGGGTGTTCGTGTGTGTGTGAGAGAGGGTGTTGGTGTGTGTGTGAGAGAGGGTGTTGGTGTGTGTGAGAGAGAGGGTGTTGGTGTTTGTGAGAAAGAGGGTGTTGGTGTGTGTAAGAGAGGGTGTTGGTGTATGTGAGAGAGGGTGTTGGTGTGTGTAAGAGAGGGTGTTGGTGTGTGTTAGAGAGGGTGTTGGTGTGTGTGAGAGAGGGTGTTGGTGTGTGTGAGAGAGGGTGTTGGTGTGAGAGAGAGGGTGTTGGTGTGTGAGAGAGGGTGTTGGTGTGTGAGAGAGGGTGTTGGTGTGTGAGAGAGAGGGTGTTGGTGTGTGAGAGAGGGTGTTGGTGTGTGAGAGAGGGTGTTGGTGTGTGAGAGAGGGTGTTGGTGTGTGAGAGAGGGTGTTGGTGTGTGAGAGAGGGTGTTGGTGTGTGTGAGAGTGGGTGTTGGTGTGTGAGAGAGGGTGTTGGTGTGTGAGAGAGGGTGTTGGTGTGTGTGTGAGAGAGGGTGTTGGTGTGTGTGAGAGAGAGGGTGTTGGTGTGTGTGAGAAAGAGGGTATTGGTGTGTGTAAGAGAGGGTGTTGGTGTATGTGAGAGAGGGTGTTGGTGTGTGTAAGAGAGGGTGTTGGTGTGTGTTAGAGAGGGTGTTGGTGTGTGAGAGAGAGGGTGTTGGTGTGTGTGAGAGAGGGTGTTGGTGTGTGAGAGAGGGTGTTGGTGTGAGAGAGAGGGTGTTGGTGTGTGAGAGAGGGTGTTGGTGTGTGAGAGAGGGTGTTGGTGTGTTAGAGAGAGGGTGTTGGTGTGTGAGAGAGGGTGTTGGTGTGTGAGAGAGGGTGTTGGTGTGTGAGAGAGGGTGTTGGTGTGTGAGAGAGGGTGTTGGTGTGTGTGAGAGAGGGTGTTGGTGTGTGAGAGAGGGTGTTGGTGTGTGTGAGAGAGAGGGTGTTGGTGTGTGTGAGAGAGAGGGTGTTGGTGTGTGAGAGAGAGGGTGTTGGTGTGTGTGAGAGAGGGTGTTGGTGTGTGTGAGAGAGGGTGTTGGTGTGTGTGAGAGAGGGTGTTGGTGTGTGAGAGAGGGTGTTGGTGTATGTGAGAGAGGGTGTTGGTGTGAGGGAGAGGGTGTTGGTGTATGTGAGAGAGAGGGTGTTGGTGTGTGAGGGAGAGGGTGATGGTGTGTGAGAGAGGGTGTTGGTGTGTGAGAGAGGGTGTTGGTGTATGCAGATGAGGGTGGTGTACTGACAAACTGATACATAGCACTGACCTTGTTCTTCATGCTGACATCACACACCCACCCCACCCACACCCCGTCCTTCCTCCACCCTCACACCCACCCCACCCTTCCTTCATCCACACCCACCCCACCCCCATCCTTCCTCCACCCTCACACCCATCCCACCCCCATCCTTCCTTCACACACACCCAACCCACCCCCATCCTTCCTTCACCCACACCCACCCCACCCCCATCCTTCCTCCACCCACACCCACCCCACCCCATCCTTCATCCACCC
>NC_136982.1:850000-877500 GCF_032717465.1 Coenobita brevimanus | reverse complement strand
GGCCCGGCCTTCACTCACTCACTCACTCACCCACTCGCTCACTCACGGGGCCCGGCCTTCACTCACTCACTCACTCACGGGGCCCGGCTTTCACTCACTCACCCACTCACGGGGTCCGGCATGCACTCAATCACTCGCTCACTCACTCACGGGGTACGGCCTTCACTCACTCACTCAATCTTAACCATCCCTTGGGTCTATTTGTTGCTGGTACCCACATAACGTAGTAAATGTTCTGATGTGTTACACAAAGCCATTTATTTTGTCACTCAGTGTAGAGTCACCTGAAGAGTAGCACTGCACTGACTGGATGGTTCGCGCCTTCCATTTACCGCATTATGTAACAAAACATGATAAACTACACAGAATAATTCAATACACTGAAATGAAATGGACAGGACTGGAAGAGAAGATAACAATAAAATAAGAGGGAAGGGAGGAAAAATATGGGATGGAAAGGATGAGAAATGAAGGAAAAAGAGAGGAAAGAGAAGAGGACGAATGGGAAGGGAAAGGGATGGAAAGGAACGCGAGAAGATAGGAAAGGCAAGAGACGGAAGGGATGTGAAGACGAGGGCAAGAAATGGGGAAACAAAAGATGAGAAGAAAGGCGAGGAAAAGAGCCAAAGACAGCAGGGCAAGGCAGGGCAGGGCAGGGCAGGAACATAAGGGGAGATGGGAGAGGAGAGGAATGGGGAGGAGAGGAAAGGTGAGGCGAAGGAATGGGGTTGAGGGAACGGGATAAGGGATGGGGAAAAGGATAGGCAAGGGCAGAGGGGAGGAGAATAATGGAGAGACGGATAGGGCAGGAAAAATGTTGGAAGAGAGTGAGGGACGATGTGAGGAGCGAAGGGGGATGGGGAGAGAGGAGGATAGAGGAGGGGAGCAAGGATGAAAAATGGAGACGGGGGAGATGAAGCATGTAGAGAGAGGAATAGGAAGAAATGGGGAGGGGAGAGATAGATGATGGAGGGAAGAATAGAAAGGAAATGCAGGGGAGACATAGGAGAAGGAGAAATGAATGACGGAGAGGAGAACACTCGGGATGGAAATGATGGAGGGTGGAAAATATTCGGGAAGAGAATGATGGAGAGGAGGAGAGGGCAGGTCAGGGAAGGATGGAGGGGGGAAAGGGTGGGAGGAAAAGAATGGAGGGGGAGAAGGGAGGGAAGAAAGGATGGGAGGGCTGGCTGGGCTAATATACAAATTCTTTCCTCCGCCGCCCCCCCTGAAAACATAACACTAAATTTCCTTCCTCTTCATAAGACCTAACTTTTCATTCGTCTCTCCTTCGAACAGAAAACGGGGCCAATAATGAGAGGTTCTTATCTTTTTATCGTTGCCTCTTCTCTTTATTGAATTAGCGACGAGGCAGATGGTTTTATTTATATCAGAGTAGCAGCCTCAGTCCACTAAACAACCAGGCGACATTCTACCTCACCAATGTCCCCTTCGGCTTTCCCTCCCCTCCTCTCCCTTTCCTGTCTCCCTCGTCCCCTCCCTTCCCCTCCCCCGTCCACAAGCCCCCCCTCCCCTCTTTCCCATCAGGGCCTTAATTCCGCAATTTTCAGGCAGCCTGCAACGGAACCTAAGGACTTACTAGTGGCGGAAATTGTGTGTGTGTGTGTGTGTGTGTGTGTGTGTGTGTGTGTGTGTGTGTGTGTGTGTGTGTGTGTGTGTGTGCAGGGAAGGGTAGGGTAGTGAAGGTGTCACATACTTCATAGCAACAGCTGCAGGACCCTCAACACGGTCACATAAGCCCCACACCCTTGCTAGCTTACTCCCCAATACTACTCCATTCCCCTCACACACACACACACACACACACACACACACACACACACACACACCTTAACCTTCACAATTTTACCCTCACATTCCAAGCCTCCCACCCCTCTCCTCAGTCTTTTACCCCTCTCACTCCTCCCTCCCCTCACACACCTCTCCCTTCCCCCCTCCCCCCTATGTGACCTCTGACCTTTCCCTGACCTTACCTGACCTAATTTGGTCTAGCTAACCTATCTGGCATCGAGGTCAAGAGTAACTACCACCCTCTAACAATAAACCTACACTTCTCAATCTCACCTAGTCTAAATTTACCCTACCCAACCCTAACTTACCCTACCCTGCCCTACCCTAACCTACCCTACCCTACCTTAACCTACCCTACCCTACCCTACCCAAACCTGCCCTACCCTACCCGAACCTGCCCTACCCTACCCCACTCTACCGTCCCGTCCCGTCCCTTCCCGTACCGTACCCTAACCTAACCTAAACTACCCTTCCCTACCCTACCCAAACCTGCCCTACCCTACACTACCCTACCCTACCCTACCCTACCCAATCCTATCCTACCCAACCCTACCCTATCCTACCCTGCCCTACCCTACCTTGCCCTACCTTACACTACCCTACCCTACCCAACCCTACCCTACCCTTACCTCACCTAATTGAAAACTCGAAAAGATAGTAATAATGAAAACTAACCACTTAAAAAAGTAAAAAATCGAATCAAAAATAATATAAATGAATAACCACATAAAAACCATTGAAAAAATCGAGTGACATAATTATATAACCATGGATTCCGACTCCTAAAATCCACTGTTAAAATTAAATATAAAATCATAAATAACATCTGGTATACATTCCGGTAGGTTAAACAAAAATGACAAATAAAACTAAACACATACTAAGACTTGAAAATATTAATAATAATAATAATAATAATATCAAATAAACGTTTTCCACAAATCTCAGGGTTTTACATCTAACGAAACTTAAAACACAGACAAAACTAAACACACACACACACACACACACACACACACACACACACACACACACACACACTTTATATATATATATATATATATATATATATATATATATATATATATATATATATATATATAAAAGCGACACACGAACCCAAAGTCGAAAAAATACAATAAAAAAAAATAAAGAAAAAATATGAAGCTAAATTAATATGAAAAAAAAATCCGTAATACTTTGAAACATCTGAGAGAGAGAGAGAGAGAGAGAGAGAGAGAGAGAGAGAGAGAGAGAGAGAGAGAGAGATGATTAAAGACGAAGAGAGGAAAGTTGGCTTCGTTTTTCTTCAACCAAACAACCCCCTCTCTCTCTCTCTCTCTCTCTCTCTCTCTCTCTCTCTCTCTCTACTGAAGCTCTTTGTTCCGATCTTTCTTTGTAATCTGACTCAGTTTTGTAAATCTCTCTCTCTCTCTCTCCCTCTCTCTCTCTCTGGTTGATGACAAGGTGGGGGTGAAAAACTACCTCTGATGAGAAATACCTGTGAGGAAAATTTGCCGAGAGAAAATTGGAAAAAGGTGAGAGAGAGAGAGAGAGAGAGAGAGAGAGAGAGAGAGAGTTCTAACCTTCTAATTAACCTTCTTAAATAATCTTCAGGTGTAACAAGGTATAACACGACCGGAAGCTGGGCAATACACCTGCAATATTAACAAAAAAGGTAAATCTATGACAACCAGGACTCGGCCGGGGAGATTGGTGGGTGTGGGAGAGTCTTTCACCTTGACTATCCTTGTCTTTAACTAAACATATGTCCTTGGTATATTTTAATCTATACTAAAGAATCTTGGAAGAAAAAAGGTCTACTGCGTTTTGTTTTGTTTTTTTGGATTTATTTACTCCTACTTCCTTCTTCTCCACTCCTACCTATCCTATCCTCCCCTTCCCCCTTCCTCCCTCCCCTCTCTCTTGGCCTTTCCTCTCCTCCCCCTCCCTCTTCTCCCCTCCTCTCTTACCTATCCTCTCCTCCCCCTTCCCTCCTCTCCCCTCCCCTCTCTGTTCTCCCTCCTCCTCATCCTTTCACTCTTCTCCTCTCGTATCTTCTCCACTCTCTAGCCAGCCTATTCTCCACTCCCTTCCCTTCCCTTCCCCCCTCCCTCCCCTTTTCCCCCATTCCTCCTTTCTCCTCCCTCCTCTCCTGCCCTATCCTCTCCTCCCCTTCCATTCTCTCCTCTCGTATCTCCTCCACTCTCTAGCTAGCCTGTTCTCCTTGCCCTTCCCTTCCCCCTCCCTCCTTCCCCTTCCCCCTCCCCTCCTCTACTGTCCTATCCTCTCCTCCCCTTCACTCCTCACTTCTCCTCTCTTCTTTACTCTCTCGCTAGCGTATTCCCCTCTCCCTCCTATTCCCTTCCCTCCCCTCCCTCTTCCCTCCCCTCCCCTCCCCTCCCTCTTCCCTCCCCTCCCCTCCCTCTTCCCTTCCCTCCCCTCCCTCTTCCCTCCCCTCCCCTCCCCTCCCCTTCCATTATTCCCCTCGTCAGCCTATTCTCAACTTCCAGGCAATTTTTCCCACCTTAAACTTTCCCTCTGCGTCCCCTCAAACAAACTTTAATTCTCGTCCACTCTCATATACCTCCTTTCCTCCCTCCCTCCCTCCTTTCCTGCCTTTCCCTCCCTGTCGCTTCCATCTCATCCTTACTCCCTTTCCCTTTCCTTTATCGGCCGCCGTTAGCAAGGCAAGGCGATATAGTTTTTGTCGATGTGTGTCTGTGTAGGTATGTATCTGTTGCCAAAATATCTCGAAAAGTTGTCGGCGAATTTTCACCAAACCTTCAGGAAATAGGAACTCTGTGGATGTGCAGAGGCCTATTACTTTTGGTGCAGATTTGATTAAAGACGACCGAATGCCAGCCACCACACACGAGTATATTTTAATATGGATTGGCTTTTTGTGAAACGCAGTGACTGAATTCCACAGAGTTTTGCGAATTTTTATCACTTGCTTTTGGCAAGGCGAGGCGATACAGTTCCGGTTTTTGTCGGTGCGTGTCTACGTATGTGTATGTACCGTATCTCTTGCCAAAGTATCTCGTCTTCAAAATGGTTCGTGGGTAGCTTGTGCCTTACCCAACAGTACATTTTGGCGGGCGATTAGCATTCGGCTCGGCCCGTTAATGCTTTTGTTTCATTCCTCCTTCATTTACTTCCCTCCTTCCCTCCCTCCCTCTCTCGCCCTCCTTTATCTTTCCATTCTTCCTTTCCCTCCTTGTCCTTTCCATCTCCTCCTCACACCCATTTCATCTCTCCTGTCTCTTTCTTTCTTCCTTGCTTCTTTCCTTCCATCCTTCTTTCCTACCTACCCTTCCTCCCTCCCTCCGTCCCTCCCTTCTTTCCTACCTCTCCTTTCTAGCTTCTCTTCATTCATTCTCTCCTATCTTCCCTTTCTCCCTTCTCTTCCTTCCTTCATTCTCTCCCATTTCTCCTCTCCCTCCTTCCCCCTCTCCTCTTCCCTGTCTTCCGTCTCTTCCTTGTTTACGAGAAGCGAGACGAAAAAAACAAGAAAAAGATAATGATACCAAGAATAGTCAAGAAAAACAAGAAAAAATAATCACCGGAAGCCAAGGTCAAGGTTTCTAAGGTCATGAGATCCAAGAAGGTCATGAGAGAAGAGGGAACAAGAAAAGCCAAGAAGGTCATGGCCAAGAAGAAAGGTCACGGAGCCAAGAGGAAAGGTCAAGAAGCCAAGAAGAAAGGTCACGAAGCCAAGAAGAAAGGTCAAGAAGCCAAGAAGAAAGGTCATGGAGCCAAGAAGAAAGGTCAAGAAGCCAAGAAGAAATGTCAAGAAGCCAAGAAGAAAGGTCATGAAGCCAAGAAGAAAGGTCATGAAGCCAAGAAGGTCATGATGCCAAGAAGAAAGGTCTAGAAAGGCAAGACGAAAGGTCAAGGTCAAGAAGGAAGATCATAAAGGTCAAGGAAAGTCATGAAGCCAAGAAAGGTCATTAAAAAGGTCATGAAATTGAGAAAATAGGTAACGAGGGCCAAGAAAGGTCATAAAAGGGTCATGAAATCGAGAAAGTAGGTCATGAGGTCATCATTAAAAAGGTCATGAATCTAAGAAACAAGGTCATGAGGTCAAAAAATGTCAAAATCGAAGAAAATAGGTCATGAGGTCAAAAAAGGTCATAAAAAGGGTCATGAATCTAAGAAACAAGGTCATGGGATCAAAAAATGTCATAAAATCGAAGCAAATAGGTCATGAGGTCAAAAAATGTCAAAAAGGTCATGAAATCGAGAAAACAGGTCATGAGGTAAAAAAAAAGGTCATGACTCTAAGATACAAGGTCATGAAATTGAGAAAATAAATCGGTCAAAAAAGGTCATAAAAAAGATCATGAATCTGAGAGACAAGGTCATGGACTCCAAGAAAATCCAAGAAAAGGCCAAGAGAAGCATACTCATTGGCGACATTTTTTTTTTCTTCAGTGTTATGTCTTCTCATTTTCTTGTCATTTTTTCTCCCGTCCTTCCTTCTTCACCTTGGCCTCTGCTACCTCTCCCCTCCCCTTCCCCTCCTTCTGTGTTATTTCCCCTCCCTTCCCCTCCTCCTGTACTCTTTCCTCTCACCTCCCCTCCCTCTGTCTCCCTTCGTCTCTCCTCTCGCTGTCTCGCCTCCACTTCTATATTCTTTCCCCCTCCCCTCCCTTCCCTCTCTAGCCCCTTTCTCTATTCCATCTCCCCCTCCGTCACTCCCCCCCCCCTCTCTCTCTCATCTTCCTCCTCTTGCGCCAATTACCTCCGCCACAGGTGTGATCGCAGGCCGCTATTTTGGCTTCTCCCCCTCTTCCTCTCCTCTCCCTTCCTCTTCCCTCTTCCTCTCCCCCCTCACTCTGGTCTCTCCCTCCCCTCCTCTTCCCTCCCCCTTTCCCACCCTCGCTGCAGTATCTCCCTCCCCTCCCTCTGCCCAATCTACCTCACCCCTCTGCCTCCATCTTCCCATACCCCCTTCCCCCCTCTTTTGCACCACTTAAATGCTCCCTTCCTCCACCCTCCCCCTCCCCTCCCCCACTCCTACACCCCACCTCTCCCCCTCCCTTTCACCTCTTAAATGCCTCCCCCCCTCCTCTCTACCCCCCTCTGCATTTTCCCTCTGCCTGTGTTTTCCTGCCTGTCTCTCCCTCTAAGTGAATGTGCCCGTCTTCGTCTGCCTCCTTGCCTCTGCTTGTCTGCCTGTCTCTCTGCCTACGTGCTTGCCTGTCACTCTGCCTACCTGCTTGCCTGTCTCTCTGCCTACCTGCTTGCCTGTCTCTCTGCCTACCTGCTTGCCTGTCTCTCTGCCTACCTGCTTGCCTGTCTCTCTGCCTGCCCGCTTGCCTGACTCTCTACCTACCAGCTTGCCTGTCTCTCTGCCTACCTGCTTGCCTGTCACTCTGCCTGCCTGCTTGCTGTCACTCTGCCTGCCTGCTTGCCTGTCTCTCTGCCTACATGTCTACTTGTCTCTCTGCCTACCTGCTTGGCCGTCTCTCTGTCTAAGTGCTTGCCTATCTCTCTACCTGCCTGCTTGCCTATCTCTCTGCCTACCTGCTTGCCTGTTTCTCTGTCTACCTGCTTGTCTGTCACTCTGCTTACCTGTCTGCCTGTCTCTCTTCCTACCTGCTTACCTGTCTCTCTGCGTACCCGTCTGTCTGTCTCTTTGTCTACCTGCTTGCCTGTCTCTCTGCATGTCTACCTGTCTCTCTTCCTACCTGCTTGCTTGTCACTCTGCCTGTCTGTCTGCCCATCACTCTGCCTACCTGCTTGCCTGTCACTCGCCTGCTTGTCTCTCTGCCTGTCACTCTGCCTACCTGTCTCTCTGTCAACCTGCTTGTCTGTCTCTCTGCCTGTCTCCCATTACGAAAAGAAAGAAAAAAAAAGACAGAAATAAGACAGCTAGCATGCACACCTGTCCTTCCCGATTACTCTCACAACAAACACCATCCCGATAACCTATTCCTCGTTTATCTCTCCACAAGACCGGTAACAAATCTTCCTCTTTATCTTCCCACAAAACAACACACCCGATAGCCGTTTCCTGTCCTTTCACACCACCGATATAATTCTCGTTTCGTCTTTTACCATCACGATAAGAAATTCCTCGTTTATCTCTTCACAAAACCGATAACAAATAATATACTGAACGAAAAAAGAGGAAAATATACTAACTGAAAAATAACAGGAATAATACAGAACGAAAAAACCGGAAAATACGAAAAAAAAAAAACGGGAAAATAAACTAATGAAAAATAACACGAAAATATACGGAACGAAAAAACAGGAAAATAATAGTCATCGAAAAAAACGACTCTAATATAATGAACGAAAAAACAGAAAAATAACAGTGAACGGAAAAAAACAGGAAAATATTATGAACGAAAACAAAAAATATACAGAACGAAAAAAACAGGAAAAAATATACTAAACGAAAAAACAGGAAAAAATATACTAAACGAAAAAACAGGAAAAAATATACTAAACGAAAAAACAGGAAAATACCAGTGAACGAAAAAACAGGAAAGTAATAGTGAACAAAAAAACATGAAAATATAATGAAAAAAAAACAGGAAAATAATATCTATCTATCTATCTATATATCTAGGCTGCTTCCCCCAAGGAAAGGGAGGTAGCCGAGACAGGACGACTCACTCTCCATTTACTCATCCATTCAAACACGTTTATTCGCATCTTAGCCCCAAAGGGGAGAACGGACAGATCCTCACCGCATCACACCGCACAAGGGTCAACTGCACAATGCAATCAGTGACATCCGCAGCAGGGCCCGACAGCAGAACTGGTTTACCCCTGCCACATCATAACAGACCCATCCCCTTACCCACACCTGACCTGACTAGCTGATCAGAACAAATGCGGGAGAATATCCCCTCAGGGCTGCGTCATCACTTATTCATTCACAATTTCTCTCCATTTATTTCTGTCACGCACAGCCACTCTTCCTTGCTCAACAGACATCCCTCTCGCATCCAGCGCTCTCTTCACACTGTCCATCCATCCTATTCGTGGTCTTCCTCTCAGCCTTACACCTCTCACATCAGATCTAGTTATCTTTTTCACCAATCGCTCATTTCCCCTTCTCTCCATATGCCCAAACCATTGCAACACCCTCTGCTCAACTCTACCAGCCATCTCCCGAACAACTCCAGTTCTCCTTCGCACTTCATCATTTCGCACTCGATCCATACGCGTCACTCCACACATACTCCTCAGACACCTCATCTCCATTACATTCAAACTTTTCCTCTCTGCTACACTCATATTCCATGTTTCAGCCCCATATAATGCAGTCGGTACCACAACACCCTCATACAGCCTTCTCTTTACATCCATTCTAAGCGAACGACATTTAAACACTTTTTTCATTCCTCCCAGCACCTTTCCTACTTCATTTATTCTAAACTTCACTTCTGCATCTATTCTTCCATCCACAGCAACATGTGACCCTAGATATTTAAAACAATCTACCTCCTCAAGCAACTCACCATTCAAAACTATATTCATCCCCCTACCATCTATCAACCTCGTACACTTCATCACTTTACTCTTATTCTCATTTACTTTCAATTTCCTCCTTTCACACACCCTTCCAAACTCCTCTACCAACTCTCTCATCTCTCCTCTGAATCAGTCACCAGTGCGGTATCATCTGCAAACAGCAGCTGCTTCAGATTCCACTCTCCTCCATCAACATTTACCAGACTCAGACCACCTAAAACTCTTGCATTCACCTCCCTTACAACACCATCCATGTAAATATTAAACAACCAAGGCGACATCACACATCCCTGTCGCAGCCCCACTCTCACAGGAAACCAATCACTCACAGCATTTCCCACTCTTACACACGCTCTACTATTTACATAAAAACTTTTTACCCCTTTTAGTAACCTACCATCAAGTCCATACAATCTTAAAACAGTCCACAAAGCCTCCCTATCAATTCTATCATACGCTTTCTCTAAATCCATAAATGCCCAAAACACATCCTTGCCTTTCGCTAAATACTTTTCACACACTTGTCTCACAGCAAACACCTGATCAACGCATCCCCTCCCTCTCCTAAAGCCACACTGCTCATCACTAATCACTCCCTCTGTACCCTCTCTAACTCTCAAAATTAACACTCTACCATACACCTTACCTACAACACTCAACAGACTTATACCCCTAAAGCTAGTACATTCATACTTATCACCCTTGCCTTTATACAACAGGACCACACAAGCACTTGCCCAGTCAATTGGCACCATACCTTTCTCAAAGCACACATTCAACAATCTTACTAACCAGTCAACAATAGTCACTCCACCACCCTTCAGGCATTCCACAGCACACCCATCCATACCTGCAGCTTTCCCTGTTTTCATCTCCGTTACTGCTTTCTCCACTTCCTCCTTCGTGATCAAAGAATCATTCAACTCTCCCAACACATTTATTCCTTGCACCCTTCCATCCCCCACGATCTCAGCCACAATTTAGTCCTCTACTGTACATTTAACAATCTTTCAAAATACTCTGCCCATCTCTTCCTTACTGCATCCATCTCAGTTAACATCCTTCCATCCTCTGCTTTTACTCGTTCTTCCTTCCCAGACTCTCCCTTTCGCACCCTTTTCACCTCCTTCCAAAACATTTTCTTATTCTGTTGAAAATTCTCTGTCAGCCGCCTACCCCACCTCTCATCTGCTGCCACTTTAGCATCACGCACAGCCCTTCTCGCTCTATTCCTCTTTTCCTTATACCTTTCATATGACATTTCATCCTTCCTCTGCAGCCACACTTCATATGCACGTCTCTTCTCAGCCACAGCCATACTTACTTCCTCGCACCACCATTCACTTCCTTTTCTTACACCACCACCCACACGTCTCACACCACACACCTCTTCTGCATGCCCCACCACAGCACTCTTAAACAACTGCCATTCCTCCTCCACGCTGCCATTGTCCCGATCTTTCACTGCGTTCCACTCATCTTTCAATTTCTCCTGATACTCTATCTTTTTCTCTCTTTTATCCAACTCACTCACTTTCAAAGCCTCCCTGCCACATCTAACCCTCCTAGCTCTCACCCATCTCTTACCTACTCTTAACTTTCCCTCCACCAGGTAGTGGTCAGACATACCTCCACCCTCCCCTCTCAGAACTCTCACATCCAACAATCTTCCTATTACATTCCTAGACACAACCACATAGTCCATAAAGGCTCTATCAACAACCCTTCCACCCTCCTGTCTCACCCATGTATACTTATAAATATCTTTCTTCTCAAACAGCGTATTCCCAATCACCATCTCTCGCTCAACACACATCGCTATCATTCGTTCCCCATTTTCATTTCTTCCAGGCACACCATGCATACCAACTACGCCTTCAACTGCTACATTTCCCACTCTAGCATTCAGATCTCCCATCATTACCACAATCACATTCGCTCCAAAACTCTGCAGACACTCATCAACATCATTCCAGAAAGACTCCCTCTCTTGTTCATCCCTTTCACTACCAGGCCCATATGCACTCACAAACACCCACAACTCACGTTCAAATTTCGTTTTCACCCACATCAGTCTTGATGACACCTCCTGCCATTCAATCACACATTGCTGTACTTCCGGACTCACTAACAGGAAAATAATATAATGAACGAAAAAACAGGAAATATACCATGAAAAATTAAGAAAAAAATATAGTAAACGAAAAAAAACAGGAAATTAATATACTGAATGAAAAAACAAACAAATATACTGAACAAGAAAACAGGAAAAACATATACTAAACGAAAAAAACAGGAAATTAATACACTGAACGAAAAAAACAAACAATATAATAAACGAAAAACAGGAAAATAAGTGATAAAAAAACAGGAAAATATACTGGACAAAAACACAGGAAAATAATATACTAAATCATGAAAAAAATCGTGAAAAAACTTACATGAGTGGAAAAAACATCGCCGGGTTGATTTTCTTTCATTGGCGTCACCTGAGCCAAAAAAACACCCACCTGAAAGAAAGAAAAAAAAGTAAATTAACAGGTGTGATAAAACAGGTAATATTAGGCTACATGAAGTCTCTCTCTCTCTCACTCAGTACGGTTCACTTATGACGGTGTTTTTCTGTCTGTCTCTGTTTGCCTCCTCCCCCCCCTCTCTCTCTCTATCTATCTATCTATATATCTATCTATCTACCCATCTCTCTCTCTCAACCTTCATCTACATATTCTACTGATATTCGTTTTTATTTTTTTATTCCACCTACCGTTACAGGAATTAATACATGGATAAACTCAAGGCAGGAGAGAGAGAGAGAGAGAGAGAGAGACAGAGACAGACAGACAGACAGAGAAATCCTGTGCCTAAACCCTAAAAAAAATATATTGGCCTACAAATCTCCACAACACCACCCGTAAATATACAAGCACTAAAACACACACACACACACACACACACACACACAAATCCGGAGCTCCACAACACAATTCGTATCTATAAAAAGGGCCACAACAACACAAAACATATATACGGATCTCCAGAACGCGACCCGTAAATAGAGGTGTATAAATAAAACGACATTATGAGGCTAGGGATCGAGCAGTGAAGGAGGCGACGTAGGGACGCTAAATCAGGGTTACACTCCAGCTTTAACATAGCCCTGGGGAAGAGGAGAGAGAGAGAATAAAGGGAGGAGGGGAAGGAGAGAGAAGGGGGATGAGGAAAGTGGGAAGGAGGAGAGAAAGAGGAAGAGAGAAAGAATAAGGAGAGAAGGGGTGAGGTGAGAAAAAGAGGAGAGGGGTAGAGAATGAGGGAGAGGAGAAGAGAGAAGAGAGAGGGGGAGAGAAGGAAGGAGGGAGACTGCAAGAGGAGGAGGAGGAAAGAAATGGGAAGGAGGAGGAGAGAAAAAGATGAGGGAAGAGGAGAGATGAGGGGAGGAGAGGGAGATGAAGCAGAGGAGGTGATGAGAATGTAGAAAGGAGGAGGAGGAGGAGGAGGAGGAGGAGGAGGAGAGGAGATCTGAAAATGTGGAGAAGGAAGGGGAGGAGGAAGTGGATTGGGGAGAAGTGAATGGAGGAGATGGCAGATGGAGAGGAATGGACGATAGGAAGGGAGGAAGAAAAACAGGAGGGAAGGAAGGAAGGAGGGAAAGAAGAGGAGGAGGAAAGTTGGCTGGTGACAGAGGGTACCCATGGGAGGGGAGGGGAGGAGAAGGAGGGGAGGTGACGAAGGCGAGGGGAGAGAGAGAGAGAGAGAGAGAGAGAGAGAGAGAGAGAGAGAGAGAGGAAAGCATAAAGGAATGACAGAGACAGGGAAGGGTAGGGAAGACACAGATAGTACAGGAAAGGATGGGGCATAAAGGAAGGGGTATAGAGGAAAAGAAATAAAGGAAGGGAGAGTAAAGGAGAAAGAATGAATGTATGGCAATAAAGGTGGGAAATAAAGGAAGGAGAATAAAACTAGGGGAATAAAGGAAAGGAATAAAGGCTGGGGAATAAACGGAGGGGATAATAAGTAACCAGGATAAATAACTAACCAGGCAAATAACAATAACAGGGTGATACAAATACACCTGCATTCTTTATATATTTTTTCTTTATTTCTACATAATAAATACCCATTAATATTTATCTATGCGTGATTATATTTCGGGGTTAAAGATTTATTTTTCCCTTATGTATATAATTTGTCACCAGTGAAGTGCGATTTGTGGGTGTGTGACGAGCGAGCGAGCGCCGTGTTATCACAATTTCTACAATCTCGGCTGCCAACCTGCCGTGTCGACGATACTAAAACGATAAAGACTTGGGTATTGATGAGATGATTGAAGCCAGAAATGGGGTGTTTTCCTTTGGTGATTTCACCATCAAAACGGCAAAAATGTTAATGTTAAAGTATAGGCGGAATATCCGATATTTAACTGCTGGAGTTGATGCCAAAAAAGTGTTACGACAGAAATTCTTGTTTAATTTGATTTCGTAACTGAGGCGTTCACCGATTAGGGCCGAACACTGTCTTGAAAAACTCTATCGAATGAATGTATCACTTGCAGAAAGAGTTTCAACTCTGCTTCACACAGGGGTAACGTTAGCAGCTTCTGCGAAGTGTGACGGTCGGGTCGGGTCAGGTCGGGCCGGGCCGAGTCGCTCATTTCCAAACATAACTCGGGGAAACATCGCTCGCTCACTCGTAATCAAGACAACAATTATCATTCATTACAGAGTTCATTTCTGTCCCATCAGGAGCGTGAGGTCCCGAGGCTAGGCGACTCATTCCCAACATTTAACATAGAGATGACCAGTCTCTAACCCCTGAGCAACATTAAGTGAGAGAAAAACTTCAATTACACCTCAGACGGAAAGCATTATAGTTTGAAGCACCCTAATCCACTACATCACCAAGAGACATTTGGTTATATGGTTACCACCCAGCGTAGTACAGTAAATGGTTTCCTGGGTTACGAGAAACCATCTGTCTTGTCACTCAGTGAGGGGAGAGAGAGAGAGAGAGAGAGAGAGAGAGAGAGAGAGAGAGAGAGAGAGAGGGTACAGGAAGAGGGGAGGAAACTGTTATTTACCTTGCCGGTGAAAAGAGAGGGGAGGGGCGGGGAGAAAGAGAGGGGAAGTAAACAGGAAGAGAGAGAGAGAGAGAGAGAGAGAGAGAGAGAGAGAGAGGTAAGAAGAGGGAAAGAGGAAAGAAGAGGAAGAGGTAAGAAGAGGGAGGTAGGTAGGTAAGAGTAGTAGGCAAGAGGGGAGAGGGAAGCTATTTTCATCCAGACATGAACCACACCAAGACACTTCCTACCACAAGCCCCCCTCCCCTACTTCCTCCCCTCCCCTACCTACTCCCCGCCTCACCTCCCCTCCCCTACCCCTTACCCAACCTACCCTTACTCTTACCTACCTTCCTGTCACCTCTTATATCTATCCTTATCTATTTTCAGTTTCTTCTTCCTCATTTACTCATTTCTCAACCCCACTTCGCTGTTTCCTCATTCCTTGCTCTCATTCTTCTTTTCCCTCCTCCTTTTTCACATCCCATCTTCCTAAATGATTCCACTCCTCTTCCTCTTTATTTTCTTCTTCATCTTCGCTTTCTACTTCCTCATTCCTCTTCATCATTTTCTTCTTCCACTCACTCGTTATCTTTCTTCCTTCTTCTTCATATCTCTTCTTTTCTGCCTTCCATTCACTGTTCTGCTTCTTTTTCGTTTTCACTTCCTTCTTCCTCCTCTCTATTTCTCATCTTTTTCATTCTTCCTTATTGTCCTTCTCAACTTCCCTCCTTCCTATTCACTTCCCTTTTTTGTCTTCCTTCCGGTTCACTTTCCTCTCTCTTCTTTCTTCCTCTCATTTCTCTTTCTCCTCTCCCTTCATATTTCTTCCTTTTCACTCTCTTATTACCTTCTCATTGATTCTCTTTACTTTTCATTCACCTTCGTATGTTCTCTCCCTCTCTCTCCTTAACATTCTTCCTTACCACTCTTCTTTGTATTTGTCTTCTATTCACTTCCTTCATCCCCTTTTCACCTTACTTCCTACTTCTCTTCCTTCACCTCTTAATTTACACACTTCTTCATCTTCACTCTTCTTCGTCACTCTTGTCTTCCCAATTCTCATTCGTATTTTCCTTCCTATTCACTCTTCTCGCCACCCTCATTCACATTTTTTCCTCTCCACTCTTCTTTCAACATTCCTTCACGCTCACGCTTCTTATCTTTCTCCTTATTCACTCTCCTTTCTACTTTTCACCGTCCCTCATCTCGTCTTTATAGTCTTCTTCCTCGTCACTCTCCTTCATCATTCATTCCTCACTCTCACATCTTTTCATCTTTATTTTTATTCTCATCCACATTTTTTCAACCTTCTTTTCTTCGTCTTTTTTTCACTCTCCTCACTTCCTTGTTCCCCTCACCTCACTCCCATCTTTCATCTTCCTTCCTCTTCATTCGCCTTCCTTCCTTCCTACCTTTTCACTTTTCTTCTTTCCTGTTCACTCTCCCCTTTCCTCCTTCCTTCATTCCTCTCCTCCCTACGCCCTTCCTCCTCCTTATCCTCCTCCCTCCTCACTCCATCTCCTCTCTAAATCCCTCAGCCTTTACCTCCTCAATCCGGGTACGTCTTGCTGAGGTTATTCTTCATCTTAGGAGCAAGGTCAAGGAGGAGGAGTTAATGAAGGCAAAACATAACACCTTAAGATAGAATAGTCTCTCCTGAGCTGAATAAAATCGTCTGGAGATAGCAATACAACGAAAAGGACGTCCGTGGGCTGAAAGGGTGAAGAATCCCTCGCTTTCACATCTCAAAACCCCCTCCCTCCCATCTCACAACCCCCTCCCTCCCACCTCACAACCCCCTCCCTCCCACCTCACAACCCTCTTCCTCCCACTTCATAACCCCTTCCCTCCAACCTCACAACCCCCACCCCGCATCATAACCCTCTTCTTCCAACCTCATAACCCCTCCCTCGCACCTCACAACCCCCTCCCCCTCCCCCACCTCCTGTGTTAGATGGTGGTGAGATAGATCAGTCAACCCTTTCCCCCACAACCCCCACCCTTCCCCCCCCACATATGAGGCCTACCACCAGCCTCTTCAACAAGTGACACAGCGATTTATTAGACCCTTCCCTCTCTTTCAGGCCAGAACAGACGCTACTACAATAAGACACTTTTTTATTTATTTTCTTTTTTCTTTAATATCTGGAGTTTGACACAAGTTAGGATGCTCGATGGTGGGGTTCAGTGGTCGACCTACAACATACAGAACGAGGGCTGGATCACTGCAGCCCCAACACGTCCCCTGGCACTTAGGTAATGACAGTCAGAGGAAAATGTGTAAATTTCTCACCAACGTGGAGAGAAACCTAACAACTGGTACAGATGCACCTTGTGTGTGTTTTTTTTTTTTTTTTATGCGAGGAAGAAGGAACCAAAGGCCATGAGCCCGCAGTAACAGTTCCCTCCAAGAGAAAAACAAAATACAATAGAGAGCCAAATTCAAGATCCGATCATTTTGAGATGCCTGGACACACTACGTTTGAAAGACTGGAGATCATAGGCAGCAGGAAATACAGACAGAGGGAGACAGTTCAAGAGCTGACCTGTTGCATAAATGAAAGACTGGGAGTAACGGTTAACTCTTGCATTAGAGAGCTGGACAGAAAAGGGATGAGAATTTGCTGCCCGACGGGTGCTACGCGCCCGTCGTAGAGGTGGAGGAATGCAAGCAGACAGTTCAGAGGAGCAGTGACCATTAAAGTAGCGATAGAAAAGAGATAAAGATGCAACAGTGCGGCGAAGAGACAGAGGTTGAAGGGAGTCAGTAAGAGGAGGAGAGTTAATGAGACGAAAAGCCTTTGACTCCACCCTATTGAGAAGAGCTGTATGTGGGGAGCCTCCCCACACATGAGAGTTGTACTCCACACAGGGGCGGATAAAACCCCTGTATAGAGTCAACAATTGTGCAGGGGTAAAGAAAGAGTGGAGTCGGCTTAGCACACCCAATCTCTTGGAAGCAGATTTTACAAGAGATGTAATATGATCTTTGTGTGTGTGTGTGTGTGTGTGTGTGTGTGTGTGTGTTGCAGTTGCTATTCTGATGTTGCAAGCACTCTCGGTAAAATTAAAGTTTCAGCCAAAAACACAATTGCGAGATTTTGATCCGTTTTCCGGTATTTAAGACAATTCTAACACACTTGTCTTTTATGGAATTTTCGTCGCAATTTATTTTTATTTTACTCAAGAAGATAAGATACCCTACCCTACCCTACCCTACCCTACCCTACCCTACCCTACCCTACTCTAACCTACCCAACCCTACCATAACCTACCCAACCCTACCATAACCTACCCTACCCTACCCTTCCCTTCCCTACCCTACCCTACCCTACCCTACCTACCCTAACCTAACCTACTCTACTCTACCCTACCCTACCCTACCTTACCCTTCCCTACCCTAACCTACCCAACCCTAGTATGTCCACGAATTTCAGTGCTCAATCGTTCACTTCCTACAATTTCCCGCCTACGAATATCAATGTTCATGCTCGATCTCTGGCTGCGTTTTCCTGGCGTGCTAAATTTCAACGTACCATCTCGCTCTCTGCCTGCAATTTCCTCTCATTTCATGTCTCCCACGCCACTGATAACCTCGCTGCCCATCTCTTATCTCTTCATCAACAGTCGCCACCACATGATTCTCTCTCTCTCTCTCTCTCTCTCTCTCTCTCTCACACACACACACACACACACACACACACACAAACCATTAGGAACTAAAGGATCCGCAACACACCTATTGTCTCTCTCTCCCTACTCTGACACCTATACATACCCTTTGTTCTCTCTCTCTCTCTCTCGCTCTCAGCTCCTGAAACCATAATGGTGTCAAGAGAGGAGGCAGACCTGAGGGAATGGGACTGCGACACTCTCTCTCTCTCTCTCTCTCTGACTATACAGGCATTTATACATACATACATAAATAGGTACACACATACATACATACCGACAGACAGACAGATAGTCAGACAGACGTAGATAGCTAAATACAAACGGATAAGAGATAATGACAAAAATAATTACGTGTATAAATAGATGGATGGACATATAGATAGTCTTTCATATGACATTAACAATTTAACAGACGCTAGTAAACAGATCCGATTTTCAGTATGTCAGTATCTTCATTGGGCAGAAGGCTCCCTAACACCTATTCCTTAGCGATTTGTTTTTGGATATGGCTGGTTAGTAGCATTCTGTAAGTTGTTTATGCAGAGGATGGCGATATTGAAAGGATTGACGCAACGCACAAGAGGAGGATGGCGATATTGATAGGATTTACGCAACACAGAGGACGACAGTAGGGCGCAGCAAAGATAAATCGCTTAGGAAAAGATGTTAGGGAGCTTCCTTGACGAACGAGAAGAAGGGCCCTTGTCTTACATGTCACTTTATGATTTATTTACTACTTAGTGTCATATCAAACTGCCGATCTGTCTGTCAGGTAAAATCAGTGGTGTCTGTCCGTCTGTCTGTCATACTTGAGGTGATGTTGACGTCTTGGGTTCATCTGTTTATGGCTCGACTTAACCGATAAATAGTGCAAGTATTCGTGTAGCTAGCGAACTCTCTCTCTCTCTCTCTCTCTCTCTCTCTCTCTCTCTCTCTCTCTCTCTCACCATTAGGAGTCAAAGGACCTGTGACACACCCATTGTCTCTCCCAACCCTGACATCCATACACGTCCTCTCTCTCTCTCTCTCTCTCTCTCTCTCTCTCTCTCTCTCTCTCTCTCTCTCTCTCAGCAGTCTATACTACGCCAGCTGTAGGATGGGAACTTCTCCATGAAAGAAGAGTGAAAGCCAAAAATAACCCTGTCCTATGCTGGCCATGTACGAAGGGAAACTGAGTGTCTACGTGAGCCATGCGCGCGAAAATCGAAGTGTTGAAATATCTTTTTTTCTTTCTTTTCTTTTTTTCCTCTCATTTTTCTTTCTCATCTTTCTTTTCTCTTCTTTTTCTTTTCTTGTTCTTTCTCTTTTCTTCTCATTTTCTTTTTTCCTTCCTTTCTTTCTTTTTATCTTTCTTCTTTGTTTTCTTTTTCTTTCTTATTTCTCTTTCCTTTCCTTTCCTTTCTTTCATTTTCTTTTCCTTTTTTCCTTTCCTTTCCCTCCTTTCTTTCTTTCTTTTTTCCTTCTCTTTCTTTTCTTTCCTTACTTTCTTTTCTTTTCTTTCCTTCCTTCCTTTCTTTTCTGTTTTCTTTCTTTCCAAATTTCTTTTTATCTCTTTCCTTTCTTTCTTTTTTTCCTTCCTTTCTTTCCTTTTTCTTTTCTTCCTTCGCCCAGGAAAATGTTAGGGAGCCCCCGTAATGGACGCGAATACGGACGCAAACCACCGTAATTCCAGCCTCATAACAACCATTAAGAAGTAAATAATAACACAGGTACATAACATACCTTAACACTATTTCACCTGACAATCAATTAACTCCATCTGGCAGGTGTAGGTGAACCGCAAATAAGACTATCGTAAAACAGATCACTGAGGACGACGGACACAGAAGGGGAGGGGGAGGAGGGGGAGGAAGGTGAAGACTGGAGGAGGCTGAGGAGGGAGTGGAAGGACGTGTGAACTGGGGGAGGTGGAGGCGGGAGGGGAGGGAAATGAGGACTGGGAGAGGAAGAGGAGGGAGGGGAGGGAAGTGGAGACTGGGAGTGGTAGGGGAGGGAGGGGAGGGAAGTGGGGGCTGGGGGAGGTCGAGAAGGGAGGGGAGGGAAGTGGAGACTGGGGGTGGTGGAGGAGGGAGGGGAGGGAAGTGGGAACTGAGGGAGGTGGAGGAGGGAAGGGAGGTAGTGGGGGTATGGCTGGTGGGTGGGGGAAGGGGACACTAGCAATTGAAAGGCAAAAGTGTTTTTAGAATTAACTCCAAAATCTGTGTAAAAAAAAACTGTATAGAAATTAGTGTAATATTTATATAAAAGGTGTTCCATAAAATTAACTGTAATATCTATGTAAAAAGTTTTGTATGGGAATAACTGTAATATGTGTAAAAATTGTTTAGAGTTACTACTACTACTAACACCACTACTAATACACTACTACTACTATTATTATTACTACTACTACAACTATCTATCTATCTATCTATTGCCAGACGCCTCAATCCCGTTTGGGGTGGCCACAAACAAATCGCCTCCAAGTCGCCCTGTCCCCCGCCATTTCACTGCCCTGCTCCCAACTCACACCCCCCTCTCTCATATACCTCTCCACCCCATCCCTCCATCTAATCCTCGGCCTCCCCCTCCCTCTTCCCCCCTCCACCTCACTCATATACACTCTCTTCGTCAGTCTTTCACCCTCCATCCTCTCCACATGGCCAAACCACCTCAGTGTGTTCCTCATAACGCTTCCTATCACATCCACACCACAACGCTCCTTTATATCCTCATTCGTCAGCCTGTCTCTCCACGTGACTCCACAGGCTCCTCTTAAATAACTCATTTCCACTGCTCTCACTCTTGACTTGTGTCCTTCCAACAATGTCCAAGCTTCACTTCCGTACGTTAGAGTTGGTATCACAATACTGTCATGTAGTAACTTTTTCACTTCCATGCTCACTTCCCTGTTTCTTATCACTGCTTTCAATGAACCAGCAACCTTTCTTCCCTGCTGTACTACTACAACTGTTATTATTATTATTATTATTATTATTATTATTATTATTGAGGCCCAAGATGGTAAGTGGGCATCTTCTTTGAATCACGTATCAGGAACAATGGAGGGACACACTCAGCACGATTTGTAAATAAAGAAATTTTTCTGTCACTCATATTACCTCTCCTACGACTGTAAACTTATGGGACACCCTGCAGAGGTAAACGCGAAGAATTATGAAACACAAACAACTTCCGAAATGAGCAAAGTTGTGTGTGTGTGAAGTCAATCTGTAAACTGCTTAAAAATCCCTGCTAAAAACGGCACGTGTTAAGAAGTGGAGCAATATCCCTGCTGAGTGGCCCACCAAATGTAAACAAAACCCGAGGAAGACACGCCATTACGCTCTTTGAGTGGCCCAAGATGGCGGTGCCTCGAATATTTGGAATGGAAATTAGGTGAGACGAGGACTGAACTGAACCCACTTCTACGATATTCACGACTGACCAGGAGGATTCCCCCCCCCCTTTCTCTCTCTAACTCGTCCTCTCTCTAACTCGTCCCGCAAATGACGTAAAAGTCCTGCAAATGGCGTAAAAAGTCCAGGAAATGGCATGGAAGTCTCGTAATGGGGAAAAGGTCCTGTAAATGGTGTAAAAAGTCCCATAAATGGCGTAAAAAGTCCAGGAAATGGCATGGAAGTCTCATAAATGGGGAAAAGGTCCTGTAAATGGCGTAAAAAGTCCCGTAAATGGCGTAAAAGTGGCGTAAAGTCCTGTAAATTTCGTAAAACGCCCCGTAAATGGCGTAGAGTCACTTAAAAGGCGTAAAAAGTCACTTAAATGGCGTAAAGTCACTTAAATGGCGTAAAAAGTCCCGTAAATAGCATTGTCCTGTAAATCGCGTAAAAGTCCTGTAAATAGCGTAAGTCCTGTAAATCACGTAAAAGTCCTGTATGTGGCGTAAGAAGTCCCGTGAATCGCGTAAAAAAGTCCTGTAAATCACGTAAAAAGTCCTGTAAATCGCGTAAAAAATCCTGTAAATCACGTATAAAGTCCTGTAAATCAAGTAAAATTCCTGTAAATCGCGTTGTAAGTCCTGTAAATCGCGTAAAAAGTCCCGTAAATCGTGTAAAAGTCCTGTAAATCGCGTTAAAATCCCGTAAATCGCGTAAAAAGCCCTGTAAATCGCGTTGAAGTCCTGTAAATCGCGTTGAAGTCCTGTAAACCACGTAAAAATCCTGTAAATGTGGCGCACGTCCCTGTAAATCCCCCTCCCTGCCGCCGCCTCAATAAAGTCACCCCGGGCAATGCAAAGGCCCCCACAGATCCCTAAATAAGGCCGTAAAATAAAGCTGTGTTTACCTTTATTGGACTACATTTAAAATTTGAACACAGTGAACGTCTAAGAGGGAAGGGAAGTGGAAATAACAGAACCTCAGTGAACATGGCGCGTATTTTGAACATCTAGGGGTGAAGGAGAGAGGAAATAAGGTGAACATGTGCATATTTGAACATACAAGGATGGAGACAGTGGCCAAGGCGCTTCTTTTGAACTGAACTCCAACGAACACTACATTTCTGAACACGTAAGGTTGAAGGAGCGAGGAAATAACACGTGAACAATATATTTATGAACAGAGGTGAAAATTATAAGCCAGTGAACACCTTATAACAAACACCCTCTCTCTCTCTCTCTCTCTCTTCGTACAAACCCTAACTATAGTTCTTTCACCTTAGCTTGGCCCAGATTTTCGTCCCTTTGTAGCTTATTTTGTGCTTGTCAGTATTGGAAAAAGACAATACTACGGCTCTACATGCTTGCCACAGCACTTCTTCGTGACTAGCGCCACATCTTAAGTGCTAATGTACCGCTACACCTCAGCATTAGAGAGAGAGAGAGAAAGAGAGAGAGAG
This sequence comes from Coenobita brevimanus, assembly GCF_032717465.1. Lineage (NCBI taxonomy): Eukaryota > Metazoa > Arthropoda > Malacostraca > Decapoda > Coenobitidae > Coenobita > Coenobita brevimanus. Next base: position 854,627 of record NC_136982.1, on the reverse strand, counting down.
AGAGAGAGAGAGAAAGAGAGAGAGAGAGAGAGAGATCCCCAATATTTCCTTATTCTTCTTCCTTCCTTTTCTGTTCCTACTTTATTTTGTTTTTATTTCCATATCTTTATTTCTATTACATTTTTCTCCCGTAACCTCTTCATCCCAGCTGACTATCCCATTTACCAGGGGGAGTGGAGGGGAAGGGGGAAGGAGGGGAGGGGAAGAGGGGAAGGGGAGGGGAAGAGAGGAAGGAGAAGGAGGAAGGGGAGAGGCGAACGGGAAAGAGTGTGAGAGAGTGGAAGCAAGTGTTCTGAAGGTGTGTGTGTGTGTGTGTGTGTGTGTGTGTGTGTGTGTGTGTGTGTGTGTGTGTGTGTGTGTGTGTGTGTGAGAGAGAGAGAGAGAGAGAGAGAGAGTTTTGAAGGTGTAAGATGCCCCCACTCCCCTCTTTCGTGCAGGTAAGGGAAGGGGGAGGGGGAAATCGGGGAGAGAGGGGGTGGGGGAGGGAGAGGGGGAATGGGTGAGGGGGAGGGAGCTGAGGTAAACCAGGCGTGAAGATGTAAATATTCCAGCCACATTAACGAAGGCAGGAAATGGGGGTGGAGAGAGAGGGGGGGGAGGCAGGAAGGCAAGGGCAGGGAAAGGGGAAGAAAGGGAGAAAGATGGAGGAATGAGGGGATAGAGGGGGTGGGGAGGAAGGGTGGGGAAGTGGGGTGAGGGAGAGAGAGAGAGAGGGGGGATGGGGGAGGGAGAAGGGGGGTTGGGGCAGGTAAGGGAAGGTTGATGACCTGCCTAACAGGGTAATTACAGAAGCACTGCCGCCCCAGGCCACAGGAGGGTGCCAGGTGCGTGTCAAGGGGTGAGGGATGCCACGATGGTGGGGGATTCCAAGGGGGTGAGACAGGGGTACCGGTATAACCTCAAACGCATATGCAGGCAGTAAGTGTAGAGAAAAAAAATATTGCAAAGAGATAGTACGGGACTCCATCATCCGAGGTCAGTTGATGGAGTTTTGCGGCAGGGCACCTACGAACAGAATACGTTCCTGTATTCCAGGTGCAGGTGTTAATGACTCAGTGAGGCCCTCGATGCAGTAACTAGCAGTTCCAATAACCCACTTGTTGTCATACATGTAGGAACAAACAACGTGGTCCAACCCATTCGGAGGAACTGGTGCAGCGGTTCCAGGCGACGATCCAGCGATACAATGCTAAGACTAAAAACATTTTGATTTCAAGGGCACTACCTAGGATTGCGGCCAGCAGTGCATTCTACAGCAAGGCCTTCAGTCTTAACCGTTTAAAGTCTCTTTGTCAGCAGGAAGGTATTGGCTTTTTCAGTGCATGGAACGGTTTCTACCAACAGCCGGGTTGGTTTGCACGAGACTGGCTGCACTTGAATGCGGTTGTTTCTGCGCACTTAGGCCATGTCCTGGATGAAGCCGTGCGGTCCTACTGGAAAAAAAAAAATTGACAGCGCTCAGGACGAACTGAAGTGCTGACATAAACTGCAATCAAAGAATGGCCAGTGTCCCAGACTACCCTCATCGGGGTAAGGATAATGTTAAAGTTTTTCTTGTAAATGCGTGCAGTTTGGGAAATAAGTTTCCAGATTTAAAGGCCCAAGTATTTGTTGATGACTACGACATTGTTGCCATTACTGAATCTTGGATAGATACTCAAGAAAGAGATTTTATAGAAGCATATAACCTTCCTGGTTACAGTATTTTCAGTAATGAGAGGAATGGGAGAATGGGAAGCGGGTACTGCTATATATTAAAAGTAACCTTCAGCCAGTTGTAATCCCTAAACCTTCCAATGACAATATAGATGTAACTTATGTCCAGCTCAGAAATGAATCATACAGAAAGATGACATTAGGATTAATTAATCATCCACCAGCCCAGTCTTGCAAAACTGACAATAAGATATACGAACAAACAGCGTAAGTCTGTTGCATCCAGAATACTGTAATTGTTGGAATTCCAACATACCAGTAACAAGACAGACTGGAACCTTATCTTCACACACAGAGTTAGACTTGTATACTAACTAGCTTGAAAGCTCATTACATCAACTTTGTAGAACAACCCATAAATGGAGAAAATATCCTAGATCTTATCCTGGCGACGTAAGAAAACTTTGCTCATAATGTTCAATTAGGAGAAGAATTCAGTACTAGGGATCATCACAGAGTCACATCAACCTCAGTTTCTGTAACACTGACCAAAATTGTAGTTATATACGAGAAAATTCCAGACTACAAGAAAGCAGATTTTCACAAATTAGAGCTAACTTTACGTAGCAATGAATGGGAACCAATTACTGAATATACAAATATACACACAGTATGGGCTGAATTTACAGAAATCCTTAATAAGGTAGTTAAGGCTTGTGTACCAATGCGTAACAGAGGACCAGCGAAAAGTAATAAGACAAAATGGTGGAACAGCAATATTATGAAAAGTCTTTCAGCAAAAAAGTTTGCTTATCAAAAATACAAAGCCGCTAACAATGAGGAGGATAAAGATATTTACCATAACTTACACTGTAATGCTAAAAAGTTAATAAAGCAAAGTATGAAAAACCTTGAAGTGTATATTGCAAGCATCAGCAAATCAAACCCAGAAGAATTTTTCACTAAAGCCTATATCAGAAATAAGAAAATATTAACATCAACAATAGGACCACTAGCATCAGCAGATGGTGTGCATACAGATGATGAAACTGAGATGGCTAAAATTCTTAATACAGTGGAGTTTCATCCCATATTCTTTTAACCGTAATATGCCATTAACCGTATATTTTACTAAAACGTTCTCATTTCGATTAACCACAAAAATCTGAAATCTATCCAAAAAGTCAAACACGGCAGGCTTGTTTTGCACCACTAGCTTTTGATTACGGTTGCTCCACTAGCCACTAGAGCGAGTTGTCCACTCCCTCACCTGCATCCACCACCTCGGAAGATTTGGATGATGTGGGAGATGATGTGGAAATGATTGAATATGGAAAAAGAAAATATGAAAAAACAATTAGGTTTAAGACTTTATTTGTTCCAACTGCTTACAGTGAATTAAGTAATTGTTTTAGTGAAGGTTTATTTAAGCTTATTTGTGTGAAGATTTATTTAAATTGACAGTTTCTATTACAGTTACAAAAGTGCCGTTATATATGTAGTTACTACAGTGTATTTGGTGTTTTGGTGATGGCTGAGTAGCTTTTGGGGTGCTGGTGGGCTAGACGTCGCCAGAAATGGGCAATGGGTGACTACAATACTGTTCCATGTATCCTACATATCATTACAGTATCTTTTATCCGAAAAAATTGATGAAACGAAACTTTAAAAGTCCCATGATTTTCGGATAAAAGAGACTCCACTGTACTTTCTTGACACAGGTATTTACAGTAGAAAGTCCATGCCTGATTCAAACACTGTCCTATGCACACATAGATGAAGAAAACACAATCAAAGAAATAATTATCAGTGAGAGAGATGTACTCCTTGCGCTAAATAAATTTAAATAAAACACCAGGGCCTGGCAGAATATCTCCAAGAGTCTTAAAAGAGGCAAAAGATGAAACAGTGAAACCCTAAACACATATAGGTTATCCAATATATCTCTCAGAAGCAGCACTGTAACAAGCAGTTGGAAATTAGCTAATGTAACTCCAATATTCAAAAAGGGAAACAAATCTAAACCCAGCAATTACCAACCAATAAGCTTGACATTAGTTTGTAATTTGTTAGAAACCTTGATTAGAGACAAACTGATCAAGCATTTAGAACAGAACAATCTCATCAAAGACTCTCAGCACGGACTCTGAAATAAGCGTTCATGTGTTACTAATCTACTGTACTTGATTTTTTCAATCATATTATCAACATGTACGACAGCATTAAATCAGTCGATGTCACTTACCGGTACCTTGATTTCAGAAAAGCATTTGATAAGGTTCGATATATTCGATTCGTCAAGAAACTGCGCCTCTATATCGGTGGCAGTGTACTAAGATGGATTGAAAGCTGGCTTATGAATCATAAACAAAGAGTTGTAATCAATGGTAAGGAATCAGACTGGAAAATGTTATACATCGAGTACCATAAGGCTCAGTTTTGGTCCTATTCTGTTCTTGATTTATAGACAACATTGATGAAGGCATGTTTTGTAAATTATCAAAATTTGCTGGCGATGCGATGATTGGTAATGGTTCAGATACCCCAGAACAAAGAATACTGATTCAAAGGGATCTTGATAAATTGCTTAATTGGGATGAAAAATGACAAATGGATTTTAATATCGATAAATGCAAAGTTCTAAATACTGGAAGTAAAAATGAAAAATGCAGTTATACAATGAATCATTCTCATGAATGTAAACCATGAGGAGGATCTAGGAATAACTGTAACCGATGATCTTAAGCCAAGTAAACAGTGCACAGAAGCTATATAGAAAGCTAACAAACTAGTTAGATTTATAAGCAGATTATATGAGTTCAAGTGTGAACGTATAATTCTTACCCTGTACAATTCCTTGGTGTGTCCACATCTAGAGTACTGTGTGCGGTTCTGGTCACCGTATTACAGGAATGACATTCAGAAATTAGAGAGAGTGCAGCAACGAGTAACAAAAATGATACCATGACTG
>NC_136982.1:837500-845000 GCF_032717465.1 Coenobita brevimanus | reverse complement strand
CCTCTTCCTCTTCCTCCTCCTCCTCATCATCATCATCATCATCATCGTCATCATCATCATCATCATCATCACCATTACCCTCCTCCTCCTCCTCATCATCATCATCATCATCACCACCATTAATCTTCTCCTCTTCCTCTTCCTCCTCCTCCTCATCATCATCATCATCATCATCACCATTACCCTCCTCCTCATCATCATCATCATCATCATCACCATTACCCTCCTTCTCTTCCTCTTCCTCCTCCTCCTCCTCCTCATCATCATCATCATCATCATCATCATCATCATCATCACCGAAAATGACTGCAGAATCCAAGACATTTATTTTCGCTGTCCTTTTTCCTTTAAGACGATTCCTTTCTTCAGGTTTTAAAGGAATTTCTCTCTCTCTCTCTCTCTCTCTCTCTCTCTCTCCACTAATTTCCTCCCCCATTTTTCCTCCCCCATCACCAACAATTGCCTCCCCTCCATTTTTTTTCTCTCTCTCGTAAATACCCTTCCTCCTCTTCTCCCTCCTTGATTTAATTTCTTCTTCCCCTTTTACTCTCTCTCTCTCTCTCCCTCCCTCGACTCGTGAAATGCAGGGGGTTGGAGGAAGATGATTAATTCACTATTTTCTTGGGAAGCGATTTTTTGGGACGATTTTTCTGGAGAGAGAGAGAGAGAGAGACAGACAGACAGACAGACAGACAGACAGAGAGAGAGAGAGGGGGAGATGAGGAGACGAAAAGGGAGTGGGGAGAAGAGGTGAAGGGGAAGAGGAGAAGAGGGGATGGGGAGAGGAGATGGAGAGGAGGAACAGAAGCAGGAGAGGAGGAAGAGAAGAAAGAGAGGAGGATGAGAAGAAAGAGAGGAGGAAGAGAAGAAGGAGAGGAGGAAGAGAAGAAAGAGAGGAGGAGGAGAAGAAAGAGAGGAGGAAGAGAAGAAGGAGAGGAGGAAGAGAAGAAAGAGAGGAGGAAGAGAAGAAGGAGAGGAGGAAGAGAAGAAAGAGAGAGAGAAGGTGGAGAGGGGGGAAGAGAGAGGAGAGGGAGAAGAGAGAAAGGAGAAAAGGAAGTGAGGGGAGACGGGGAGGAAGAGGAAGAGGAAAACTGGAGGCAAGGGAGGGAATGGAGATAGGAAAGGGATGAAAAAGGAAGAGAGGGGAGGACAGGGGGAAAAGAGGAGAGGGAGGTGAGGAGGAAGACGAGAAGTGGAGGAGAGGGAGGAGAGAGAGAAGAAGAGCAGAGATGAGAAAAGAGAGAAGAGAGATCATTAACTTCACACCTTTGACCCCATTACCTGTAGATACCTGAAACCCGTGTACTTCCTAGCCCCTAGCACCTCTTCCTTAGCGATTTATTTTTGGATATGGCTGGTTAATATCCTTTTTTATGTTAGTTACGATCAATATGGCGATATTAGATGGATTCATATAACACAGAATGGGGCTGTCGGGTGTAATAAAGAAAATAAATCGCTCAGGGAAAGGTGTTAGGGAATGTCTTAGAAGGAGTGGATTCTTTTACCTGATATTTACTTCGTCTTCTCTATAAACACAAGGAATTAACAGTGTCTATAACCCTTTTACTCTAACTTGGCCTAAAACTGCCATCTCTCCATCTTGAAGAGTACGCAGCATTAAAAAACTAAAATATGATGCTAGTCACGAAGAAGTGCTATGCAGAGGATGTAGGGTCATAGCACAGTCTTTTTTCTGCCACTAAGCTACGGGAAATAAAACTGCATATGGACGAAACTCTAGGCCAAGTTACGGTGAAAGGAGTATAGTCTTGAAGAACGGGAGTCACACAGGTATATAGCCTTGCATCTACCACTCCTTGCTGCTGTGTGTGATTTGTCTTGAGAGAAGGGGGAGAAGGAGGAAGGAAGGGGGAGAGAAGAAGGAAGGAAGGGGGAGAGAAGGAGGAAGGAAGGGGGAGAGAAGGAGGAAGGAAGGGGAGAGAAGGAGGAAGGAAGGGGGAGAGAAGAAGGAAGGAAGGGGGAGAGAAGGAGGAAGGAAGGGGGAGAGAAGGAGGAAGGAAGGGGGAGAGAAGGGGGAAGGAAGGGGGAGAGAAGAAGGAAGGAAGGGGAGAGGAGGAGGAAGGAAGGAGGGGAGAAGGAGGGGGAAAAGGAGTAAAGAAGGGGATGAGGAGGAGGAAGGAAGGGGGAGAGAAGAGGGAGAGAACGGGGAGAGGAGGAAGGAAAGGGAAGACGAGGAGAAAGAAAGGGGAAAAAAGGGGGACGGAGGGGGAAAGGAGGAGGAAAGAAGAGAGAGAGAAGGAGGACAGCAGGAGAGGACAACATGCACACATAAACACATACATGCATACATAAACACACACAAACACATATGCACATAGATAAATGGACACATAATAGTACACACACACACACACACACACACACACACACACACACACAGCATGACACCAGCTCTCAGCGTCCAAACTTCTCGGCGGTAAGTAATTAGCGAGGGGGAGGGGGGAGGGAGGGGGAGGGAGAGGGGAAGGAGGGGAGAGGGAGAGGGGAAAGAGGGGAAGAAAATGTAATACGAAGAGGAGGAAGGGGGTGGGGAAGGAGGAGGAGGGGTACAGTAATTTTTTCACGTGATCAAAACATTACTTTTTCACTTTCATACATTTTTCGTTCTGTTCATAATTTTTCGTCGATTTCATGACTTTCCTTTCGCTTTACCGTCATCATCATCATCATCACAGCTTTTATCATCATCATCATCATCATCTTAACCTTCCTCCTCCTCCTCCTCCTCCTCCTCCTCCTCCTCTTTCCACGTCGCAATTGTAAGTAGGCTACGCAGTTTGTCGACCCTTCCATACTGATCTCTTCCACTGACCTTTCAGACACACACACACACACACACACACACACACACACACACACACACACACCGCAGCATCGGGAATACAATCAAAATACATATACGATTTAATTATATATCTTTTTATATGTACAATTCAAACATTCTTTTTCCTTTTATTCTTATTCATATATATATATATATATATATATATATATATATATATATATATGGCAAGAGATATACCACACTCTTCCTTTACCTTCACGCTTTATTATCATCATCATTATTATTATTTTTATTATTATTATTATTATCACCATATCATCATCATCATCATTATCATCATCGTCGCCGTTGTCGTCAATTTTGATATATTTTTCCAGACATTTTTTTTTCTTTTTAATTATCTAGTCGTCTTCATCATCATCGTCACCATCGTCATCATCATCATCATCATCATCATCATCAAGGATATCACCGTCAGATCTTTTTTGCCGACCTCAAATGGGCAGCCAAATCCAGTATCTGTCCCTAACTGTGTCACTCACTCGCCCTTTAAGTCACTAACTTCCTTAAATATAAAATCTGGCAAGCTGCAACCGTAGAATTTTATCAGCGTGTTGGTGATGTGTCTGGTGTGTGTCTAGGGTGTTACTGAGCTGCGTCTGGTGTGCGTCTGGGGTGAATGAGTCTATGGTGTGTCTGAGGGTTGTGTTCAAACACGAAGGACATTTTTTAGATGTGTTGGGGTGGTGGATGCGACTGAGGTGAGTGCGGCTATCAAATGCGTCCTTGTGTTCTTCACATTGTCAAGTGATTATTACTCTCTCTCTCTCTCTCTCTCTCTCTCTCTCTCTCTCTCTCCACACACACACACACACACACACACACACACACACACACACACACAGGAGGTCCGCGCGCAAATATTTCATAAAGGTCAGGAGTTGAAATAGGGCACACACACACACACACACACACACACACACACACACACCAGAGAAATTAGGCCAACCGGGTTCCATTAAAAATATAAGCAACTAGTCACGAAGAAGAGCAGGTGAGAACGAAATGTAAAGATTAATATTCTCACGGTCGCTTCCTACCTGCTGATTTATTCCAGGTAAAGGTAGACGATTTTATTCAGCTGAGAGAGAGAGAGAGAGAGAGAGAGAGAGAGAGAGAGAGAGAGAGAGAGAGAGAGAGAGAGAGAGAGAGAGAGAGAATTTTTATTGCAGGTAAAGCAAGACGATTTTATTCAGCAGAGAGAGAGAGAGAGAGAGAGAGAATCAAAACACTCTCCCAACAAAACACACTCTTCCAGTCACTGACCTTACCCCCGTGACGTCATCCACACAGCTCTGACGTCACTTCCTGCATTGGTTAGTTCGTCTGCCTCATACATAAATAAACCAGAGTTCGATCTGCCTGCCGGTCAGACAATTATGCACAGTCTGTTTTCCTCTCCTTTGCCTGATGTAACACTGGCTCCTGAGAGTCGTGTTCTAGGGGAAGATTTTGACTGGAATAAATACTGCTTATTTTCGTTTAATCTCTCTCGTCCCGTCGATAGGTGTATACTACATCTATTCTTTATCTATCTATCTTGCTATCTATTTATCTGTATATCTATCTGTATTATCTATGTATCCATTTATCTGCCTGTCTGTCAGTCTATCTATCCCCAGGTTCATCTGTAACGTGAACCCAGTGGACTGCAGGCTGAAGTTATCCTTGCCTGCAGTCCACCATCATCCTTTCGGGGGTTAGGGAGGGGAAAGAGGGATTTATGTATAACCAAACTGATTAACTGCCTCGCCCCAGATTATCGTCCTTTTGCAGCTTATTTCATGTAACTCTATAGCAGAAGGTGACATTGCTCACCCTCTACATACACTCCGTAGCACTTCTTCGTGACTAGCATTATAATCTAGTGTCACTCTATTATATTTTTTAGTAGTCAGGGGAGAGGTGGTAAGTTTAAGCCAAGTTACGGTAAAATGAGTATAGCTCCCCCGTCCGCTCACACCTGTGATACCACGTGAAGGCGTCCCTCACTGTGACCTCGTGCTGAAGGGGTTTCGGACACACACACACACACACACACACACACACACACACACACACACACACACACAAGCGTTTCCATGTGGTATAACACAATTGCATAATGAAACACACACACACACACACACATACACACAAGCGTTTCCATGTGGTATAACACAATTGCATAATGAAACACACACACACACACACACACACACACACACACACACACAAGCGTTTCCATGTGGTATAACACAATTGCATAATGAAACATACACACACACACACACACACACACACACACACACACACACACACACACACAAGCGTTTCCATGTGGTATAACACAATTGCATAATGAAACACACACACACACACACACACACACACACACACACACACACACAAGCGTTTCCATGTGGTATAACACAATTGCATAATGAAACACACACACACACACACACACACACACACACACACACACACACACACACAGAAGCGTTTCCATGTGGTATAACACAATTGCATAATGAAACACACACACACACACACACACACACACACACACACACACACACACACACAAGCGTTTCCATGTGGTATAACACAATTGCATAATGAAACACACACACACACACACACACACACACACACACACACACACACACAAGCGTTTCCATGTGGTATAACACAATTGCATAATGAAACACACACACACACACACACACACACACACACACACACACACACACAGAATCACACCTTTGTACCTCCACGTCCTCTTCCGACCCAGTGCATAAAACTGAATTTTTTTTTTTCATTTTATTTTTGTCAGAAATTATATATACTTTTTTTTTTGCATGCTGATTTCTGCTCACATGAAAATTGTTTGGAGAAAATGTCACAGGTCGAGGTGAGACTTGCCCAAATTTTTCCATCAGCTTGTGTGTGTGTGTGTGTGTGTGTGTGTGTGTGTGTGTGTGTGTGTGTGTGTGTGTGTGTGTGTGTGTGTGTCATTACCCAATCGTGAGTTATACAACTGGAAGCATCTGTGTGTGTGTGTGTGTGTGTGTGTGTGTGTGTGTGTGTGTGTGTGTGTGTGTGTGTGTGTGTGTGTGTGTGTGTGTGTGTGTGTGTGTGTGTCCATCACTCTGTGGTGAGTAACAGTGACACATAAGCAACATAAACAATAAGGAAGTCAACATACAAGTGTGTGTAAGTATGTGTGTATGAATAAGCGTCTGTATGTATGTATGTTTGTATGTATATGTATGTATGTATGTGTGTATATATGTATGTATGTATGTGTGTATATATGTATGTATGTGTGTGTATATATGAATGTATGTATGTTAGTATATAGGTATGAATGTATAGCCTATATGTATGTAGACCAATGTGTTTGTATGTATGTATGTAGGTAGGTAGGTACGTAGGTATATCAATGTTTGTATGTATGTATATGTGTGTGTATGTTTGAATATTAATGTGCATGTATGTATGTATGTATGTACGTATGTATGTATGTTTGTAAGTGCCCAGAGAGGCCACTGTCATACCATGCGTCTTGAGTTGGACTTATCACGTGATCAAACTATCTATCTATCTATCTATTGCCGGACGCCTCAATCCCGTACGGGGTGGCCACAAACAAATCGCCTCCACGTCGCCCTGTCCCCTCGCCATTTCACTGCCCAGCTCCCAAACTCACCCCCCTCTCTCATACACCTCTCCACTCCATCCCTCCATTTCATCCTCGGCCTCCCCCCCCCTCTTCCCCCCTCAACCTCACTCACATACACTCTCCTCGTCAGTCTCTCACCCTCAAACACTTCAGGTATTTTCGTCCATGTCTAAAGGATTCGCTCGCTACATCTTGAAAATCATCACAATATTCCACAATTCTTCCTCCACGTGTCACAATGTTAAGTACAGTGAGGTGAACGATACTTACGGTGTGCGTCTGGGTTCACTATATCACTGTATCTTCACTATATCACTGTATCTTCATTATATCACAGTATTTTCACTATATCACTGTATCTTCACTATATCACTGTATCTTCACTATATCACTGTATCTTCACTATATCACCATCTTCACTATATCACTGTATCTTCACTATATCACTGTACTTTCACTATATCACCATCTTCACTATATCACCGTAACTTCACTATATCACTGTATCTTCACTATATCACTGTATCTTCACTATATCACTGTATCTTCACTATATCACTGTATCTTTACTATATCACTGTATCTTCACTATATCACTGTATCTTCACTATATCACTGTATCTTCACTATATCACTGTATCTTCACTATGTCACTGTATCTTTACTATGTCACTGTATCTTCACTGTATCACTGTATCTTCACTATATCACTGTATCTTTACTATATCACTGTATCTTCACTATGTCACTGTATCTTTACTATATCACTGTATCTTCACTACTGTATATCACTGTACCTTCACTATATCACTGTATCTTCACTACTGTATATCACTGTACCTTCACTATATCACTGTACCTTCACTATATCACTGTATCTTCACTATATCACTGTACCTTCACTATATCACTGTACCTTCACTGTATCACTGTACCTTCACTGTATCACTGTACCTTCACTATA
>NC_136982.1:827500-832500 GCF_032717465.1 Coenobita brevimanus | reverse complement strand
TCCCTCTACTATTATTACTCCCTCTCCTTTTCCCTCCCCCTCCCCTTCATTTTTCTCCCCTCCCTCTCCTCTTTACTTCTCCCTCGCTTTCTTCCCTTCTCCTCTCAATCTCCATTGCCCCTTCTCCCCACTTTTCTCCCCTCCTCCTCATCCTCTCTCTTCTCCCCCACTTCTCTCCCCTCTTCCTTCTCCCCTCCTCCTCTCTCTTCTCTCCACTTCCCTCTCCCCTCTTCTTCGCATCTCTCCTCTCCCTTCACTTCCCCTCCACGTCTCTCTCCCTTCTCCCCCATTTTCCTCTCCCTCCCCCTCCCTCTTCACTTCTCTCTCCCCCTCCTTTTCTCCTCTTGCTCCTCTTCCCCCATTTCCCTTCCTCCTCCCCTTCCCTCTCCACTTCTTTCTCCTCCTCCCGTGACAAATATCCACTGAGTCAGCTCCCTTTGTTTCTGATCCTTCGCCCTCCTCCTCCTCTCTTCCTCTTCCTCTTCCTATGTCTCTTCCTCCTCTTCCCTAACCTTCTCCTTTATTTTCCTCCACCTCTTCTTTAACGTTCCTCTTATCTTCTTCTTCCTCCTTCTCTTCCTTAATCTTTTTATCTTCCAGTCTTCCTCTTTACCTTCCTCTTCATCATTTTCCTCCACCTCCTCTTCTAGCATCTTCTTCTTTCCTCCTCCTCATCATTTTATTCTTAATCTTCCTCTCTTTCTTCCTCTGCTTTACCCTCTTCCTTCATCGTCTCTCGCACAACATTCCTCTTCCTCTTACTTTCCCTCAATCTTCCTCCCTCTCTTCCTTAGTTTTCCTCTTCCTCTTCTCTTCCTCAGCATTCCTCCTCCTCCTCCCTCTCTCTCTCTCTTCCTCAAATTTCCTCTCCCTCATTTTCCATCTTCCTCTCTTTCTTCATCAATTTTCCTCCTCTTCTTCTCTTCCTCACTGGCCATCTCCCTCTTTCAAATCATCCGCAGTTTTTCTTATCCTTCCTCTTCTTCAAGTTTACCTTCCTGTCTTTCCTAATCCTCCTCAGTCTAACACTTCCTCTTCCTCTTTAATCTCTCTCACTCTTCTCATACTCAATCTTCCTCTCACTTTATTTCAGTATTATCCTTTTCGACTCTCTCTCTCTCTCTCTCTCTCTCCTATGGCCTCTCTAATTATCGTAAACCCTCCCCCCATCCATACTCTCACCCCATCCACCCCCTCTTTGATCCTCCTATCTCCCCACCTCTCTCTCTCTCTCTCTCACCCTTCCTACACCCCCACTTATCCTCCTCTCCCCACACCCCTTATCACCCCACTCACCCACTGACCTACTCCTCCTCTTACTCTCACCCCACTCCCTCACTCTCCCCTCCCCTCTCACCCCTCACCCCACTCACTCACCCTAACTCCCTCCTCCCCTCCTCTGCTCCCCCTCCTCACTCCCCTCACCCCACTCATTTTAACATCTCATCCCCTCTCCTGTCCCCCCCTCACCCCACCCACTATCACCCCATCCCCCTCACCCCACTCCCCAAAGGAAGGGCCAATATCATAACCAGATCAGACTCTCTCTCTCTCTCTCTCCTCCTCTTTCCCTCTCCCTCTCTCTCTCTCTCTCTCCCCTCCTCTTTCCCTCTCCCTTACTCTCTTTCCCTTCCTACCCTCCTCTCCCCCTCTTTCCCTCCCCCACTACCCCTCCCTCCCCCCTCCCCCTGTCCTCCACAATATCAAAACCGGACACAGAATCCCTCCCCTGCCCTCCCCTCCCTCCCTCCCTTCTCTCCCTCCCTCCCTCCCTCCCCTCTCTCAGCTATTTCCTTCCCCTCCTCCAATCCAATTCAGTCACCCGTTTTCCCCGACAATCCCCCCTTAGACCTCCATTCCGTTTTCTTTGCCTCTCTCTCTCTCTCTGTTTATTCTCTCCTCTCTTCTTTATTCTCTCCTTTCATCGTTTTTCTCCTCTCTCTCCTCTTCATTCTCTTCCCTCCTCTTTATTCTCTACTTCCTTTTTTTCTTATTCTCTCTCTCTCTCTCTCTCTCTCTCTCTCTCTCATCACACTCCTCCATTCCCCACTTAATTTTTTGTCTTCCTTTCCCTGTCCACTCTCTCATTTTTCCTCTCTCTCTCTCCCTCCCTCTCTCTCTCTCTCTTCTACTCCTCCACTCTCCACTTTATTTCTCTCTCTCTCTCTCTCTCCCCACTCCTCCCTCGTCGTTTGTCCCTTTTCCTCTCCCCCTCCTCGTCTCTCCCTCTCCCCTCTCCCCCTCCTCGTTCGCCCTCTCCCTCTCCCCCTCCTCATCTCTCCAACCTCTAATCCAACAATATAACAGATCAAGGGTCATTTCCTCAACTACATATTTTTTCAAGAGTCATTACTTCCGCTTCTTTCATTTCCTCTTCTTTCTCTTCTCTTCCTAGCATCACTTTGTCTTCCTCTTCTCCTCTCCTCTTCCTAGCATCACTTTGTCTTCCTCTTCTCCTCTCCTCTTCTTCCTCTCGTCTTCCTAGCATCACTTTGTCTGCCTCTTCTCCTCTCCTCTTCTTCCTCTCCTCTTCCTAGCATCACTTTGTCTTCCTCTTCTCCTCTCCTCTTCTTCCTCTTCTCTTCCTAGCATCACTTTGTCTTCCTCTTCTCCTCCTAGCATCACTTTGTCTTCCTCTTCTCCTCTCCTCTTCTTCCTCTTCTCCTCCTAGCATCACTTTGTCTTCCTCTTCTCCTCTCCTCTTCTTCCTCTTCTCTTCCTAGCATCACTTTGTCTTCCTCTTCTCCTCTCCTCTTCTCTTCCTAGCATCACTTTGTCTTCCTCTTCTCCTCTCCTCTTCTCTTCCTAGCATCACTTTGTCTTCCTCTTCTCTTCCTAGCATCACTTTGTCTTCCTCTTCTCCTCTCCTCTTCTTCCTCGTCTCCTCCTAGCATCACTGTCTTCCTCTTCTCCTCTCCTCTTCTTCCTCTTCTCTTCCTAGCATCACTCCTCTCCTCTTCTCTTTATTATTCTTGTGAGTGGCCCAGTTCCCTCAGGTGAAAACATCTACCTATCTCTTTATCTCTCTGTCTGTCTATCTATCTACTGACAGACGCCTTAATTCCTTGAGGGGTGGCCACGAACAAATCGCCTCCATGTCGCCCTGTTCCCTGCCATTTCGCTGCTCTCCCCCCAGCTTACACCCCTCTCTCTCATATATCTCTCTAATCCATCCCTCCATCTCATCCTCGGTCTCCCCCTCCCTCTCCCACCCTCCATCTTACTCACATACACTCTCCTAGTTAGTCTCTCACTTTCCATTCCTCCAACTTATCCTCCCCTCTCTCATATGCCACTCAACTCCATCCTTCCATCTCATCCTCGGTCTCCCCCTCCCTCCTCCACCTCACTCTCATATACTCTCCTAGTTAGTCTCTCACTCTCCAAGCTCACCACATATCCAAACATTAAACACAACTACAATCCTTTCACCTTAACTTGGCCCAAATTTTCGTCCTTATGCAGCTTATTTCCCGTTGCTCAGTGGCAGAAAAAGATAATGCTACGGCTCTACACACTATCCATAGCACTTCTTCGTGACTAGCATTCACTTCAGATATGGCAGTTTTAGGCCAAGTTAGAGCTAAAAGGGTATAGGTATCTCCCGACTCCCCTCTCTCTATTTTAAGCCCCTCTCTATTTTAAGCCCCTCTCTATTTTAAGCCTCTCTATTTTAAGCCCCTCTCTATTTTAAGCCCCTCTCTCTATTTTAAGCCCCCCCTCTCTCTATTTTAAGCCCCCCTCTCTCTATTTTAAGCCCCCCTCTCTATTTTAAGTCCCCCTCTCTATTTTAAGCCCCCTCTCTATTTTAAGCCCTCTCTCTATTTTAAGCCCCTCTCTCTGTTAAGCCTCTCTATTTTAAGCCCTCTCTCTATTTTAAGCCCCTTCTCTACTTTAAGCCCCCCCTCTCTAAGCACCTTCTCTCTACTTTAAGCCCCTTCTCTCTACTTTAAGTCCCCCTCTCTAATCCCCCCTCCGCCCCCTCAATAAGGAGAACTAAAGGAGAAATTCTTGCTTAGTCGAGTGCTCGTAACTCACAGAGAGAGAGAGAGAGAGAGAGAGAGAGAGAGAGAGAGAGAGAGAACGCTTCCTGGCATCTGGTCTGCCCCTGAAGCCTGTCTTTATTTGCCTAGTATTGTATTTACTTCTTTTTATTGCCTTTACTGGTGCTATGTACAAGGGAGGGGGGGAGGGGAGGGGAGGGGAGGAAAGGAGAGGCGAGATTAGAGAATAGGTTGAGAGACAAAAGAAGAATAATGAAGTGGAGGTGAAGAGAAGGGAAGAAAGGAGAGGAGAAGAGAGGAGAGGAGAAGCGGAGAGAGAATAAAAAAAAAAGAACAGTGAAGTAGAGATGAAGAGAAGGCTTGTGAAATACCAGAGAAGTGAAGAATTATGAGGCAGCAGAGAAGAGGGGAGATGAGGAGATGAAAGGAGATGAGATGAAAGGAGAATTGTGAAGCATAAGAGAATTGTGACGCAGAAGAGAAAAGATGACAAGAGAGGAACTGCGAAAAATAAGAGAAGATAGGAAAGGGAGAGGAGAGGAGAGAAGAGTAGTTAGAAGAGAGAAGAGAGTGAAGCAGTTGAAGGGAGGCAAGAGGAAAGGAAAGCAGAGAGGCACAGAGCGAAAGAGCTGAGAAGAGAAGAGAGGAGAGCAAATTAGAGAGTAAAGAGAGCCGTAAAAGAATTAAAGACGAAGAGAAAGGTACCAGCATCTACTTCATCTCTGCTACTTATTCCCGTCTCTGTTACGGTAAGGTCAAGACGGTAAGGTCAAGCGGAGGAAGATGACCAGAGAGAGAGAGAGAGAGAGAGAGAGAGAGAGAGGAAAATAGCAAGGACTGAAGAGAAGAGAAATGGACAGGAGAGATGAGAAGAGACGAGACGAGGGGAAAATAGGAAATAAGGCAGAAAATAGAAGAGAAGAGGACAGGAGAGAAGAGAAGGGAAGAGAGAAGAGGAGAAGAGGAGAGGAGAGGAGAGGAGAGGAGACAAGAGAG
>NC_136982.1:805000-822500 GCF_032717465.1 Coenobita brevimanus | reverse complement strand
TTGGTCTCCCCCTCCCTCTTCCCCCTCCCCCTCATCCTCGGTCACCCTCTTCCCCCTCCCCCTCATCCTTGGTCTCACCCTCCCTCTTCCCCCTCCCCCTCATCCTCGGTCACCCTCTTCCCCCTCCCCCTCATCCTTGGTCTCCCACTCCCTCTTCCCTCTCCACCTCATCCTTGGTCTCCCCCTCCCTCTTCCCCCTCCACCTCATCCTCGGTCTCCCCCTCCCTCTTCCCCCTCCACCTCATCCTCGGTCACCCTCTTCCCCCTCCCCCTCCACCTCACTTACACTCAAAAGAAAAAATTTCCTCATTTTTTTTTTTGTCTTATCAAACCTCTTAAATAATTTCCTCTTCCCATCGTGTGTGTGTGTGTGTGTGTGTGTGTGTGTGTGTGTGTGTGTGTGTGTGTGTGTGTGTGTGTGTGTGTGTTATTTGAATGTATATATGTATGTATGTATCTATGCATAAAGGTGTGTGTGTGTGTGTGTGTGTGTTTGTGTGTGCTGAGTAGTTATTTGAATGTATGTATGTATCTACGCATAAAGGTGTGTGTGTGTGTGTGTGTGTGTGTGTGTGTGTGTGTGTGTGTGTGTGTGCTGAGTAGTTATTTGAATGTATGTATGTATCTACGCATAAAGGTGTGTGTGTGTGTGTGTGTGTGTGTGTGTGTGTGTGTGTGTGTGTGTGTGTGTGCTGAGTAGTTATTTGAATGTATGTATGTATCTACGCATAAAGGTGTGTGTGTGTGTGTGTGTGTGTGTGTGTGTGTGTGTGTGTCTAACTTCTCTAACAAACAAACTCTCTTTAATCGACTCAAACCATCCACACACACACAGCAAAAAGGAACGGTCTCACTCACGTTCCTTAATGTTTCGTTTTTTAGATCCACAGGTTTTCGCTCAGCTTAGTAAGAGATTAATGGGACTGAGGGATTTATTGCTTTCTTTAATCCGCTCGCCGTCTCTCTCTCTCTCTCTCTCTCTCTCTCTCTCTCTCTCTCTCTCTCTCTCACACACACACACACACACACACACACACACGCACACCGCTCGCTGGCTAAGTGGTAACGTTCTCGCTTGCCATCTAGTATACGGGAGTTCGCGCCTCGCTCAGGTTGCGAAAAGTTTCACTGACCAAGTGGGTGGTTACTGTCCCCCTCGAGCAAGGGGAGGGGTGTGTGCGTATGAAGGTCACAGCCTTGCCCTTAGATCGGACTATATGAGCTCTCAGCTCCCTTCCGGGAGGGTAAAAGCTGACGATCACGACCATCCGACCCGACCCGGTGAATTACACACAGATCCTCTTCCCCCCCCTCTCTCTATGACTGGGTAAGCGCAATATACGTTCAGAGGAATGAACGTATGGAATGTGTGTGTGTGTGTGTGTGTGTGTGTGTGTGTGTGTGTGTGTTTGTGTGTGTGAGCCCTGTGTGTGTGGGACGGCGGCGTGTGTATGTGCATTCAATCTGTGTACGGGGGTGTGAACGAATGGAATGAACGAATATACAGTACATGTAAGCTTGTGTATGTGCATGTATGTGTACATATATATGTGCGCATGAATTTGTCTGTATATGTGTACATGCATGAATGAATCGATGGAATGAAGAACCATACACGTTGTTTTGTGTATGTGTGTGTATGTGTATGTCTAGGTGCAAGTGTGCGTGTCTCTGTGTAGGTGTATGTGCGTGTATTTGTGTAGGTGTATGTGCGTGCAAGTTTGTGTAAGTGGATGTGCGTGTGTCTGTGTAGGGTATCTGCGTGTGCATTTGTGTAGGTGTATGCGTGTCTGTTTGTGCCGGTGTATGTGCGTGTATGTTTGTGTAGGGGTAAGTGCGTGTTTCTGTGTAGGCGTATGTGCGTCTATGACTGTGTAGGTGTATGTTTTTTTAATACCAGGAAGAAGGAACCAAAGGCCACAAGCCCGCAATAAATGTTCCTTCCAAGAGAAAAACAAAATACAAGACACAGCCAAATTCAAGATCCGATCATTTCGAGATGCCTGGATACACTGCGTTTGAAGGACTGGAGACCATAGGAAGCAGGAAATACAGACAGAGGGAGACAGTTCCAGAGCTGACATGTTGCATAAATGAAGGACTGGGAGTAACGGTTAACTCTTGCATTAGAGAGTTGGACAGAAAAGGGATGAGAGTTTGCTGCTAGACGGTTGCTACGCGCCCGTCGTAGAGGTGGAGGAATGCAAGCAGACAGTTCAGAGGAGTAGTGTGTGTATGTGTAGCAGTGCGTGTATGTGCGTTTATGTTTGTGTAGGTATATGTGCGTGTGTGTAGGTGCATGTGCGTGTATGATTGTAGCCTACATGTATGTGAGTGTCTGTTTGTGTAGGTGTATGTGCGTGTGTTTGTGTAGGTGTATGTGCGTGTCTGTGTAGGTGTATGTGCATGTATGACTGTAGGTGTATGTACGTGTATGTGTAGGTGTATGTGCGTGTGTTTGTGTAGGTGTATGTGCGTGTCTGTGTAGGTCAGTGCCTGTGTATACCTGTGTGTGCGTAATAAAGTAATAACAAGGTAACTCAGTGAAGGCCTAGTACGGGGCAGCCAACAATAGACTCCCTTTATTACCAGACTTAAAATATTATTGATTTTTATTTTCACTCTCCCTTTGTTTTTATTAACCCTTCTGTTATCATGATTTTTTTTCCTCACCTCTCCCTTTTTTTTTAAATTTTCCCTCAGGTCTCCCTTTTTTTCCTCAGTCCTCCCTTTTTTTAAACTTTTTTCCTTAGTCCACCCTTTTTTTAAACTTTTTTCCTCAACTCTCCCTTTTTATAGATTTTCCCTCCAGTCTCCCTTCTTCCTCAGTCCTCCTTTTTTTTTACTTTTTTCCTTAGTCCTCCCTTTTTAAAAACTTTTTCATCTCCTCTCCCTTTTTTTTTAACTTTTTTCCTCCCCTCTCCCTTTGTTTTTCTTTATTCTCAGTCCTCCCTTTTGTACTTTATTTTTTTACTCATATTCCCCCCCCCCCGCCTACTATGTGGTATGTGGGGACGCTTGGCACATCCACTCATTCTACAGTGAGCGGATGTGCCAATACACCAATCCTGTGTGTGTGTGTGTGTGTGTGTGTGTGTGTGTGTGTGTGTGTGTGTGTGTGTGTGTGTGTGTGTGTGTGTGTGTGTGTGTGTGTGTGCGTCAAATGAACAATGGCACACAATTATTTACATAACACCCATTGACCGCACGATAAATAATGACACAGCGAGCGATGATATTTGAAACTCCCCCCATTGAGTCCTGGAAGCCCTATAAGGTTTCCAAAATAATACGTAAGAGTTTCATAATGGTTCGACTAAAAAATACATGAAAATACTTATCGGTAACTGAACACACAACAAAGAGGGTGAATAATTAAATATCACCTTTATGTACAGTATGAACAGAGGTTAAAATTGCATGACCTCTCTTATTCTACCCACCCCCCTCCCCTCCCCTCTCCCCCGTCCCCCCTCCCCTCTCCAATCTTTTACCCTCCCATCCCACCTATCCCCTCCCCTCGTCTCTCCCCTCCCCTTCCTTCTCCTTTCTGTTACTCCCTCCCTTCCCTTTTCTTCTCCTCTCCTCTCCTCTCCCCTTCCACCCCACCTACCCCTCCCCTCCCAGCTCCACTCCCATCCCACCAACCCCTCATCTTTCCCCTCATCTTCCCTCCCCTCCTTTCGTATCACCTCCCCTCCCCCTGCACCCCCACCCCCTATCAACCCACCACACAACCTCTTCAGTACGATGGAGTTCACCTTTACTGCTTTATTTCTGATATCACAGGAAGATTTCATTCAGCCTACGAGAGGCGATTTTGAGTATGTGTATTTGTGGATGTATGTGTAATTGTGTGTATGTGTGTGTGTGTGTGTGTATATGTATGTATGTGTGTGTGGATATGTATGTATGTTTTTTTTTTTTTTTTTTTTTATGCGAGGAAGAAGGAACCAAAGGCCATGAGCCCGCAGTAACAGTTCCCTCCAAGAGAAAAACAAAATACAATAGAGAGCCAAATTCAAGATCCGATCATTTTGAGATGCCTGGACACACTACGTTTGAAAGACTGGAGATCATAGGCAGAAGGAAATACAGATAGAGGGAGACAGTTCCAGAGCTGACCTGTTGCATAAATGAAAGACTGGGAGTAACGGTTAACTCTTGCATTAGAGAGTTGGACAGAAAAGGGATGAGAGTTTGCTGCCAGACGGGTGCTACGCGCCCGTCGTAGAGGTGGAGGAATGCAAGCAGACAGTTCAGAGGAGCAGTGACCATTAAAGTAGCGATAGAAAAGAGATAAAGATGCAACAGTGCGGCGAAGAGACAGGGGTTGAAGGGAGTCAGTAAGAGGAGGAGAGTTAATGAGACGAAAAGCCTTTGACTCCACCCTATTGAGAAGAGCTGCATGTGGGGAGCCTCCCCACACATGAGAGTTGTACTCCACACAGGGGCGGATAAAACCCCTGTATAGAGTCAACAATTGTGCAGGGGTAAAGAAAGAGCGGAGTCGGCTTAGCACACCCAATCTCTTGGAAGCAGATTTTACAAGAGATGTAATATGATCTTTCCAAGATAAGTCCCGAGTAAATGAAACCCCAAGCATGTTCAAGGATGATGCAGGATTAAGCTGAATATTATTAAACATTAGTGGGTATACCTGTGGAAGATTTTGTCGGGTTGATAGGTGTAAGAACTGAGTCTTAGATGCATTAAAGACAACCATATTATTTTTACCCCAGTCAGAGATATGAGCCAAGTCAGACATTAGGTGTGCCATAGCCTCATCCCTTGTTTCTTGAAGTAACTGTTGAGATGGGCGTTGCGGGAACCGAATGGAAAGGTGAAGGGTGGAGTCATCAGCGTATGAGTGGATAGGGTTAGATGTACAGCTTAGAAGATCATTGATGAATAAAAGGAAGAGAGTTGGTGATAGGACAGAGCCCTGAGGAACACCACTGTTGATAGATCTAGGCGAAGAACGATGGCCGTCTACGACAGCAGCTATAGAACGACCAGAAAGGAAGCTAGCGATGAAGGCACAGATAGAAGGATAGAAACCGTAGGAGGGCAGTTTGGAAATTAAAGATTTATGCCAGACTCGATCGAAAGCCTTTGAGATGTCAAGTGCAATGGCAAAGCTTTCGCCAAAGTCCCGAAAGGAGGATGACCAGGAGTCTGAAAGGTAGGTGAGAAGATCGCCTGTGGAGCGTCCCTGACGGAACCCATACTGACGATCGGAAAGAAGGTTGTGATAGGAAAGATGCCTTAAAATTTTTCTATTAAGAATTGACTCGAAAACTTTTGAAATACAGGACGTCAAAGCAATTGGACGATAGTTGGAGGGTTGGGAGTGGTCACCCTTCTTTGGGACTGGCTGAATGAGAGCAAACTTCCAGCAAGAAGGAAAGGTACAAGTTGACAGACAAAGGCGAAATAGTTTGCCTAGGCAGGGTGTAAGCACAGAAGCACAGTTTTTGAGAACAACAGGAGGGACCCCATCAGGCCCATATGCCCTGTTAGTACTGAGGCCAGTAATGGCAGAAAATACATCAACTGAAGAAATTTTAATGTCAGCCATGAGGAAGTCAGAGGGGGGAAGTGATGGAGGAACAGCACCGGAATCGTCTAAGGTGGAATTGGAGGAGAAAGTCTGTGCGAAGAGATCTGCTTTATCAGTAGAAGAAATAGCTACAGAACCATCAGAGTAGAAAAGAGGAGGGAAGGATGATGAGCTAAAGTTGTTAGAAAGATTTTTGGCAAGGTGCCAGAAGGAGCGGGAAGAATTCGAGTTGGAGAGTTGAGAGCATTTAGTATGGATGAAATTATTTTTAGTAGAACGAAGAACAGACTTAGCACGATTCCGGGCAGAAACGTAAATATGATGTGATTCAGGGGTGGGTTGACTCCGGTACCTTTTGAAGGCCTTCTCCTTGTTGCGGACAGCATTAGAACAAGCGTGATTAAACCAAGGCTTTCTTGCGTTAGTCAAAGGATATGAGAAAGGAATGTATGTTTTCATGCCCGAGAGAATAACGTCCGTAATGCGCAAGGCACACTCAGATGGCTCACGGCCATGGAAGCAATAATCATTCCAGGGAAAATCAAAGAAGTACTGCCTGAGGGCCTCCCAGTCCGCGGCTCCAAAATGCCAGAGACGACGTTTCCCTGGAGGGTCCGCAGGCCGTACTGGAGCGATAGGACAGGTTAAGGTAATAAGGTTGTGATCGGAGGAGCCCAACGGAGAGAAAAGATTAACAGAGTAAGCAGAAGGATTAGTTGTGAGGAAGAGGTCAAGTATGTTGGAGCTCTCTCCAAGGCGGTCAGGGATACGGGTAGGGTGCTGTACAAGCTGCTCTAGGTCATTAAGGATAGAAAAGATGTAGGCTTGTTCACCAGGTGGATCCGTGAAAGGAGAGGAGAGCCAAAGGTGGTGGTGAACATTGAAATCTCCAAGAATGGAGATTTCAGAGAAAGGAGAAATGGACAGAATGTGTTCCATCGTAGAAGTAAGATAGTCGAAGAATTTTTGATAGTCAGTAGAATTAGGGGATAAGTAAACAGCACAGATATATTTAGTCAGAGAATGACAGGAAAGCCGAAGCCAGAGAGTGGAGAATTCAGAAGAATCAAGTTCAGGAACACGAGAGCAAGATAAGTCGTTGCGTATGTATACACAACAGCCACCTTTGGCTTTGAAATGAGTATAGAGAAAGTAGGAGGATACAGAAAGGGGTTTGCTGTCAGTTGCCTCAGACAGCTGAGTCTCCGTTAGAAAAAGAAGGTGAGGTTTAGAGGAGGAGAGGTGGTGCTCAACAGAGCGAAAGTTAGATGAAAGGCCGCGAATGTTGCAGAAATGAAGAAGAAGAGAGTCAGACAGTGGTTCCAGGCACCTCGAGTCGTCACCGGTCACGTGTTTGTGAATGTATGTGTATGTGTATGTGTATGTATGTATGTGTATGTATGTATGTATGTGTATGTGTATATATATGAAGGTATAATACATAATGACCCCACATAATGACCAACTAATGAGGGAAGTACATCATGATTATAGTTGCAAATCTCTCTCTCTCTCTCTCTCTCTCTCTCTCTCTCTCTCTCTCTCTCTGCCTCTCTGTCTGTCTGTCTGTCTGTCTGTCTCTCTCTCTCAAGGTTGTTGGAGCATATTATTAAGGTTGTCCATCTCTCTCTCTCTCTCTCTCTCTCTCTCTCCTGTTAACCACCACCACCACTTGTTACAAACTCTTTACCTTCCACTTTCCTCTAATCCATACTTAATTACAGTATCAATTATTTTTTTTAACGACCTCTAATCGCCACGAACTATCCTTGTCTTATTATTTTCATTTTTAATCCTAACAACTGGCGATATGGCGAAAGTGTTATTTATTATGTACCAGGCAACGCAATTTTACTGTTTCATGGAAGTTGTGTGTGTGTGTGTGTGTGTGTGTGTGTGTGTGTGTGTGTGTGTGTGTGTGTGTGTGTGTGTGTGTGTGTGTGTGTGTGTGTGTGTGCGTCGTTGCGTGCGTGCGTGCGTGATCTTACGAAAATAACATCTCCCTTCACTCGAAAGTTTGGAAATATCAAAACAAAACACAAGACAAAATACTTCCAAACATTTCTTCCTGTTTCAAGACAATAACTATGGCAACGGTAACCATAAATTCACTGTTAATTATCTATCTGTCTATCTATTGCCAGACGCCTTAATCCCTTATACGGGGTGGCCACAAACAAATCGCCTCCACGTCACCCTGTCCCCCGCCATTTCACTGCCCCGCTCCCAGCTCACGCCCCCCTCTCTCATATACCTCTCCACTCCATCCCTCCATCTCGTCCTTGGCCTCCCCCTCCCTCCACCTCACTCACATACACTCTCCTCGTCAGTCTCTCACTCTCCATAAATTCATCAATATATCTACAATGAGTACATTATTACAGTGTACTTACAGAACTTGTAGTACGGAATGAAACCACGACTTACCTGCAAAAAATAATAATGATTAATAATAATAATAATAATAATAATAATAATAATAATAATAATAATAACCAAGAACAACATTACAATTACTACTACTACTACTATTACCGTATTACTACTACAGATTCTGCTACTACTACTACTATTGCTACTACTACTACTACTACACCTATTACACACACACACACACACACGAGAGAGAGAGAGAGAGAGAGAGAGAGAGAGAGAGAGAGAGAGAGAGAGAATGACAATGTGAGAAAGTGTTAATAAAAAGGTGCGTGAGACTAGAGCCGTAAAGGTAGGCCATGTCGTGTCTCTCTCTCTCCCATTCTCTCTCTCTCTCTCTCTCTTTCTGTGTTTATCTATCTGTCTGTCTGTCGCTCTGCTTGTCTGTCTGTCTGTCTCTCTGTTTGTTTGTTTGTCTGTCTGTCTCCCTCTCTCTCTGTGTCTGTCTGTCTCCCTCTCTCTCTGTGTGTCTCTCTGTCTCTCTCTCTCTCGTAATAAAGGTTAAACCATGACGTGATACACTACCGTTTGGTCTCCACACACACACACACACACACACACACACACACACACACACACACACCATCACGGGCAATATTACGTCTCACTTCCGGCGCACCGTAATGAGATCTACGTTACCTGTGGACAAAAATATAATTCCACTTTTTAACCGAAGAATTATGGAACTCTATCGCTGTATTCTGAAATGTATGTTGGACTTCGACATCGTATCACTGCAGTTCGTTCACCTTGGCGGAGACTTTCGTTCACCTGAGTCTTATTTCCTGCAGCTCAGTGACTTAATAGGACAGTACTACGGCTCTACATCCTTTCCACAGCACTTCTTCCTGACTAGTGCTACATTCTTTAATCCCCCCCTATGGACTGATGATAACTTGAAGCCAATTTGCAGTAACAGGAGTATAGTAAGGGAGTCAAGTATAACTATACCTAAACCCTGCCGTGTAAAATCCTCTACAATAAATACCGGGTACGGATATAATAAGAGAAAAAAAAAAGGGTGATTTGGTACTGAAGAGGCTACGGAGGAAATAAACATAGGCTACGTAAGGCGAGGACTGAGCAGGATAGGCTGGAGTTTTGTGGTTGGGGTGAGCATACCCTGTGAAGATTAAGTGTTATTTCAAAGCTTTCTC
Organism: Coenobita brevimanus; assembly: GCF_032717465.1. Taxonomy (NCBI): domain Eukaryota; kingdom Metazoa; phylum Arthropoda; class Malacostraca; order Decapoda; family Coenobitidae; genus Coenobita; species Coenobita brevimanus. The sequence goes on along the minus strand of NC_136982.1, from coordinate 813,347 downwards.
CAACAACAATAGCAACGACAAGGACGACAACAACACGATAAGCTTCCGTTTGGTCTCCTTACACCTGCGTCTCAAAAAAAAAAAAAAAAAAAAAAAAAAAAAAAAAAAGGCAATGGATTTATAAGGTAAAAAAAATGGTTATATATAAAGAAAATATATATATTTTTTTTGAGGCATTGAGAAGTAATTAAGAGGTATGAAAAAAAAAATGGGTTTGTGACGCATCTGCCCTCACCCCCTCCCCCTTTCCCTCTCCCTCCTCCCTTCTCCCCCTTTACGTCTCCCCCACTCCCCTCCCCCATCCCACGTCCTCCCTCCTCCATCCTACTCCCCATCTACTTCTCTTTCCTGCTCCCTTCCCCCTTCCCACGTCCCTCCTCCCCATCTCCCTTCTCTCTCCTACCTACCTTCCCCCTTCATCCCTCACCTTCTTCCCTTTCCCTCCTCTCCTCCCCGCCCACTCTCCCTCCCCTCCTCCCCTTTCCCTCATCATCTTTACACCCTCCCCCATCTCCCCCCCTTTTCCTACTTCCCCTCCTTCTTAAACTCTTCCTTCTTTCCTTTCCTTCCCCCCTCCCCCCTTTCCTCCCCTATTCCTCATCATCTTTTCACCCTCTCCCCTCTACCCTCTTTCTCCTACCGCCCTTTCCTCTTCATTCCTCCCTCTCCTCCTTTCCTTCCCCCCTCCCCCTCTCCCTCACCTATCCCCCATCCTCTTTTCACCCTTCTCCCTTCCCTCTTCACCTCTTCCTTCTTCGCCTTCTTTTCCCCCTCCCCGCTCCCCTTTTCTCTCCTCTCCCCTTCCCCTTTCTCTCCTCTCCCCTCCCGTCTCCCCTCTTTTGCGTCAAAGCGGACCAGGTGTGAGCTAAAACAGGGTCTTGAAAGCCTCATAAACCCACAAACCAGGCCGCCTTCAGAGCACCAGCCCACCTAAAACACGTCTTCGCCCTGCCATTTACCAAAACCAGGGTGATAACTGGATAAACTCCCTGGGAATATGGCCTCCGTCCTGCCAAAGGGAGGGTTCTTACTGCTGGGTTTATAGGTGGGGGGAGGGCAGTGTGAAGGGTGACACAGAAGCAGGGTGATGGGAGGGAAAATGTGTGTGTGTGTGTGTGTGTGTGTGTGTGTGTCTCTCTCTCTCTCTCTCTCTCTCTCACACACACACACACACTTTCTCCCCTCCCCCATCTGCCTATGTTTCTCTCTCTCTCTCTCTCTCTCTCATTATCCCTTCCTCCCTCTCTTTTATCACCGGTATGTAATCTCCCTTCTTGTTTTTCTTTCTCTCTCTCCTTTGTGCTTGAGAGAGAGAGAGAGAGAGAGAGAGAGAGAGAGAGAGAGAGAGAGAGAGAGAGAGAGAGAGAGAGATACTAATATATAAACAAAAGAGAAGAGGGGAGAAGAAGGTATGAAAGGATGAGGAAGAGGGAGAGAAGGAGGGAAAGAGGGAGGAGGCGTGAGAGATGGAGAGAAAGATAGGAGGAGGGAGATGGGATGGACGGCGATAATGAGGAAGATGACGAGGGAAGAGGCAGTAAAAGAGGAGGTAGGCATTTAGAGAGAGAGAGAGAGAGAGAGAGAGAGAGAGAGAGAGAGAGAGAGAGAGAGAGAGAGAGAGAGAGAGGGGATACCTGTAATCTGGTGTATGGATTTTTTTTTCCTTGCTCTGTTTATTTTGTGTGTGTGTGTGTGTGTGTGTGTGTGTGTGTGTGTGTGTGTGTGTGTGAGAGAGAGAGAGAGAGAGAGAGAGAGAGAGAGAGAGAGAGAGAGAGAGAGAGAGAGAGACAGACAGACAGACAGACAGACAGACAGAGAATGAAGGAAAAAATGACAGGTGAAAAGCATGCTCAAAAAAAACAAAAACAAAAAAATTACAGAAAAAAAAGAATGAACATGGAGAAAAATGATCGAATAACAAGACTAATGAAGAAGAAGAGGAGGTGGAGTGGAGGGAGGAGGGAGAAAGAGGAAGGAAGAAGAGGAGGTGGAGGAGTGGAGGGAGGAAGAGGAGGAAAGAAGAGGAGGCAGAGGAGTGGAGGGAGGAAGGAGAAAGAGGAGGAAAGAAGAGGAGGAGGAAGAGGAGTGGAGAGAGCAGGGAGAAAGAGAAGGAAAAAGAGGAGGTGGAGGAGTGGAGGGAGGAAGGGGAAAGAGGAAGGAAGAGGAAGAGGGAGAGGAGTGGAGGGAGGAAGGAGAAAGAGGAGGAAAGAAGAGGAGGAGGAGGAGTGGAGGGAGGAGAGAGAAAGAGGAGGAAAGAAGAGGAGGGGGAGGAGTGGAGGGAGGAGGGAGAAAGAGGAGGAAAGAAGAGGAGGGAGAGGAGTGGAGGGAGAAAGAGGAGGAAACAAGAGGAAGAGACGACAAAGAATTAAACAAGTAAGAGGGGGAGGAGGAGGAGGAGGAGGAGGAGGAGGAGAAGGAGGAGGAGGAGGAGGATAGTAAGAAACACAATAATAGTAAGAGGATAGAAGCGCTGAGAGAGTCTTATCAGAAAGGCTGGCATTGTGTGTGTGTGTGTGTGTGTGTGTGTGTGTGTGTGTGTGTGTGTGTGTGTGTGTGTGTGTGTGTGTGTGTGTGTGTGTGTGAGAGAGAGAGAGAGAGAGAGAGAGAGAGAGTAAAAGAAAATCTGCAAAATCCACAGTAACAGATAAAAAAAATAACAATGCAAAGAAAAAAAAAAGAACAGGCACCTTCGTTGACAGAGCACCTGCGTCGTTACAGGTAAAATAAATAAATAAATAAAAAATAATAATAATGTCTACGTGATTATTTTCCTTCATAATTTTTTTTCGCTTCTATTGACACATCTTTTTTTTTTCGAAATAATAAATCTTTTTTTTTTTTTTAATATACCGGTTTTCCTATAGTGTGTTTACTCCAACCTGACAAGAATCCTTAATCCCCTTTTTATCCCAGCTGATGGCCAGGGCTCGTATTTTCCCTAACACCTGTTCCTAAGTGATTTATCTTCGGGTGTCTGGTTGATTAATGTGTACGTTATTTATGCAGAGTATGGCGATATTGGAAGGATTTATATAACACAACATAGGAGAATAAGGAGTAATAAGCAAAATAAGCAAAATAAATCGGTGAGGAAAAGGTGTTAGGGAGCTTCCTTAACCAACGTGAATAATTAAGGACCCACTTGTGGTCAGGCTGGAAGGTTGATTTGACTAGTAACCAAGGAGACTCACTGCTACCTGCTTATGGAATTTTACGCCACCACGATTTATATTTCAAGTTCTAGGTCTTGCCCGGTTCTCTCAGGTGAAAACAGACAATAGCAGTTACAGCTAAAATCTACCTCCACTAACCCCGTGAAAGCTAAAATCTGCCTCCATAAAGCTAATATCTGCCTCCATAAAGCTAATATCTGCCTCCATAAAGCTAATATCTGCCTCCATAAAGCTAATATCTGCCTCCATAAAGCTAATATCTGCCTCCATAAGCCTTTAGAAAATTAAATCTCCCTCCATTAACCCTTTGAAAGCTAAAATCTACCTCCATATGCCCTTTGAAAGCTAAAATTCTGCTCAGCTAAAAAAAACTCTTCTTAGCTTGAAAAAAAAAAAAAAAACGAGTCAATGGCATCAAATGGACTATCTATACTCCTTTCACTTCAAATTGATGCTAGTCACGAAGAAGTGCTATGGGAAGGATGTAGAGACGTGGCATCATCATCATCTGCCACTGAGCTACGCGAGAAAAGTATCAAAAGGCCGAAAATCCGTGGTGCTAGTCACGAAGAAGTGCTCTGGAAAGGATGTAGGGACGAGTTCTACAGAGCTACGTGAAATAAGCAGCAAAAGGACGAAAATCTGGGCCAAGTGAAGATGAAATAACTATGGAAACAGTTTTATGCGGTGATCAATTTAGGTCACACTCGGTACAGCTGACGTCAAAAGTTCGTGGTACAGCCGAGGGAAAAAAAGTTCGCCTAGAATTTCACAACTCACCCGCTTCTCCCTGTCCTCTGCTGGCTAACATTCCCGGGATGAGAGATGCTTGGTATGTTTCTGTTGCGTTTCATTAATCACTGTTCACTGTTTCACTGTTTATCGTAGAGGTGTACCGAATTTTTGTCCGCAACTGTACATCTACGTCCACCTCAGTGCTAGAGATGGATGCCTTCACGTGGTGGCACCGACATTAACACGCTGCACCCCTTCCCCGTAACACAAACGTTCCTCAACTCCATCCCTCTCCCACACAAGGAGGATGGTCGACTGCAGGAGGAGGGCAATTTCAGCCTGCAGTCCACTGGGTTCACGTTGCAGAATTAGGGCTGGGGTTGCAACTACTACTACTACTGCTACTACTACTACTACTACCACCACCACCACTACTACTACTACTACTACTACTACTGCTACTACTACCACCACTACCACTACTACTACTACTACTACCACTAGTACTACCACCACCACCACTACTGCTACCACTACTACAAATAGTAATAATAATAACAATAATAATAATAATAACAATAACACATTAACCTCATTATACCCAACTCCAACCCTATTCCCCTGAACAGACAGACCTCAGAAGCAAGCCAACCTAACTTCCCACACCTAACTTGCCCCCGGTCCACTTACCACTCCCTCAACCACCTCGTTCCGGCACTTTAACCTCATCTCCCGTCGCCACCCTACAGGACACAGCCTCATTTCGAAGGACTAAACTCAGGTCAATCGAGTTCTACCTGACCTAACTCTGACCAACCTAATAAAAAGGGTAAAGTTGTGAGGAGGCAAATAGGGTGACATTACTGAACGTTCCAATTCTCAGCCCTTTCTCTACCATGAGTTTCTTTACTTTTATTACTGAAAAGAAAAAGAAAGAAAAAGAAAGAGAATGAAACGAAAAATAAAAAGAAAAAAGAACAGAAAAAAAGAAAAAAACATGAAAGAAACAGAGAAAGAGAGAGAAAGGAAAAAAGAAAAAGAAAAAGAAAAAATGAAACAAGAGAAAGAAAGGAAAAAAGAAAAAATCTCCCATTAGCTACGAAAAATGTCTGACGGTTTCAAGAAAAATCATATAAATGACGCCCTACAGCTGACCTCTTTAAATCTATCTATTTATCTATCTGTCCATTCATCTATCTATCTACCCATCCATCCATCCACTCATCTATCTATCCCTCTATCTATCTATTTCTAACCATCCATCCATCTAGCTGTCTATCCACACATTCATTCATCCAATCACTTATCTATTTTTCTGTCAGTCTGTCCATCTATCTATCTATCTATCAATCCATCTATCTGTCTGTCTATCCATCTATCTATCTATCTATCTATCACAGGAAAGTTTATAATTATCCTCATAAATTTTCCAGACCTTTTTAATAATCAATGCAGGAGCAAAACTTTGGAGGCTCAACATATATTAAAAGAGAGAGAGAGAGAGAGAGAGAGAGAGAGAGAGAGAGAGAGAGAGAGAGAGAGAGAAACGCATATAAAATCCAAAAGGAGTCTTTAAAATAAATTGGGGGAAGTGATTATTATTATTATTATTATTATTATTATTATTATTATTATGGTATTATTATTATTATTACGGCGAGTTATGCAGTAAATTCCAAGGTTTCTCCCTCTCTCTCTCTTTCCCTCTCTCTCTCTCTCTCTCTGCCTGCGGTAAAATCCCATCACAGAAATGGCTCAAAGTTACTCAGCAAAGTTAGAAGGGCAGCCTCGGTCAACTTGGATTATTTAATATCCTCCACCAGCATTCCTTTGATTACATGCGAGCGAGCGAAGAGAGCAAGCGATGTTTACTCTCGGTAATTTGGAGCGACCAGGCCCGACCCGACCCGACCCGACCCGACCTGATCCGACCGTCACGCTATGCAGTCTAACAACCTTACTCCTTCACTCTCTCTCTATCTCCAAACACCCCTTCCCCTATCCTAAACTACCCAATCCCACTGATAAACAAACACCAGATTCTATTTAACCTCAAATGCTCTCTCTCTCCCCCTACACCTCACTCCTCTAGTCCCTGCCTCAAATATACCTGTTAAAATATTGCTACAAACACTGATCTTTGTAAACATGTCTTTCTCTAAACATTTGGCGAGAAAAAACACACACTCAGTTATAAACACACACACACACACACACACACACACACACACACACACACACACACACACACACACACACTCAGTTATAAACACACACACACACACACAGAAAGAGAGAAAGACCTAGGTGTGATTATCAATAACAGACTATCTCCGGCTGACCACATCAGCGAGAAGGTACGGAACATGTATACACTGCTTGCAAATATGAGAATAGCATTCACATACATTAATGAAGACATGCTAAGAAGGATAATAACATCATTCATTAGACCAACCCTAGAATATGCATCAGTAGTCTGGAGTCCTCATCTCAAAAAGCATATAGACAAGATTGAAAAAGTTCAAAGGGCCGCTACAAGATGGATACCAAGCTTAAGGGACCTAAGCTACGAAGAAAGACTAAATAAACTGAATCTACCAACACTACAGGAGAGAAGGAAAAGAGGTGACATCATAATGCTATATAAGTGCATATCAGGGAAGGAGAAAATAGACATAAATGATTACTTAACATATGGAGAAGCATCAGCAAGAGGACACTGCAAAAAACTGCATAAGAAGAGAGGTTATAAAGACGTAAGGAAATTCAGTTTCCCAAACAGAGCAATTGATCAATGGAATGCACTACCGAATGAAATAGTGTGTGCCAAAACAATTCACAAATTTAAGGATATGTACGATAAATATGGTTTAAGACACGGGACAATACGAGCTTGACTCATTCCTGTAAAGATACAATTAGGTAAGAACAATTAGGTAAGAACAGACAGACAGACAGACACACACACACACACACACACACACTAACTTCACCCACACTCACTGCTGTCCCCTTCACATCCACATAACAATCCATACAGTGCCACATCGCCACCCTACCATACCTTCACCAACCCACATCCCAACCCCACCCCACACCATCCATCTAAACACCCACCCACCCACCCATACCCATCATCTCCCCACCCTGCCACACCCTCCACCCACCCGCCCGCGCAAGAAGCATTCCGATAAAGCATTTCACTGTTTGACGCAAGACTTCCATCTTCTCCACGCCCAAAACATTACAACAGAAAACGGGAGGCCATTAAGGACTCGAAGTGAACAATTTTTTCTTTGGCCCTCCCACCTCTTCTGCCTTTTCTCCTTCCTCCTCCTCCTCCTCCTCCTCCTCCTCTTCCTTCTTCTCCTCCTCCTCCTCCTCTTCCTTCTTCTCCTCCTCCTCCTCCTTCTCAGCTGCACCAACACATACTCTTCTCCAGTAGCGAGTATTCTTGCTGAGGTTTATCCAATATCAGTTCAATTGTCATTTTTTCTTTTTTATCAATTTGACTTTGTGCACAGACTCGATATTTCCTTTCCTAAGCCCTGGCAGCTCTACATACCATCCCATATCACCACTTCGGCGCCAATACCCACCGTCCAGACCAAATAAGTGTGATTGTATAATATTGTGGCTTTATGCCTGTCAGTGGGTCTTGTGGAAAACTGCATGATAATGAATGAAAGAAGTTGTCAATATTTGCCCCTTCACTTCCCTTTCCTTTCTTCTTCTTCTCCCTTCTTCTCCTCTCTCTCTCTCTCTCTCTCTCTCTCTCTCCTAATTACACCCCATCGTATTCAACCATCAACCAATTTCTCCACCTCCATCTCCTCCCTCCACTTCCCCTCCATTTTCTCCCCTCTCCCTAGTTTTCCATTCCACTCCATCCCCTTCCCTCACCTTATCCTGCAGCTCCCCCCTCTTCCTCCCTCTCCCTCTCCATCCCTTCCCCTCCTCTTAGTCTAACCCTCCAGCCTCTACCCTCAGTCCCCTCCCCTCCCCTCCTCTCAACCCCCTCTCCACTACCCACCCCTCAATCCCCTCCCTTTCCCTTTCCAGTCTTCCCCCAACCCCCCCTCTCCCCTTTTTTCAAACCTCTCCCCACTACCCCAGTTCAATACTCTCCCTCTCCCTCTTCCACCCCACTTCCCTGACCTGCTCACACACACACACACACACACAGAGACACACACACACACACACACACACACACACACACACACACACACACGGCGGGGGTCCGGCCTCAATAATCTTAAGGTGTGTTTGCAAGCTAGTCCTGCCCTACCACATCCCTGCCACATCTCCACCACACCTACCCCTACTCCCACCTGTCCAGCCAGACATCCCCGACCCTTAACATCCCGACCTCACCGACTTATCCTGCCCCGACTTCCCACTCTGCCCGACCGACTCTCCCATCCACATCCCCT
>NC_136982.1:780000-800000 GCF_032717465.1 Coenobita brevimanus | reverse complement strand
CTCTCCTCCCTTCCCCAATCCCCCTCTCACCCCCATCCCCTCTCCCCTTGTCATTCTCTCCTCCCGTCTCCCCCTTTCTCTTCCTCCTCCTCCCCTCAACCCTTTCCTCCCCTCCCCCCACCGGCACAGCAGCCTCACTTTATTTATACAAGACGCGTATCAGGTTGCAGTGCCGGGTGAATGTTGCACTTGCTCTCTCAATCACTATCTCACTCACTCACTATCTCACTCACTCACTATCTAATTCACTCACTATCTCATTCACTCACTATCTCATTCACTCACTATCTAATTCACTCACTATCTAATTCACTCACTATCTCACTCACTCACTATCTAATTCACTCACTATCTAATTCACTCACTATCTCACTCACTCACTATCTAATTCACTCACTATCTCACTCACTCACTATCTAATTCACTCACTATCTAATTCACTCACTATCTCACTCACTCACTATCTAATTCACTCACTATCTAATTCACTCACTATCTAATTCACTCACTATCTAATTCACTCACTATCTCACTCACTCACTATCTAATTCACTCACTATCTCACTCACTCACTATCTAATTCACTCACTATCTCACTCACTCAATATCTAATTCACTCACTATCTAATTCACTCACTATCTAATTCACTCACTATCTCACTCACTCACTATCTAATTCACTCACTATCTCACTCACTCACTATCTAATTCACTCACTATCTCACTCACTCACTATCTAATTCACTCACTATCTCACTATCTAATTCACTCACTATCTAATTCACTCACTATCTCATTCACTCACTATCTCACTCACTCACTGTCTCACTCACTTACTATCTCACTCACTTACTATCTCATTCACTTACTATCTCATTCACTTACTATCTCACTCACTCACTATCTCATTCACTTACTATCTCATTCACTTACTATCTCACTCACTCACTATCTCATTCACTTACTATCTCATTCACTTACTATCTCATTCACTTACTATCTCATTCACTCACTATCTCATTCACTCACTATCTCATTCACTCACTATCTCACTCACTCACTATCTAATTCACTTACTATCTCATTCACTTACTATCTCATTCACTCACTATCTCATTCACTTACTATCTCACTCGCTCACTACCTTATTCACTTACTATCTCATTCACTTACTATCTTATTCACTTACTATCTCATTCACTCACTATCTTATTCACTCACTGTCTCATTCACTCACTATCTCACTCACTCACTATCTCACTCACTCACTACCTTATTCACTTACTATCTTGCTTGCTCACTATCTGTGTGTTCCCGTTGTGTATTTACCTGTTGTATATCCACCTGTTGTGTATTTACCTGTTGTATATCCACCTGTTGTGTATTTACCTGTTGTATATCCACCTGTTGTGTATTTACCTGTTGTATATCCACCTGTTGTGTATTTACCTGTTGTATATCCACCTGTTGTGTATTTACCTGTTGTATATCCACCTGTCGTGTATTTACCTGTTGTATATCCACCTGTTGTGTATTTACCTGTTGTATATCCACCTGTTGTGTATTTACCAGTTGTGTATTTACCTGTTGTGTATTTACCAGTTGTGTATTTACCTGTTGTGTATTTACCAGTTGTGTATTTACCTGTTGTGTATTTACCTGTTGTGTATTTACCTGTTGTATATCCACCTGTTGTGTATTTACCAGTTGTGTATTTACCTGTTGTGTATTTACCTGTTGTATATCCACCTGTTGTGTATTTACCTGTTGTGTATTTACCTGTTGTATATCCACCTGTTATGTATTTACCTGTTGTGTATTTACCTGTTGTGTATTTACCTGTTGTATATCCACCTGTTGTGTATTTACCAGTTGTGTATTTACCTGTTGTATATCCACCTGTTGTGTATTTACCTGTTGTGTATTTACCTGTTGTATATCCACCTGTTGTGTATTTACCTGTTGTGTATTTACCTGTTGTATATCCACCTGTTGTGTATTTACCAGTTGTGTATTTACCTGTTGTGTATTTACCTGTTGTATATCCACCTGTTGTGTATTTACCAGTTGTGTATTTACCTGTTGTGTATTTACCTGTTGTATATCCACCTGTTGTGTATTTACCTGTTGTATATTTACCTGTTGTGTATTTACCTGTTGTGTATTTATCTGTTGTATATTTTCACTGTTATTTTCCAGCATTTACTTCAGTAATTTCGCTCTCCCTTGCCGCTCCCAACCCTTCAGTGGCGAGATGTGTTGGGGAGGGAAAGGGAGAAGGAAGGGAGGGGAGGGGGGAAGGGGAGGGAAGGGAAGGGAGGGGAAGGGCAGGGAAGGGAAGGGAAGGGATGGGATGGGATGGGATGGGATGGGAAGGGAAGGGAAGGGAAGGGAAAGGAGGGAAGAGAAGAAGGAGAGGAGGGGAAAAGTGGGAAGGGAGAGGAAGAGAGGGAGGGGAATGGAAGGGAAGAGGGGAGGGAGGGAAAAAAGGGAGGGTAGCGAAGGGAAGGAAGGAAATGGAAGAGAGGAAGGGAGGGAGGGGAAGAATGGCAAGGGAGGGGAAGGTGAAGGAAGGGGAAGGGGGACAGGGGCAGAGTTCATTGGAAGGGGAATGAGGGGAAAGGTAAGGGAAGGGGAAAGGGGGAGGAGTGTCGTGGTATTGGCTTGAAAGTTAAGCCATATATTTTCCCCTTCTTATAAATACTGCATCGACACCACTAATACCAGGAAGGAAGGGGAAGGGGGAGGAGGGGAGGGGGAAGGAGGTAGAGAAGGGGAAGGGGGAGAAAAAGGTGAAGGGGATGGGGAAGGGGAAGAAGGACGGGGAGGGGTAGAGGAAGGTGAATGAACGCGAAGAGGGAGGAGAAGGGGAAGAGGCAGGGGGGGGGCATGAGGGGAAGAGGAAGGGGAAAGGGAGGACATGGAAAGCGTAAGGGGTTGGGGAATGAAGGGACGGGATGTGAAACTGGAAAAGAAGGGGGGGGGGAGGAGAGAGGGAGAGGAAAAGGAAGTGGAAAAGAAATAAGAAAGAAGTGGAAAGAATAGAGGACAGGAGAAGTAAGGAGGAAAAAGGAAATGGAGAAATAAGGAAAAGAAGAAAGCAGGGTGAAGAGAGTATGAGGTGCAGTGGCGTGAAGGAGAAAGAGGTGGAAGGGGAAGGCTAAAAGGAAAAGAAGAAGGAAGGGAAAAGAGAAATGAAGGAAAAGGAGAATGCGAGGTAGTGACAGACTGGAGTGAGATGGTGCACACACACACACACACACACACACACACACACACACACACACACACACACACACCGCTAATGCCACCCAGCAAAATGTGTGTGTGTGTGTGTGCGCGCGCCTTTCTTCCCTGTGATATCCCTGCCACATAAAATTAGGTTAAAAAGCGAGAAAGTTTAACACCTTAAGTGGCTCTGGAGATCCGCAACACATTTTCCTCTGCGATTTATCCTGCAATTGCCATCTCAATATCCTCTTACATGTTACTTGATGCAACCTACGTCGATATTAAACTACATAAATAACACACAAGAAAATGTTAAGGAGCAAAATGAAAAATAAATCGCTCAGGAAAATGTGCAACGTTGCTTCCCAAATGAACGAAATCACAGACAGGGAGTTAAAAAGTATAAGGTTTCTCACAGCAGGTCCAAAAGTAGGGTTTCCACAGCAAGAGTAATCAGAGAGAGAGAGAGAGAGAGAGAGAGAGAGAGAGAGAGAGAGAGAGAGGAAGGTAATCGGGTACTTGGCAAACACACTGGGAACTTCACACACACACACACACACACACACACACACACACACACACACACACACACAGAGAGAGAGAGAGAGAGAAACACAAATAGACTCGTTGGCAGGAGGGAAACATTCTTGGTCGCATTTGCCTCTTCTCACTCACTTTCTTACTTTTTCTTTCTTTCTTTACGTGCATGTTACAGGAGAAGGAGGTGTCATGTCATCTTTATAAACTCACTCACTTTCTCACTTTCTTTCTTTCTGTACTGAGTTATAAGATGTTTTGTAGTGAAGGGGCTGTGGGGAGTGTATCTTGACCCCCCTCCCCGATATAAAGTCTGGAGGTTGAAAAAAATGATAATGATAATAATGATAATAATAATAATAATAATAATAATAATAGTGGTAGTAGTAGTAATAATAATAGTAATGATGATGATGATGATGATGATTATAATAATAATAATAATAATAATAATAATGATGATGATGATGATGATGATGACGATGATGATGATGATAAGACAACAACAATAACAACAACAACAACAATAATAATAATAATAATAATAATAATAATAACAATAATAGCAAAACCTACATAATCACATGGAAGCTGACCCCTTCAGTTCAATGTCATGTTCTATTAAGTAATTTATTTCTTACAACCTACAGACGATATTATTTAACTTTAAGCACAGTTCTCGTTAAATAAATCCACAGACGCTTCCTTACTGACAACTTTACTAAATCGTATAAATAAAGAGGCAATAAAACTTAAATAAAAGAACGTATGTGAAGAATTTATAAGAAAACAAAGGATGGGCTGGATAAAAGGTGATATACTCCCTTCACTCTAACTTGGCCCAGATTTTCGTCCAAGCTTATTTCACACAGGTCAGTGATGGAGAGAGACAATGCTACGGCTCTACATCCTCACTATAGCACTTCTTCGTGACTGGCATTATAGAGTTACTGTTTACCCTCTTCACTAACTTGGCCCAGATTTTCGTCCTTTTGTAGCTTCCATCACACAGGTCAGTGATGGAGAGAGACAATGCTACGGCTCTACATCCTCTCCACAACACTTCTTCGTTACTAGCATAATCTAGTGTTAATTTCTCATCAGTATTCAAGATAGACACAATTTTAGGCCAAGTCAGAATAAAAGGAGTATAGCTACGTACGTGAACCTGGTACTGCTCCTTACCTGAAAAAAAGGGGAATAATATTATACTAGAGTGTTTGGCCATGTGGAGAGGATGGAGGGTGAGAGACTGACGAGGAGAGTGTATGTGAGTGAGGTGGAGGGGGGAGAGGGAGGGGGAGGCCGAGGATGAGATGGAGGGATGGGGTGGAGAGGTATATGAGAGAGGGGTGTGTGAGTCGGGAGCAGGGCAGTGAAATGGCAGGGGAAAGGGCGACGTGGAGGCGATTTGTTTGTGGCCACCCCGTACGGGATTAAGGCGTCTGGCAATAGATAGATAGACAGATAGCATTACATAAAGGCAAATTATCTAAAGTAATTGTAATACATGAATTGAGCCATAAAAAGAATTACTTACCTTTAATATATATATATATATATATATATATATATATATATATATATATATATATATATATATATATATATATATATATATATATTTTTTTTTTCATAAATCATAACACTAGAATATTATCATTAAAATATTCATGGCCATCTATAGAGAAAGCAATAAAACAAAGCAACACAATAAAGAAAGAAAAATATAAACAGCAAAAAATACACAAATACAATAGACAAAAAACAAAGCAGTAAAATAAACAAAGAAAAAATAAACAAAAAAATACAGTAATACAATAAACAAAGCAAAAAAACAAAGCAAAATAAACGAAGCAAAAAATAAACAAGGCAAAAAAAGGCAATAATTAGACACAAAAAAAAACAATAAAATAAACAAAGCAAAAACAAAGCAATAAAATAAACAAAGAAAAAACAAAGCAATACAATAAACAAGGCGAAAAATAAACAAAGCAACAGAATAAACAAAGAATTATATACAAAGCAATACAATAAACAAAGAAATTATATAAACTAAGCAATACAGGAAACAAAGAAATATAAACAAAGCAATACAATAAACAAAGAAATTATATAAACTATGCAATACAGGAAACAAAGGAATATAAACAAAGCAATACAATAAACAAAGCCATGAAATAAACAAAGTAAAATAAACAAAGCAATAAACAAAACAAAACAAAGTAATTCAATAAACTCAATATAATAAGCAAGGCAACACAATCAAGCAACCCAACAAAAAGGCAAAATCAACCAAGCAATAAAGCAAAAAACAAAGCAATGAAACAAAGCAATAATTAAGGCGGTACTTTTAAACAGCGACGAGGCAGGTCACGACACTGCCTTAAGTTGGTGTCGTAAACTCTCATGTATGGGCAGGTTAAGACACTGCCTTATGTTGGTGTCGTAAACTCTCATGTACAGGCAGGTTAAGACTGCCTTATGTTGGTGTCGTAAACTCTCATGTATGGGCAGGTTACGACACTGCCTTAAGTTGGTGTCGTAAACTCTCATGTATAGGCAGGTTACGACACTGCCTTAAGTTGGTGTCGTAAACTCTCATGTGTAGGCAGGTTACGACACTGCCTTAAGTTGGTGTCGTAAATTTTCATGTATAAAGAGCATTACAGTACAGGAATACCAAAAGTTTAGATATATATTAAAAGCGAGAAGAATATTTTAAACCAGTGTACCAACGTGGTGTACGGGTGAGGGTAAAACATGAACACATTGAACACTTCTGCCCTGCTGGCTGAACTGACTGGTAAAGGCTGGAACACAAGATAATTCTGGGACAACGTGCATCACCTGATTTCATTTTAGACATTAATTTACGTCCCTTTAGTTGACACTTCTCAGCATTTATTTTTTTCGAAGCAATTTTTTACCTGTTTTGGTATCTTATATTGGGAGTCACCTGTCGAAGTAACTACTGAACTACTTGATGATAGTGTAACCGATCTAAATTTTCACTGACGAAGCTACCTCAAGTTGGGCTTAACCTACCTATTAAAAAAAAAAAAAAAAAAAAAAAAAATCACCTCACTGACCTCTCAACACCTCAATTCCTGGCAGCCACATGTAAGCCAGTCACGGAAAAAAATATATATGTTGGTAATCCGAAGTGGCTTCATCAAAATACCCCACAAACTCAACCTACCCCAGCCTAACTAACCTTTATCCAGCCCAATCCAGCCTAATCTACCCAAACCCCATCTTTCCAATCCAACCCAGTCTAACTTACCTCAACACAACCCACTCTATCTTACCCCAACCCAACCCACTCTCTTACCCCAAGCCAACCCACTCTCTTACCCCAAGCCAACCCACTCTCTTACCCCAACCCAACCCACTCTAACTTACCCCAACCCAACCCACTCTAACTTACCCCAACCCAACCCACTCTAACTTACCCCAACCCAACCCACTCTAACTTACCCCAACCCAACCCACTCTAACATATCCCAACCCAACAAACTAACCTTACGTAATGTGACCTATCCAACCCAACCCAAGCTAACAATTCAATATACCTTACCCCAATCCCAACCCAGCCTAAAATAACCTAACTTACCCTACCCCAAATCCCAACCAAAACCAACCCAACCCAACCCAACCAATCATAAACCAACGCAACCCAACCAAATCCAAAACCACTTCGACCTAACCCCACCCACTCAAACCTACTCTAACGTTAACTTAACCCAACCCAACCCAACCCATCCCATCCCAAACCAACCCAAATCATCCCATCCCAAACCAACCCAACTCATCCCATCCCAAACCCGCCCAACCCAAGCCAGACGCACAAGGCGCTCACGGGACTAACAGTAAACACCACAAACCTCCCAGGCCAACCCAGCGAATTAGCCCGAGCGAAAATATATGACCACGAAAAACCATATTACAGCAGGACGAAAGAAAAGGAAAAAGGAAAAAGAAAATGAAAACAGCCTGACACGCATTTTGCATCGCGGTACCAAGAGACGGGGCTTTGTGGGGAGGATGGTGTGGGGAGGATGATGTGGGGAGGATGGTGTGGGGAGGAGGATGTGGGGAGGATGGTGTGGGGAGGATGGTGTGGTGAGGATGATGTAGGGTAATGTGAGAGAGAGAGAGAGAGAGAGAGAGAGAGAGAGATGCATTTGGAGACTGGCTACTGCTGGAGGCCGAATTCTGAACTATATTTTGACTTGTGTGGAATTTTGTCCAGGCGGGGTGGAGAGTGGAAGAGTGGAGTGGATGAGTGGAAGAGGGAGTGAAAGAGGGAGTGGACGTGTGGAAGAGGAAGTGGACGAGTGGAAGAGGAAGTGGACGAGTGGAAGGGAGGATGAGTGGAAGAGGGAATGAATAAGTGGATGAGTGGGGTGGTGGGTGAGGCAGTGGATATGTGGAAGATGGAATAGATGGGTGGATAAGTGCATGGATTCTTTCTTTCACTCTAACTTTCTTTTTTCACTCTTTCTTTTTTTCTCTCTTGCTTATTTCACCTTCATTATCTCATTTTTCATTCACTTCGCCTCTTTACCCCTCACCCTCTCACTTTCTCAGCCTTAGTTGCCTCCACCATCACTTTCTCACTTTCCCAATTTCTCCCTCACTTTCTCACATTTTAACCTTTTCTTTTGACCTTCCATCATCGCTTTCTCTCTTTCGCCCACACAATTCTTTTTTTTCAGTCCTACTTTCTCTCTCACTTTCACACTTTTCACCCATACTTTCCAATCTTTACTTTTCCACTTATCGTCACTTTCACATCACCCTCACTTTCACATTTCCATAACTGATTCACTCTCATACCTAATCATTTTCACCTTCACTATCATCCTCGTAATTTCTTACTATTTCTTTCTTTTTAGATGCGTCGCGATATGAAAGGTACATGAGAGTGGGGGCGTGCTTACTTAATATTTATATTTTGTTTGCGCAGGACAGGGACGCCTTCCCGCCGTGGCGCCGATGAACCCAGACAGAGGACTTGCCCGGATGCATATGAATCCCTCAACCCCCCCCGCCACACCCCGCGAATGAAGGATGGTGGACTGTAGCGTTGTTACCTGCGGCGATGCCCACAGGTCTGTAAGTGGTACACAAGGGGATCTTTTTTCTTCCTCTCTCCTGCAAGAAAAGCTCGAATACTTGCTCTTGGAGAGCTCTAAGCGATTATCTTGTGAAATACAAAGTTGTTCAGTTTGAAATTTTGAGTTGATCTGACACGTCAGCTGTTGCATCAGATGAACTGATGCACTTTTAAAAATTGACTGCAATAGTTTCGCCGTGGGTCTATGAGGATAGTCATTTCTTGGTTCCCGACGGTCCTCTGGGTTCAAAATAAAAGAACCTGGGTTTGCTGCTGCAGGTGCAGCTGCTGCTGCTGCTACTACTACTGCTGCTGCTGCTGCTTGTTCTGGCTGGAGAAAGCACACCCTCACCCTCCAACACCCTCACTCTCATCCTTACCCTCACTTGCATCCTCTCACTCACCCTTACCCCCACCACCACGCTCACTTTCACCCTCATCCTCGACCTTATCAACAGATCTCACACTCCAGCACTCTCATCTCACCCTCACACACCCTCACTTTCATCTTACCCACACGTTCACTCTCATTTCCATCCTCTCACTCTCATCCTCACTTTCATTCTCTCACCCTTACTAACTCTCACCCTGATTTCCATCCTATACTCCCTTATCATCTCCCTAACTTTCATGTTCCCTCTCACCCTTATCAACAAATTCCTTTTCACCCTATCACCATCACCCTTACCAACACCCTTTCATCTTACCTTCATCATACCCTCACCCTCACCAACACTCATGTCCCCACCTTCACCCTTCCAATGTCACGTTCACTCTTGCATTCTCCTCACTCTTATATTCACCCTAGATCCTACTCTTACAAAGCCGTAAACTTCCCACGTTCACCCTTCCCTCACCCTTTCCCATCCTCATTGTTTTGGCATCCAGTCTCACCCTAACCCTCACTCTTCCAGTCTCACCCTTCACCCTTCCAGTTTCACCCTTACCGTTAACCCCCTCACCCTAATCCTCCAAGTCTCTACTCTCACCTTCGGCCTTTCAGATCTCACCCTTACCTTTCCACCCTAGCTTTCACCCTACCCTCACCCTACCATCCTCGTCCACACTCTCACCCTTCCACCTTCACCCTCATCCTTCCACTCGCACCCTCCCACCCTCAATCTCACCCTTCCACTCTCACCTTCACCCTTCCACCCTCACCCTTACTTTCACCCTTTAACCTTAACCACCCAACCCTCCCTACTCGTCCTCTCATTCCCCATTCCTCTCTCTCTCTCTCTCTCTCTCTCATTGTCTACCTGTCTGCTTGCATGAACGCTTGTCACCCTCCCCTCCCCTCCCCTCCCCTGTCTTCTCTCCCCCCATTCCCCTCCCCTCCCCTGTCTTCTATCCCTCTCTTCCCCTCCCCTCCCCTGTCTTCTCTCCCCCCATTCCCCTCCCCTCCCCTGTCTTCTATCCCTCTCTTCCCCTCCCCTCCCCTGTCTTCTCTCCCCCCATTCCCCTCCCCTCCCCTGTCTCCTATCCCTTCACTCCACTTCCCTTCCCTCCCCTGTCTTCTCTCCCCCTCTCCTCCCCTTCCATTTCTTTTCCCCCCTTCCTATATCTCCCAACCCTTCCTATCCCTCCCTCCCTTCTCTTCTCCCTCTCCCCTAATATTCCTCTATTTCTCTCCCCTCTCTCTCCACTCCTCCTTCCCCTCTCTTCCTTCCCCTCTCCTCTTCTTTTCCTTTCCTTCTTTCCCTTTCCCCTCCCCTCCCTCTCTTCTCTCCTTTCGAACCCTCCCCCTTCCCCTCACCTTCCATTCTCGTTTCTTCCCTTCCCCTCCCCTCCCCTCCCTTCCCTTCCTTTCTCTTCCCCTTCCCCTTCCCCTCCCCTCCCTTCCCTTCCCTTCCCTTTCCCCCCCTCCCCAACCCTCCCTCCCCTCCATTCCCGTCCCTTCCCTTCTCCCCCTCCCTCCCTTTCAGATGACAGGGAGGGGGATTCTACACAGGAATGACAAGCTCTGAGAGGAGGCAACACTGCTTGAGAGAGAGAGAGAGAGAGAGAGAGAGAGAGAGAGAGAGAGAGAGAGAGAGAGAGGTGGGGGAAAAACAGGAAGAGGAGGATAAAAGACAGCAAGAGGGGAAGGCAGGAAGGAGGAAGGGAGGTACGTGAAAGAGAGAAAGCAAATAAATAATGAGAGAGAGGAAGAAGAGGAAGACAGGGAGGAAGGAAGTTGGGAAGGAAGGAAAAGGAGCGATGAAGAAGGATACGAGAGGGAGGGAAGAAGGAAGGAAAGAGGAGACGGTCAGGGTCTAGAGAGGACGGAGGGACAGAAAAAAAAAGAGAGAGTGAAGGCCAGGGAAAAGAGGGAAAAGAGAGAAGGAAAGATGGATAAATGAAATAGAGGAGAGAGAAAATAAGCAACCCTGAAAAGAGTAAATATAAAATACTTCGCAATATAATAATAATAATAATAATAATAATAATAAAATAAAAATACTACTACTACTACTACTACTACTACTAATAATAATAATGTCTAAATAAGAATAATAAGTCTAATATTAAAAGTTGTTGTGCCTGTGTGTGAAAACTTGCTAAGTCATACTGTCGAAACTAACAGGAGCGACATGAGTGTGGGAGGAGCCATGGGATGTGACGTCACGGTTACCGACGCATCCCACTGGCTGGCTGATAGTGGGAGGATCGTAGGGGAGTGACGCCACAAGTTTTAGCGCCTCCCACTGGCTAAGATCTTAACATTGGACTATACATGCAATCTGCCTTCGAATTTACACTGATTAGCTGACCTCCACGCGCCGTACCTCCCTACCATCGCTGCAAGCCAACCCACACCTAACATCTAACGCAATACACTGCACTGGGAGGGTGGGAAGGGGAGCATCACGAGGCTTATAGGGTAAGATCTGCTACCCATTGACCATACCAGTGCCGGACACACGCGAAATGGATCCGATGGCATGTTTCAACCTTCCACTGCGCTGCAAAAGAGTATCAAATGTGGGAAGCACGATGCAATTCCCTTTACGGGGGGTTGATCCTCATATGGTGTATATCAACCCCCCGTGGTGTAGACCCACAGGGGGCCCCTCAGATGTAGGGGGGGGGGGGCGGTTAAGACAAGGTCTAAGGCAAGCTGGGCATGTTAGACAAAAATTCAGTAACTCCAAACACGTAAAATCATATCACTTATAATGTAAACCCAGAGGCGGAAAAACGACTTATGGT
The DNA here is from genome assembly GCF_032717465.1 of Coenobita brevimanus. Classification (NCBI taxonomy): domain Eukaryota; kingdom Metazoa; phylum Arthropoda; class Malacostraca; order Decapoda; family Coenobitidae; genus Coenobita; species Coenobita brevimanus. The sequence continues at coordinate 787,918 of NC_136982.1, read as the reverse complement.
CCAAGTAATAATAATAACACAATAACAAAGGGTTTATGGTGTAAGTAATAATAATAAAAATAATACCCTTCCTCCAGCTCAAACATCCCGGTACACAGGGAATGAAGCAGCCATGATGAAACGCGAAGGCTAGTTAATTGAAGCAGGGAAACCAAATGAAACATGAGGCTCGGATGCAGGCGGAAAAATATATGGTTGATGAGGAGGAGAGCTTCTGCGAGAGAGAGAGAGAGAGAGAGAGAGAGAGAGAGAGAGAGAGAGAGAGAAAAGGGGTCAGAGGTTGGAGTGTGAGGGAGGGGAGAAAAAGAAAAAGTCGGAGGAAGGGGAAGTGAGAAAAATGGCGAGACTCAACACGACAAAAAGGGAGAGAGAGAAAAATAGAGCCAATAATGAGGGAGAGAGATGGAGGGGAAAGTGGTAGGAGAGGGGAGAGGGGAGAAACAGACAGAGATTCATGAATTTAAGACATATAAGAAGATAGAAACACAGGTAGACAGGTATATGGAGACAGACAGAGATAAATAGATAGACAGAGAGATGGGGGGGGAAGGGTAAGAAAAGATGAACGATAACAAAACGAAGGACACCTCTGATAGCCGTACCCACCCCAACCGTATTAACAACCAAAACACATTCCCAAAACACCCCAAATACACACCTCAAACACACCCCAGACACGGCCCTATCAATGAGGTATAATCAATGTAAACGTAGTGCCCATAAAACTCTACGGTTTCATCTTGCCATATTTCATTCTTTAAAAAGGTGAAGTGGTTTAATGGGTGAGTGAGCAAGTGACACAGTTAGAGACACAACACAGATTTCGGCATCCTATGTGGGTGCGGCACAAAGAAGGGAGATTGGAGGGAGAAAGGGAGGGGAATGAGAGGGAGGGAGAGAATGACTGGATGAAGGGTTAAATAAGAGGAGAGAAGAGGGAGGAAAAATCGATGAGGGAATATTGGAAGGCGAAGAAACAAGATTAAGAGCAACAATTACATATAGGAAAAACAATCTCTCTCTCTCTCTCTCTCTCTTTGTGTGTGTGTGTGTGTGTGTGTGTGTGTGTTTATTTTCCCCTCACGCACGCCTCTTCCCTTCTTCCATCGGTTTCCCTCCCTCTCTTTTTTTCTCTCCCTCCCCTCTCTCCTCTCCCCACCTGTTGCACCCCACCCTCTCCCCTCTCTCTCTCTCCCCTATCCGTTCCTCCCTCACATGCATTATTTAATTTTCCACTCAGCTAATTTACTCTCTCTCTCTCTCTCTCTCTATCACCTTTAAACAATGTAAAAACCTAACCTTGGACATTTCTGGAATATTACATTGTTCCACCTTCCTCCCTATCTCTCTCTCTCTCCCTCTTCTGTTTCTTTACCTCTCTCATCCTTCCCACTGATGCACGCTTTACTCCCCCCCCTCTCTCTCTCTCTCTCTCTCTCTCTCTCTCTCTCTCTCTCACTATTAAACTTTCGTAATTAGAGAGAGGAGTTAAATACGGTCAAACCACGTAACAAGGACAAAGTTTCTCTCTCTCTCTCTCTCTCTCTCTCTCTCTCCCTCTCTTTCCCTCTCTCTCTGCTTGCCATAGTAAAGCCAATATTTGCCTTACTCCACTCCGCCCCACCTTGTGCTTGCTTTCCCTTGCCTCTCTCAATTTGCGTGCGTGCGTGCGTGTGTGTGTGTGTGTGTGTGTGTGTGTGTGTGTGTGTGTGTGTGTGTGTGTGTTTATGGGGGAGTGTTAATGGAGTGGGGCGCCTTCACGGGGTGGCACTGATACAACTGGCGGGGGATATGCCTCAGTATACATATACATTTAACCCCCTCCCTATCCCCCGAAAGGATGATGGTGGGGAGCAAGAGAGGGATAGGTTCAGCCTGTAGTCCACGGGGATCAAATATGGATGAGCCAGAAAAAGAATTATCAGTCTCTCTCCCGAAATAAAAATAAAAATAATTGTTTATGGGCGAAAGGAAGTTATTTATGTGGGTGTCTGAAATAGCAATGTCGTTTAGCTTATAAGAAAATATCGCTTAAATGTAGCAGGATTATAATTGAGAGAGAGAGAGAGAGAGGGGGGGGGCCATCTGCTAACTTCTGGCAATAAGCAATAGAGCTTTCTTTCTCTCTCTCTCTCTCTCTCTCTCTCACACACACACACACACACACACACACACACACACACACACACACATAATTACACCTTCCCTCTCTCACACTACTCTTTTCCTCTTTCACACTTCACCACTCACCAAACTCTTGCACTCAAAACCCAACATTTGCACTCAAAATCAAACTGCTGCACTCAAGTCCTAACTCTTGCACTCAAAACGAAGCTCTGCACTCAAAACCTAAGTCTTGCACTCAAGTCCTAGTATCTCCCAAACTCAAATCTGCACTCAAAGGCAAACACACAAGCAAAACCAAACCCTTGCACTCAAAATCTAACTCCTGCACTCAAACCAGTCTCTTACTCTCAAAATTAAATCTCAAATCCAAACTACTGCACGCAAAATCTAACTCCTGCACTCAAAACCAAACTCCTGCACTCAAACCAAGCTCTTGCACATAAAACCAGACTCCTGCACTCAAAATCTTACTCCTGCACTCAAAACCAAACTCCTGCACTCAAAACCAAACTTCTGCACTCAATACTCGACCTGATTTTAGGAACTGCGTGCACTCTGGGTGAAAACCAGCCCTAACTACAATCACCTGTGTGTGTGTGTGTGTGTGTGTGTGTGTGTGTGTCAGGACAGCTTTAATGTATATTTTTTCTTTGCTGCCTCGGTGCGTGCGGTGGGTGAGTGGGCGTATTAGATGTCGGTTGCGTGCGGGGCTTTGAGTGCAAGTTTTGAGTGCAGCAGACCAACTTTGAGTGCAGGAGAAAGCTTTACTGTGCAGGAGAAAGCTTTGTTGTACAGGAGAGTGAGCTCTGTTGTACGGGAGAAAGCTTTGTTGTACAGGAGAAAGCTTTATTGTGAAGGAGAAATCTTTGTTGTACAGGAGAAAGCTTTGTTGTACAGGAGAGAGCTTTGTTGTACAGGAGAAAGCTTTGATGTACAGGAGAAAGCTTTGTTGTACAGGAGAAAGCTTTGATGTACAGGAGAAAGCTTTGATGTACAGGAGAAAGCTTTGTTGTACGGGAGAAAGCTTTGTTGTACAGGAAAGTGAGCTTTGATGTACAGGAGAAAGCTTTGTTGTACAGGAGAAAGCTTTGTTGTGCAGGAGAAAGCTTTGTTGTACAGGAGAAAGCTTTGTTGTATAGGAGAAAGCTTTGTTGTACAGGAAAGTGAGCTTTGATGTACAGGGGAAAGCTTTGGAAGTCTGAGTATACCTAACCTTTGAATGAGGTATGAACTTACTGAATCAATCTGGTACTTACGCAGGTAAACCAGGTATTGCATAGGTAGACCTGATACTGCACAGCTAATTACCTGAAAAAAATGGAAACAAAATTATACCACACTGCACTGTTTAATCAGTCAAGTGTGCTATGTGAGTGGGTGACGAGCGAGCGAGCGCCATGTCATCACAATTAAATTCTACATTCTCCGCTGCCAACCTGCCGTGTCGACGAAAATGAAATGATAAAGACTTGGTTATTGATGAGATGATTACAGCCAGAAATGGGATGCTTTCCCTTGGTGATTTCATCATCCAAACACGGCAAAAACGTTAATGTTAAATTACAGGCGGAATATCCGATCTTTAATTGCTGGAGTTGATGCCAAAAACACAATGATGACGGAAAAATATTTTTCAGTTTGATTTCGTAATTTTGAGGCGTTCACCGATTAGAAAACTCGAGATCCCAAGGGGTTCCTACGCCTTTATGAGTGATATTAGTTGATAAAAACATTTACTCAATGAATGTATCACATGCGGAAAGAATTTCAACTCTGCTTCACATAGGAGTAAAGTTATTAGCTTCTGCCTAACATGACGATCAAGTCGGGCCCGGCCGTTCATTTCCAAACTTAACTGACAGTAAACCTCACTCGCTTTGCTCGCTCGCTCGTAATTACATATGAATAATATAACTAACAATAATAAATGTATCAGCCACAACAAACACTATATAACTTATTTTTAGCTGGTACACTGGGTCACAAAAGTATCGGTGCACAACATGCATGAAACATTTGGCACCACAGAACGAAGGTCACTGAAATATTAGTATCCGACCTACCACACGTTGGTAGCCCTGATGTCGGCAGGTGTTATATATCGCCAACTAGCAATATCCTCTTGCAAACATATAGCAAATGTAATGTTTATATAGACAGACACTGATGATACACAATGAGAGGTTGGTAATGTCAGCAGTTGTTCGAACCTCTGTGCACCGATAATTTTTTGATTGAGTGTACACATGGCCATCAATAAATAAAACAAAAACAAAATGGGCGGTGTTGGTCAAGGTGATTTTTATGTAGAATTATATGTACAGAAGGTGGAATATGTGTTTATCTATCGGAATACCTGTCTATCTATGTCTCAAACTATCTCTATCTATCCATCTATCTATCTCCATCCATCTGTCTATTCATATCTGTCTGTCTCAAACTATCTCCATCCATCCATCCATCCATCTATATTTCTATCTATATCTCTCTGTCTCAAACTATCTCTGTCCATCCATCTACCTATCTCCATCCATCCATATATCTAAATGGTTATAATAGTCAGTCTGTCTTCACCTAACGGAACTGGGTCACTGAGAACTTCTATACTAAGAGCTGAAAGAAAATTAATCAGCCTTAGCTCTGAAGAGGAACGGGTCTCCTTGGTTACTAGTCCAATTTACCCTCCAATCTGCCTATACCACGCATCAACTGAGCTGAAAAGGGCTATGTAATATTCGTATCGCCCAATAATCAAGCACATAATGGCTGAATCTAACATAAGCTTTCAATGTGAGCCCAATTAATTCATCAAAGTAACATATATCTGATAAATCCATTGCAGTGAGGGGGCATCAACGTGAAATGCAACTACAAACACATGCACTGAATATACCGCGGCACACACACACACACACACACACACGCACACACAATCATACACGCTCACATCTTTCACTCAACATGTTCACCACCTACACACATACGAGCCAGTTACCTAATACACACACACACACACACACACACACACACACACACACACACACACAATTATACACGCTCACATCTTTCACTCACTCAACATGTCCACCACCTACACACATACAAGCCAGTTACCTAATACACACACACACACACACACACACACATATCCAATCTCTCTCTCTCTCTCTCAGCAAGTGTTCTCTGCTGTACCTATGGGCGGGAAATCAGGGTTAAATACACCTACTGCGTTTTCAGGGGGTGTAGAGGGGGGAGGGGGTGACAGGTTGGGGTAGTGATGGTGGGGGTGAGGGGATGACAGCGATGGGGTGGGGACTGGTGTGAGTGAAAAGAAGTGGGGAGGGGAGTAATTAGGTGCTCGGGGAGGGGGAGTGAGGGGGAGACAGAGAGGAGTTAATGAAGCTCTAGGAGGGAGGGGGGAGGGGGAAGTTCCGGTGGGGGTGAAGGGAGAGGGAGGAGGGGAAGGGGACGAGTGATGTGAGACAGGCTAACTGCTGACTAATGAAGCTTATTATTATTATTATTATTATTATTATTATTATTATTATCATCATTATCATCTCCGCCAACGAAGTTGGAGGAGATGTGTAATCACCTATGTTTGTTGCTTGCTGGAATCGAAAGATTCAGCAAGCATGTTGGTCAGTTCTGTATGTCTGTCTGTATGTCTGTTCTCTACAGGTCACAGTTTTGCGCCAATCGTTCTGAAAAAAGAAAAAAAAAATCAGCAGGTAGATATCCATCAACCCTGGAAGTCTATTGTTTTCCATCAAAATCAGTCAAGGGCCCTGGGCTGGGTGGGGGGCTGAGACCCCTCAATGGCCGTGGGTCCGGGATTCGTCGGAACCCAGTGGCCGGCCCAGGCACGTTTTTTTTAAATTCCAAAAGTCGATTTTTTTTTTTTTTTTACCAAACTGAAGAGAAACGTCTAGCGCACCTGGCAAAATATATATATATATATATATATATTAGCTTCCTAACCCATCCTGTACTTGGCAATGAAGCGCAAAAAATTGTCGCCACATGACCGCCTACACGCCGGTGACAACTAAGCAGACACAATCGGATCCATCCAACAAGCGCTCTACATATGGCAGTTTCATCTGTCTGTCTGTTTGTCCAGACGATATCTCCAAAGTTCTACATAAACTTCAATGAAATTTTGTGGAAGGGTGGGCCATGGGCCAAGGAAAGTGATTAAATTTTGGGGCGGATCCAGATCCGAAGTATCCCGCACAATACCTCCAAAAAATCTCAATGAATCTGGCCAAGGGCCAAGAAAGAATTGATTTAATTGGGGGGGAGTGGATGATCAGCATCTGGATGCTACCTCCACGGATCCTGACGTGGATCCTTTTTAATGGCAATGGCACTGGCGGTGGTATGTGCTCTCCGAGTGCTTTCTAGTTATTACTATTATTATTATTATTAAATCATGACTACTCCTACTACTGCTTCTCACCTATTACTATTGCTGAATTAGTTTTACCGGTATTATTTGGGTCTTCTTTATGTTGTAATTATTAGAATTACAAATAACCTATAACAATCATCAACTATAATGATCTCTCTCTCTCCCCCTATCCAGCGCTCAGCCGCGGGTATTTGGTAGCGTTCGTATAAAGTTTCTGTCGTAATAAAATCCACCTGAAATATCACTGGAAAGCATTATAAACACAGCCTGTATTTTTGTTATTAAAATGTAAGCGAAGCAGCCCTTTCACACAGCATACCAGTCACATATAGCGTGTGTAGATATAACGCTATACCGATATATTCTGTATACTATGTCATTAAATTGTATATATTAAACATTCCATATCCATAACGATGCTCAGTTGTTGCTAATAAGGACGATTTTTACCCTTACCCCTTTGTATCAGAGTTATATTATTATTATTATTATTATTATTATTATTATTATCATTATCATCATCACCATCATTATTACTGTACTGTAACTTCACCTATACTTGTGGGAAGTTTTCTTGTTATTGTTAACAATGTTATTATTATTCTAGGGAAGATCTAAATCACTGTCATTGGCATACCGTTTGAGCTACAGCCTTCATTCTATGCCATATTATAGTACTGGTTGGCCGCTTCATCTGACCAAATATCCTCCTGATCCAACCACCGGAACCCGGATAGGATCCGGAAAGACAAACAAACAAGAGTAACCCTAAAACTCCAGAACCACTTAGGTTAGAGGCTGATGCTTTGCTGGTCTACACCTGGGCCGTGGCCTGAATGTAGTGCTTAACTAGTCCAGATCGGATCATTACCTCCACCAACGAAGTTGGAGGAAATTATGTATTCACCACGTTTGTCTGCTGCACGCCGGAACCCTTCGATTCGGCAAGCATGTTGGTCAGTTTCGTCTGTCTGTCTGTGTGTGTGTTTGTCTGCACTTTACAGGTAACAATTTTGCGTTAATCGTTCTGGAAAAAACATCAGAAGGTAGATATTCATAAACCCTGGAAGCCTATTATTTTATATCAGTATCGGTCAAAGGCCCTGGCCACGGTGGGGGGGGGGGTGAATCCATACCTTTAACATGGGACAAATATTCAAAAATTCATATCTGTCAATTCCCATCGGATCTTTATGAATTTTTATAAACAAACAGAGGATGGCAATGTCTAATGTCACACACAATCGGATCCACCCGGCAAGCGGTCTGCCTATGGCAGTTTCATTTGTTTGTTTGTCCGCATGATATCTCCAAAAGTTCTCAGTGAATTTCAATGAAATTTGTGGAAGGGTGGGCCATGGGCCAAGAAAGACCTGA
>NC_136982.1:765000-775000 GCF_032717465.1 Coenobita brevimanus | reverse complement strand
CTCTCTCTCTCCCCCTCCCTCTCTCCTCTTTCTCTCTCTTGCTTCTCCCTCCCCATTCCTTTCTCTCACCCCTCCTTTATCTCCCTCCCCTTCTCCGTCCCTCCTCTTCGCTTCCCCTTCCTCCTCCCCCTCTCTCCCTCCCATCCCCTTCCCTATATTTCGCCCTCTCCCTCTCCACCTCTTCTTTCCCTCTTCCCAATGCTCTCTCTCCCCATCGCCCTTCCTCTGTCTTTTTCTTCCCTCCCTCCACTCTCCTTTTGTCTCCTTCCTTCTCTCTCACGCTCCCCTCTTTTTCTCTACCCCCTCCCCTTCCTCCTCCCCTCCCCCTCCCTCCTTTATCGCACTTTCCATCATGGCGTCTGTTTACATCTCCCTTATCTCCCCTCCGCTAATTACTTGTTTTTTTTTTTTCTTTCCCTCGGCTCCCCTTTGACGTTTTTCTTCTTTTTCTTCCCATTTTTTATCTGTCTTTTCTTGCTCCTTTATCTCTCTCTCTCTTTCCCCTTCCCTCCCTCCCTCTTTCTTCTGTTTCTATCCTTTCGCCTTATTCCTTTATTTTTTCTCATATCACACACACACACACACACACACACACACACACACACAAACTCTCTCTCTCATTACTACCGCTTGCCCGCCAAAAAATTGCGGGACTAACTAACAGCCTTTCCATCACAAAATATTTCCAAACACAATTATTTATATATATATATATATATATATATATATATATATATATATATATATATATATATATATATATTTATGCGAGGAAGAAGGAACCAAAGGCCATGAGCCCGCAATAACAGTTCCCTCCAAGAGAAAAGCAAAATACAATAGAGAGCCAAATTCAAGATCCGATCATTTTGAGATGCCTGGACACACTGCGTTTGAAAGACTGGAGATCATAGGCAGCAGGAAATACAGACAGAGGGAGACAGTTCCAGAGCTGACCTGTTGCATAAATGAAAGACTGGGAGTAACGGTTAACTCTTGCATTAGAGAGTTGGACAGAAAAGGGATGAGAGTTTGCTGCCAGACGGGTGCTACGCGCCCGTCGTAGAGGTGGAGGAATGCAAGCTGACAGTTCAGAGGAACAGTGACCATTAAAGTAGCGATAGAAAAGAGATAAAGATGCAACAGTGCGGCGATGAGACAGAGGTTGAAGGGAGTCAGTAAGAGGAGGAGAGTTAATGAGACGAAAAGCCTTTGACTCCACCCTATTGAGAAGAGCTGTATGTGAGGAGCCTCCCCACACATGAGAGTTGTACTCCACACAGGGGCGGATAAAACCCCAATATAGAGTCAACAATTGTGCAGGGGTAAAGAAAGAGCGGAGTCGGCTTAGCACACCCAATCTCTTGGAAGCAGATTTTACAAGAGATGTAATATGATCTTTCCAAGATAAGTCCCGAGTAAATGAAACCCCAAGCATGTTCAAGGATGATGCAGGATTAAGCTGAATATTATTAAACATTAGTGGGTATACCTGTGGAAGATTTTGTCGGGTTGATAGGTGTAAGAACTGAGTCTTAGATGCATTAAAAACAACCATATCATTTTTACCCCAGTCAGAGATACGAGCCAAGTCAGACACTAAGTGTGCCATAGCCTCATCCCTTGTTTGTTGAAGTAACTGTTGAGATGGGCGTTGCGGGAACCGAAAGGAAAGGTGAAGGGTGGAGTCATCAGCGTATGAGTGGATAGGGTTAGATGTACAGCTTAGAAGATCATTGACGAATAAAAGGAAAAGAGTTGGTGATAGGACAGAGCCCTGAGGAACACCACTGTTGATAGATCTAGGAGAAGAACAATGGCCGTCTACAACAGCGGATATAGAGCGACCAGAAAGGAAGCTAGCAATGAAGGCACAGATAGAAGGATAGAAACTGTAGGAGGGCAGTTTGGAAATTAAAGATTTATGCCAGACTCGATCGAAAGCCTTTGAGATGTCAAGTGCAATGGCAAAGCTTTCGCCAAAGTCCCGAAAGGAGGATGACCAGGAGTCTGAAAGGTAGGTGAGAAGATCGTCAGTGGAGCGTCCCTGACGGAACCCGTACTGACGATTGGAAAGAAGGTTGTGATAGGAAAGATGCCTTAAAATTTTTCTATTGAGAATTGACTCGAAAACTTTTGAAATACAGGACGTTAAAGTAATTGGACGATAGTTGGAGGGTTGGGAGTGGTTACCCTTCTTTGGGACTGGCTGAATGAGAGCAAACTTCCAGCAAGAAGGAAAGGTACAAGTTGACAGACAAAGGCGAAATAGTTTGCCTAGGCAGGGTGTAAGCACAGAAGCACAGTTCTTGAGAACAACAGGAGGGACCCCATCAGGCCCATATGCCTTGTTAGTACTGAGGCCAGTGATGGCAGAAAATACATCAACTGAAGAAATTTTAATGTCAGCTATGAGGAAGTCAGAGGGGGGAAGTGATGGAGGAACAGCACCGGAATCGTCTAAGGTAGAATTGGAGGAGAAAGTCTGTGCGAAGAGATCTGCTTTATCAGTAGAAGAAATAGCTACAGAACCATCAGAGTAGAAAAGAGGAGGGAAGGATGATGAGGTAAAGTCGTTAGAAAGATTTTTGGCAAGGTGCCAGAAGGAGCGGGAAGAATTCGAGTTGGAGAGTTGAGAGCATTTAGTATGGATGAAATTATTTTTAGTAGAGCGAAGAACAGACTTAGCACGATTCTGGGCAGAAACGTAAAGATGATGTGATTCAGGGGTGGGTTGGCTCCGGTACCTTTTGTAGGCCCTCTCCTTGTTGCGGACAGCATTAGAACAAGCGTGATTAAACCAAGGCTTTCTTGAGTTAGTCAAAGGATATGAGAAAGGAATGTATGCTTCCATGCCCGAGAGAATAACCTCCGTAATGCGTAAGGCACACTCAGATGGCTCCCAGCCATGGAAGCAATAATCATTCCAGGGAAAATCAAAGAAGTACTGCCTGAGGGCCTCCCAGTCCGCGGCTCCAAAATGCCACAGACGACGTTTCCCTGGAGGGTCCACAGGCCGTACTGGAGTGATAGGACAGGTTAAGGTAATAAGGTTGTGATCGGAGGAGCCCAACGGCGAGAAAAGATTAACAGAGTAAGCAGAAGGATTAGTTGTGAGGAAGAGGTCAAGTATGTTGGAGCTCTCTCCAAGGCGGTCAGGGATACGGGTAGGGTGCTGTACAAGCTGCTCTAGGTCATTAAGGATAGAAAAGATGTAGGCTTGTTCACCAGGTGGATATATATATATGCACCCGTATATTCATACAGTTACTAAGCTCCCAACAACCAGTTCTGATAAAAAAAAGTCGAAAAAAATAATCAGCGCATGTTTTCGTGTGTCTCGATTTCCAACAATTTCACTCCGTCGTGTCTCGCACGATCGCTGATTTTTTTTTTTTTTTCTGACACTTCCTGGACTTACCCCGACCTGCAAAAAGAATTAGGTCAGTATCTATTACCGTTCTCGTGATGGAAACGAACAAACGCACAGACACGTACACAGCTTGACCTAATCAGAGTGTATTCTGTCAGTGTATTTTCCTGTGTCTGTCATTTACGATTCTTTTACGACAATAGGAATGATTTTGGATACATTTTTGTGTATAGTGAACTACATACACATTTTCCAACTGAATTTTTGTCAATCAATATCTGTCTACCTACATGTATGTATGTATATATGTGTGTATGTATGTATGTATGTAAGCATCTTCGTACTTGCCTGCCTACCAACCTACCTACCTATCTATCTATCCACATACCAAGACAGTGATGGATAGATATATAAACAGATCGATGGAGATAGATCCCAAGAAAGAGAAAATAGATGCAATTATATTTACTTTTTATCTATCTGTCCCTGGATCACTGTTTACTCCTCAGTGTCCTTTCCTTTTTCTCTCCCTTGAAATTACATCTTTACCTGCATTTTTACCTGCATATAAATAATTACATACAATTTCTATTACAAGTGATTATTGTGACTGTATGTGTGTGTGTGTGTGTGTGTGTGTGTGTGTGTGTGTGTGTGTGTGTGTGTGTGTGTGTGTGTGTGTATTGAATTCTTTGTATTGAAATAAAGTGTAAATAAAGCAGGCTTGAAAAATCTCATTAGGTGAAGATGTGACGTTAGAGGTGTGGCAGTGTGTGGTGTGGCAGTGTGTGGTGTGGCAGTGTGTGGTGTGGCAGTGTGTGGTGTGGCAGTGTGTGGTGTGGCAGTGTGTGGTGTGGCAGTGTGTGGTGTGGCAGTGTGTGGTGTGGCAGTGTGTGGTGTGGCAGTGTGTGGTGTGGCAGTGTGTGGTGTGGCAGTGTGTGGTGTGGCAGTGTGTGGTGTGGCAGTGTGAGGTGTGGCAGTGTGTGGTGTGGCAGTGTGTGGTGTGGCAGTGTGTGGTGTGGCAGTGTGTGGTGTGGCAGTGTGTGGTGTGGCAGTGTGTGGTGTGGCAGTGTGTGGTGTGGCAGTGTGTGGTGTGGCAGTGTGTGGTGTGGCAGTGTGTGGTGTGGCAGTGTGTGGTGTGGCAGTGTGTGGTGTGGCAGTGTGGTGTGGCAGTGTGTGGTGTGGCAGTGTGTGGTGTGGCAGTGTGTGGTGTGGCAGTGTGGTGTGGCAGTGTGTGGTGTGGCAGTGTGTGGTGTGGCAGTGTGTGGTGTGGCAGTGTGTGGTGTGGCAGTGTGTGGTGTGGCAGTGTGTGGTGTGGCAGTGTGTGGTGTGGCAGTGTGTGGTGTGGCAGTGTGTGGTGTGGCAGTGTGTGGTGTGGCAGTGTGTGGTGTGGCAGTGTGTGGTGTGGCAGTGTGTGGTGTGGCAGTGTGTGGTGTGGCAGTGTGTGGTGTGGCAGTGTGAGGTGTGGCAGTGTGTGGTGTGGCAGTGTGTGGTGTGGCAGTGTGTGGTGTGGCAGTGTGGTGTGGCAGTGTGTGGTGTGGCAGTGTGTGGTGTGGCAGTGTGTGGTGTGGCAGTGTGTGGTGTGGCAGTGTGTGGTGTGGCAGTGTGAGGTGTGGCAGTGTGTGGTGTGGCAGTGTGAGGTGTGGCAGTGTGTGGTGTGGCAGTGTGTGGTGTGGCAGTGTGAGGTGTGGCAGTGTGTGGTGTGGCAGTGTGTGGTGTGGCAGTGTGTGGTGTGGCAGTGTGTGGTGTGGCAGTGTGTGGTGTGGCAGTGTGTGGTGTGGCAGTGTGTGGTGTGGCAGTGTGTGGTGTGGCAGTGTGTGGTGTGGCAGTGTGTGGTGTGGCAGTGTGTGGTGTGGCAGTGTGTGGTGTGGCAGTGTGTGGTGTGGCAGTGTGTGGTGTGGCAGTGTGAGGTGTGGCAGTGTGTGGTGTGGCAGTGTGTGGTGTGGCAGTGTGTGGTGTGGCAGTGTGTGGTGTGGCAGTGTGTGGTGTGGCAGTGTGTGTGGTGTGGCAGTGTGTGGTGTGGCAGTGTGTGGTGTGGCAGTGTGTGGTGTGGCAGTGTGTGGTGTGGCAGTGTGAGGTGTGGCAGTGTGTGGTGTGGCAGTGTGTGGTGTGGCAGTGTGTGGTGTGGCAGTGTGTGGTGTGGCAGTGTGTGGTGTGGCAGTGTGTGGTGTGGCAGTGTGTGGTGTGGCAGTGTGTGGTGTGGCAGTGTGTGGTGTGGCAGTGTGAGGTGTGGCAGTGTGTGGTGTGGCAGTGTGTGGTGTGGCAGTGTGTGGTGTGGCAGTGTGTGGTGTGGCAGTGTGTGGTGTGGCAGTGTGTGGTGTGGCAGTGTGTGGTGTGGCAGTGTGTGGTGTGGCAGTGTGAGGTGTGGCAGTGTGTGGTGTGGCAGTGTGTGGTGTGGCAGTGTGTGGTGTGGCAGTGTGAGGTGTGGCAGTGTGTGGTGTGGCAGTGTGTGGTGTGGCAGTGTGAGGTGTGGCAGTGTGTGGTGTGGCAGTGTGTGGTGTGGCAGTGTGTGGTGTGGCAGTGTGTGGTGTGGCAGTGTGAGGTGTGGCAGTGTGTGGTGTGGCAGTGTGTGGTGTGGCAGTGTGAGGTGTGGCAGTGTGAGGTGTGGCAGTGTGTGGTGTGGCAGTGTGTGGTGTGGCAGTGTGTGGTGTGGCAGTGTGTGTGGTGTGGCAGTGTGTGGTGTGGTAGTGTGAAGTGTAGTAGTGTGTATGGCGTGGCAGTGTGTGGTGTGGCAGTGTGTGTGGTGTGGCAGTGTGTGGTGTGGCAGTGTGTGGTGTGGCAGTGTGTGGTGTGGCAGTGTGTGGTGTGGCAGTGTGAGGTGTGGCAGTGTGTGGTGTGGCAGTGTGTGGTGTGGCAGTGTGTGGTGTGGCAGTGTGAGGTGTGGCAGTGTGAGGTGTGGCAGTGTGTGGTGTGGCAGTGTGTGGTGTGGCAGTGTGTGGTGTGGCAGTGTGTGGTGTGGCAGTGTGTGTGGTGTGGCAGTGTGTGGTGTGGCAGTGTGTGGTGTGGCAGTGTGTGGTGTGGCAGTGTGTGGTGTGGCAGTGTGTGGTGTGGCAGTGTGTGGTGTGGCAGTGTGTGGTGTGGCAGTGTGTGGTGTGGCAGTGTGTGGTGTGGCAGTGTGAGGTGTGGCAGTGTGTGGTGTGGCAGTGTGTGGTGTGGCAGTGTGTGGTGTGGCAGTGTGTGGTGTGGCAGTGTGTGGTGTGGCAGTGTGTGGTGTGGCAGTGTGTGGTGTGGCAGTGTGAGGTGTGGCAGTGTGTGGTGTGGCAGTGTGAGGTGTGGCAGTGTGTGGTGTGGCAGTGTGTGGTGTGGCAGTGTGTGGTGTGGCAGTGTGTGGTGTGGCAGTGTGTGGTGTGGCAGTGTGTGGTGTGGCAGTGTGTGGTGTGGCAGTGTGTGGTGTGGCAGTGTGAGGTGTGGCAGTGTGTGGTGTGGCAGTGTGTGGTGTGGCAGTGTGAGGTGTGGCAGTGTGAGGTGTGGCAGTGTGTGGTGTGGCAGTGTGTGGTGTGGCAGTGTGAGGTGTGGCAGTGTGTGGTGTGGCAGTGTGTGGTGTGGCAGTGTGTGGTGTGGCAGTGTGAGGTGTGGCAGTGTGTGGTGTGGCAGTGTGAGGTGTGGCAGTGTGAGGTGTGGCAGTGTGTGGTGTGGCAGTGTGAGGTGTGGCAGTGTGTGGTGTGGCAGTGTGTGGTGTGGCAGTGTGTGGTGTGGCAGTGTGTGGTGTGGCAGTGTGTGGTGTGGCAGTGTGTGGTGTGGCAGTGTGTGGTGTGGCAGTGTGTGGTGTGGCAGTGTGAGGTGTGGCAGTGTGGTGTGGCAGTGTGTGGTGTGGCAGTGTGTGGTGTGGCAGTGTGAGGTGTGGCAGTGTGTGGTGTGGCAGTGTGAGGTGTGGCAGTGTGTGGTGTGGCAGTGTGAGGTGTGGCAGTGTGTGGTGTGGCAGTGTGAGGTGTGGCAGTGTGAGGTGTGGCAGTGTGTGGTGTGGCAGTGTGAGGTGTGGCAGTGTGTGGTGTGGCAGTGTGAGGTGTGGCAGTGTGAGGTGTGGCAGTGTGTGGTGTGGCAGTGTGAGGTGTGGCAGTGTGTGGTGTGGCAGTGTGAGGTGTGGCAGTGTGTGGTGTGGCAGTGTGAGGTGTGGCAGTGTGAGGTGTGGCAGTGTGTGGTGTGGCAGTGTGAGGTGTGGCAGTGTGAGGTGTGGCAGTGTGTGTGGTGTGGCAGTGTGAGGTGTGGCAGTGTGAGGTGTGGCAGTGTGAGGTGTGGCAGTGTGAGGTGTGGCAGTGTGAGGTGTGGCAGTGTGAGGTGTGGCAGTGTGAGGTGTGGCAGTGTGAGGTGTGGCAGTGTGAGGTGTGGCAGTGTGAGGTGTGGCAGTGTGAGGTGTGGCAGTGTGAGGTGTGGCAGTGTGAGGTGTGGCAGTGTGAGGTGTGGCAGTGTGTGGTGTGGCAGTGTGTGGTGTGGCAGTGTGAGGTGTGGCAGTGTGTGGTGTGGCAGTGTGTGGTGTGGCAGTGTGAGGTGTGGCAGTGTGTAGTGTGTGGTGTGGCAGTGTGAGGCGTGGCAGTGATGTGGTGGTATGTGGTGTGGCAGTGTGTGGTGTGGCAGTGTGTGGTGTGGCAGTGTGTGGTGTGGCAGCGTG
This sequence comes from Coenobita brevimanus, assembly GCF_032717465.1. Classification (NCBI taxonomy): domain Eukaryota; kingdom Metazoa; phylum Arthropoda; class Malacostraca; order Decapoda; family Coenobitidae; genus Coenobita; species Coenobita brevimanus. Next base: position 767,024 of record NC_136982.1, on the reverse strand, counting down.
AGGTGTGGCAGTGTGTGGTGTGGCAGTGTGAAGTGAAAAGTTCCATTCACCACTCAATCAGGCATTCCCCACAGGTATGCAAATTTTTATTATTATTATTATTATTTGGACTTATCGCTTCCCTCAGACTGAACAGATAGACACATAGATAAAGAGAGAGAGAGAGAGAGAGAGAGAGAGAGAGAGAGAGAGATACAATGGTTGACCCTCACCCTCCTACTCTCCATCCTTCGTTCTCAAGTTCACAAAGGCTTGTTAGGAGCTAGTGAGCAATCAGTGGTCTAATCTCTCTCTCTCGCTCTCTCTCCCCTGACATTTCCCTCCCCAGTTTTCATTCCTTCATGCATCTCTTCTCTCATCAACTTCTCTTCTTCCTCTCCCCCTCTCATTCCAGTTTTCTTTCCTCCCTCATCCCTCACTTCCCTTCCTGTCCCTCCCCTCTCATCTCAGCTTCTCCTCCTCTCCCCTCGTTCATATCTCTTCTCCCCATGCCTCCCCCCTCTCCATTCACTTCTTCCTCTCTCTTCTCCCCTCTTTTCTCATTCCATTTTTCTTTCTTCCCACACCTGCCTCTCCCCTCCCTGCCTCTCCCCTCTTTCCTACCAGCTCTCTCTTCCCCTCGCTTCTCATCCTATTTCCCCTCCTTCCTTCCTCCCTCCTTCCTCATTTCAATTTCTTTCCTCCCTCTTCCATCTCTTCCTTCCCTCGCTTCCCCCTCTCGTCTTAGCCTCTCTACCTCTCCCTACCTTCATTCATCTCCTCTCTCCCTCCCTCTCTCCTCCTCTCTCATTCCAATTTCCTTCCCTCCTTCATCCATCTCTTCCCTCCCTGGCTCTCCCTTCTTTACTGATTTTATTTTTTTCCTCCATACATTTCTTCCCTCTCTCCCTCTCCCTTTTTCACTCATTTTATCTCCCTTTCCTCTTTCACAAATTCTCTCCCTTCCCCTCTTTCCTGATCATAAATTTTCTCTCCTACTCTACCCATCTCTACCCTCTTTGCTTCCTCTCTCTCTCTCTCTCTCTCTCACCTATCAACTACTCATCCCCTTCATCGTTTATGCAGTGACCGTGGAAATGCAGCCAGAATCAGACACTCTGAGATCACGTGTGTGTGTGTGTGTGTGTGTGTATAATGGAGTCAGACAACGATGTATCAAAAAGGTAAAAAAAAAAAAAAAAAATCAGTTCCATCATCGACTGAGATTCCAAAGGTAATAAAATATGGATGAATGACCCGCCCCTATCCCGTATATTGACTCTCTCTCTCTCTCTCCACTCCTTTCCCAACTTTTCCCACTCCCACTACTTCTTACCTACCTTTCTCCCTTCTCCCATTCCCCCTCCCTCCCTCTTTCCTCTCCATACCCCCACCCCCTTCCCCCACCTTCTCCCCTCCCTCCCCCTTTTCCCTCCCCTTCCCTCCCCCTCCTCAACCCCTCCACGTACCGAGAGAGATGCAGTAATTGAAAATGAAATTGATTTAGTCTCCATTGTTCCATTAGGCAGGGAGTGGAGCTACTATCTGATGGTGGTAGTTGTGGTGGTTGGCGTTGGTGATGGTTGATGGTGGTAGTGGTTGTGGTGGCTGATGGTGGTAGTTGTGGTGGTTGGTGTTGGTGGTGGTTGATGGTGGTGGTGGTTGTGGTGGTTGTGGTGGCTGATGGTGGTAGTTGTGGCTGTTGATGGTGGTGGTAGTTGTGGCTGTTGATGGTGGTGGTAGTTGTGGCTGTTGATGGTGGTGGTAGTTGTGGCTGTTGATGGTGGTGGTAGTTGTGGTGGGTGATGGTGGTGGTAGTTGTGGTGGGTGATGGTGGTGGTAGTTGTGGTGGGTGATGGTGGTGGTAGTTGTGGTGGGTGATGGTGGTGGTAGTTGTGGTGGGTGATGGTGGTGGTAGTTGTGGTGGGTGATGGTGGTGGTAGTTGTGGTGGTGATGGTGGTGGTAGTTGTGGTGGGTGATGGTGGTGGTAGTTGTGGTGGGTGATGGTGGTGGTAGTTGTGGTGGGTGATGGTGGTGGTAGTTG
>NC_136982.1:742500-762500 GCF_032717465.1 Coenobita brevimanus | reverse complement strand
AGAGAGAGAGAGAGAGAGAGAGAGAGAGAGAGATGTGGGTGGCAGGAGGAAAGGAGAAACCCCTTCAGTCCGATGACATAATTTACCATTTCTCTCTCTCTCTCTCTCTCTCTCTCTTTTACTTATTTAAGGGGAGGGGTTAAGCTGTGTGGGGGGAGGACAGACTGATGGCGTTATGTTACTGCTGTTTAACAGGGATAAGGCAGGGTAGGTAGGGTAGGGATGGTGAGGCAGGGGAGGTGAGGCAGGGGAGATGAAGCAGGCGAGGTGAGGCAGAAAGATGAGACAGGAGGAAGGCAGAGACAGAGATGGAAGAGTAGCAAGGCAATTTGTAGTGAGGCAGGGAGGTGAGGCAGGTACATGAAGCAGCGAGAAGGTAGGCAGGAAGAGGCCTGAGTGGAGAAAGAGGCAGAAAGTGGTAAGGCAGGGAGATAAGGCACGGGGAGGCAGACTTGGTGGTGAGGCAGCAGGCAGGGAGGAATAGTGAGCCAGGGGTTGGTAAGGCAGGGAGTGGTGAGGCTGAGTGAGGCACGGAATGGTAGGGCAGGGTGAGGCAGGACGAGGTAAGAGAGGATGAGGCAGGCAAGGTGAGGCAGGGAGAGGTAAGGCAGGGTGAGGCAAGGAGTCGACAGAGCAGATATCTCAGTACAAAAATTGCCTTGTGTCAGCCTTACAGTAAGGAATTACTTGTGTGTGTGTGTGTGTGTGTGTGTGTGTGTGTGTGTGTGTGTGTGTGTGTGTGTGTGTGTGTTTTATTCAAGAGGTGTGCGTGTTCGTGTACTGATGCATAGGTGGAGCTGTGTGTGCGTGTGTCCATCCATAGCCTGAATATGTACGTATTCACAACCTACGCTATGTATACAAAAACGTACACACACACACACACACACACACACACACACACACACACACACACATTCTCTCTCTCTCTCTCTCAGCTTAGACAAACATCCATCAATTCCTCTTTCATCAATCATACATCTCCCAAACTCTCCTCTCTCACCTTCATCTCAACTCCTCTCAGCCTCCTATGACCCACTATACTCCTTTTACAAAAACTTGGCTTAAAAGTGACACCCGTCCATCTTAAATACTGACATGTAGCGAAAAATAAGCAGCAGAATCCGGTGCTAGTCACGAAGAAGTGCTTTGGAAAGGAGGGAGAATCGTATCACAATCTTTTTTTGCCACTGAGCAACGTGACATAAGATGCAATAAAATCCTGGCCAAGTTAAGGTGAAGGGAGTATAGGTGAGTGAACTGTTTGGTGTCTCTCTCCCTTTTCCCCTTTCTTTCCCCTCTCTCTCTCTCCCTTTTCCCCTGTGTCTTTAATCTCTCTCTCTCTTCCCTTCTCCTCTATGTCTTTTCCTCTCTCTCTCTCTCCCTTTTCCCCTCTGTCTTTACCACCTCTCTCTCTCTACCTGAAAAAAAAAAATGTTCTGTCTTTCCCCTGACTATAGACCAATGCAACTTCCGGCTCCCTCACTCCATCCCACCAAGAAGTTCCTGTATAAACCTAAATAACTCTGCCCCACCCCAACCCCACCCACCTCAGAACCCAGCCCCACCTCCACCCCACCTCACCCCTCCCACCCCAGCCCCCAGCCCCACCTCCACCCCACCCTCACAGACACCCTCCCCCTCGCATTATTTATTTTTTTTTTATCATAGTCAAAATCCCTGCGTCTTTTTTTTACCTAAAGCAAGTTTCAAATACCTCCTCCTCCCCCGACTACCTCTCTCTCTCTCTCTCTCTTTCTCTCTCTCTCTCTCCCATCCTCACTATCCTCAAACGCAATGCAGCTCCCCACCTCCCTCACACCCCACCCCTCCCACAAACACTCCCCACCCCACCCCACCCACCACACCACCCCTCAGACACTGCTCTCTTCCCCTCATGCCCCTTTCCATCTCATTCCCTACCTTTTACCCACAATTCCTTCCTTATCCCTCCCCTACCCTCCCCTTCTCACTCACTCCTCCGGTTCCCTCCCTTTCCCTACAATCCCTCCCCTTCCCTCCCTTTCTCTCTCTCCTCCCTTCCTTACCTCCAGCGTCTCTCCCTCTCCCGGGGCCTGAGTTACACTGCAGTTGGGTTTCTTTTCTGTGTTACTGAGGCGGGCAAGTAGTAAAATGAAGGTGAGAGAGAGAGAGAGAGAGAGAGAGAGAAATAAAAGTGAGGGAGTAATGAAGCCAAGGAAGTGAGAAAGCAAAAAAGGGAGAAAGAAAAACAGAGGGATGTGAAGATAAAAAATAAATTGCAAGGGAGGGAGAGAGGAGAAAAAGAGAGAGAGTGAGAGAGAGAAACAAAAGAGGGTGAGAGACAAAGATTCAGCAGAGAAAGGGAGAAGGACCAAAGGGAGAGAGGGAGAGAACAAGAGGACGGGAGGGAGGGAGAGGGAGGAAGAAAAATGGGTGAGGCAATGGGAGGGAAAGAGACATAAAGACGCAGCGGAAGAGTAGGAGAGAAAAATGTAGACGAGAGAGAGAGAGAGAGAGAGAGAGAGAGAGAGAGAGAGAGAGAGAGAGAGAGAGAGAGAGAGAAACTACACCCTCTCGTCCGTCTACAGAGAGCAAGAGTTAAAATAAGGTACTCGGGCTGAAGGGGCAAAACAATACACCCGTCAGTCGTCCTCAACACGTACCAGACACGAGTGAAACAGGAGTAGGTGTTGTCTGGTCCACTGATAAGGCGATAGCGAGTGACAGGCCTCATTCCTTTATCGCTCCCAACACTAACTTAAGTAAAAATCAACTAAATTAAAAATGACCCAAGTTAACCTAATATTTCCTCAGCTAACATATCCTATCCTAACCTAACCTAACCTGACCTGACCTGACCTAACCCAACACAACCTAACCTAATCCAACCCAAACTAACCTAACCCAACCCAAAATAACCCAACCCAACCTAAACTACCTGAATCCAACCCAACCGAACCCAACCTAACTTAACCCAACCCAACCCAACCCAATCCAACCGAATCGAACCGAACCGAACCGAACCTAACCTAACCCAACCCAACCCAACCCAAGCCAACCTAACCTAACCCAAGCCAACCTAACCTAACCGAACCCAACCCAACCTAACCGAACCCAACCCAATCTTACCGAACCCAACCCAACCCAACCCAATCTAACCCAACCCAATCCAACCTACCTAACAAGAGTGAAAAGCGTGTAGTCTCCTGACAAGATAAGAAGACATGGCGCGACAGGCCTGCTGGTGTGGGATGGGTAGCACACTGATGATGACAAGGGTGGTGAGGTGGATGTGGTGTTATGGGTGGTGAGATGGTGGTGGTGATGGTAGTAGTTGTATTAGTAGTAGTAGTAGTGCTGTAGTAGTGGTGGTGGTGGTGGTGGTGTGAATATAAAGGTGTCAGAAAAGTGGAGTAATTGTAAAAGTATAGTGCTGTGTGGTTTGGAGAGTTGTGTACTTGCAGAGGTGTGGCAAACGCGGTATAATCAGTGTGGCAGTGATTACATGGCAGGTGTAATATGACAGTAGCCAGGTGAGAGGGTGTGGTGTGTAGCTTCTGTGATGGTGTGGTGTGGTGTGGTGTAGGTACTGTGATGGTGTTGTGTGGTGTAGGTACTGTGATGGTGTGGTGTGGTGTGGGTACTGTGATGGTGTTGTGTGGTGTGTGGGTACTGTGATGGTGTGGTGTGGTGTAGGTACTGTGATGGTGTGGTGTGGTGTGTGGGTACTGTGATGGTGTGGTGTGGTGTGGTGTAGGTACTGTGATGGTGTGGTGTGGTGTGTGGGTACTGTGATGGCGTGGTGTGGTGTAGGTACTGTGATGGTGTGGTGTGGTGTAGGTACTGTGATGGTGTGGTGTGGTGTGGTGTAGGTACTGTGATGGTGTGGTGTGGTGTGTGGGTACTGTGATGGTGTGGTGTGGTGTAGGTACTGCGATGGTGTGGTGTGGTGTGGTATAGGTACTGTGATGGTGTGGTGTGGTGTGGGTACTGTGATGGTGTGGTGTGGTGTAGGTACTGTGATGGTGTGGTGTGGTGTAGGTACTGTGATGGTGTGGTGTGGTGTAGGTACTGTGATGGTGTGGTGTGGTGTAGGTACTGTGATGGTGTGGTATGGTGTAGGTACTGTGATGGTGTGGTGTGGTGTGGGTACTGTGATGGTGTGGTGTGGTGTACAGTAGGTACTGTGATGGTGTGGTGTAGTGTAAGTACTGTGATGGTGTGGTGTGGTGTGGGTACTGTGATGGTGTGGTATGGTGTAGGTACTGTGGTGGTGTGGTGTGGTGTAGGTACTGTGATGATGTGATGTGTGGTGTGGTGTGGTGTGTAGCTCCTGTAATGGTTTGGTGTGGTGTGGTGTGTGGGTGGTGTGGTGTGGTGTGTGGGTACTGTGGTGGTGTGGTGTGTGGGTACTGTGGTGGTGTGGTGTGTGGGTACTGTGGTGGTGTGGTGTGGGTACTGTGAGGAAGGCGGTGTTTACTGTTGAACGGAGCCAGAAGCCTAACACCAGCCCTCCCTTCCACAAACACACCCCACCATAAAAACACATCACGCCAACGGGGTGAGGGGTGACGCTGGCGAGGTGAGGGTGAGAGGGGTGTGAGGGGGGGCGGGAAGGTGGGTGAAGGAGAAGGGGGTGATGGGCGTGGGGGGAGGGGGGAGAGATGTAAAAGTGAGGGGTGAGATAGGGTGTGGGAGTGTGTGAGGGGTGATAAGTAAACAGTAGCCTATCTGGAGGGTGAGGGGTGAAGAGTATCAGGGTATGAGGGGGTGAGAGGTGACAGGGTGAAGTGTGAGGGTGTGAATTAAGACGCCGTGAAATACTGGGAGATGTGAGGCTGTGAAAGTATGAATGGCAAAGTGTGAAAGTGAGTAGTTACCATGAAAGTGTCAAAGTGTGCGACTGCGAACGTGAGGTTGAGGTGTGTGTGTGTGTGTGTGTGTGTGTGTGTGTGTGTGTGTGTGTGTGTGTGTGTGTGTGTGTGTGTGTGTGTGTGTGTGTGTGTGCAATTTAGCAGTAAAAAAAAAACTACAAAATGATAATCGTATTGAAGAGCTAAGTTTGAAAGACAATGGAGGTATTTCTTATTTCACTGTTGCAACCTATAGACAATTATTATTATTATTATCATTATTATTATTATTATTATCATTATTATTTTATTACTCTGATTTATTTATTTATTTATTTTACTTTTAGGGCAAATGTCTGGTAGTGAAGGGGTTAAGGAGGGTTACATCCCCTCCCCCCAGTTCGAAAAAAGTCTCCCATACGCTAAATAAAACAACCGCTAAAAATAAAGAATAAAATATGAATGAAGTCCTCGAGGTGAAAGGATAGCGCAAAATTTGACTACAGTTTTTTCCATAACCAAAATAATAATAAAAATAATAATAGTAATAATAATAATAATAACAATAATAATAATAATAATAACAATAATAATAATAATAATAATAATAATAATAATAATAAAAATAACAATAATAATAATAATAATAATAACAATAATAATACTACTAAAAATCCCGTGTTTGAGGAGAATTTATAAACATACTTAAGTCCTTTTCATGTTGGGGAGGGATTCACAAACATACTTAAGATTTTTTCATTCTCGTAACCTACATTTATAACCGCAGGAAGCTCTGAGATACGGGACGACTTAAAACCTTCTTTCCTTAGTCCTTCCTACAGAACGAAATCACACTTACGACTAGAAATTCATCGTAAGTCTGTTTGTCAATCTGGGACCTGAATATAATCGTAGGATGAGGCCAGATACACGTCATCGCGCTGAAGGGGTTAAGTATCTAAACCTCAAAATTTCCAGAACATCGTCTCTCAAAAGATCAATAAAAATGGCGTTTTGAGACAGCGAGAAAAATAACAAGTCCAGAAATGAAGGTGATTGAGGGATATGTGAGGATGTAAATGGCAGGTGATTGAGGGCATTGCGATGAGGTAATGATGGTTACACAGGAAGGAGGGAATTGGGAGACATAATTAATCATTTCGGTGGAGCCAAGGATGAGATGGAGGGATGGAGCGGAGAGGTATATGAGAGAGGGGGGTGTGAGCTGGGAGCAGGGCAGTGAAATGGCGGGGGACAGGGCGACGTGAAGGCGATTTGTTTGTGGCCACCCCGTATGGGATTAAGGCGTCTGGCAATAGATAGTAACTCTTAAATCCACTACCTCCTTCCCCACACACCTGACAGCGGCATTACACAGGTGAGCATACGTCACTAGTGTTCACAAACATGAAGTGAGAGTGAACGGGGATGGAAGTTGTATCGCGCACACACACACACACACACACACACACACACACACCGCTCGCTGGTGCAGTGGTAACGTTCTCGCTTGCCATCTGGTAGACGGGAGTTCGCGCCTCGCTCAGGTTGCGAAAAGTTTCACTGACGAAGTGGGTGGTTACTGTCCCCCTTGAGCAAGGAGACGGGTGTGTGCGTGTGTGAAGGTCACAGCCTTGCCCTTAGATCGGACTATATGAGCTCTCAGCTCCCTTCCGGGAGGGTAAAAGCTGACGATCACGACCATCAGGTGATCCTGGCCGACCCGGTGAATTACACACACACACACACACACACACACACACACACACACACACGTAAATCAGATCTTCTTTCGTCACAAACACTGACCAAAATAAACATGAATCCCAACGTAAATTGCTCTCAACACACACACACACACACACACACACACGTAAATCAAATCTTCTTTCGTCACAAACCCTGACCAAAATAAACATGAATCCCAACGTAAATTGCTCTCAACACACACACACACACACACACACACACACACACACACACACTACAGGTACGGCGGGGTCGGGGTGGGTGGAGTGAGAGCGAGCCATGAGTGCCTAATAATAGTTGAGTTGACGTCAGCTTGCGTAGGAGATGGCAACACTCTCTCTCTCTCTCTCTCCATGTTCATCTTTCTCTCCATTACATCTTTCAGTCTCTAATTTTCTTCCACTGCCAGTCTCTTTCTCTCCCCCCTCCCTCCCTCCCTCCCTCTCTCTCTCTCTCTCTCTCTCTCTCTCTGGCAGGGTGAGTGTGTGACCTAGATGAGGCAAGGCTGATAAAGCACAGGGTATTTATAGATCTGTGTGTGTGTGTGTTTTTTTTTACATATATATAATAGAAGGGAAGCTGGAATGAAGGTGTGTGTGTGTGTGTGTGTGTGTGTGTGTGTGTGTGTGTGTGTGTGTGTGTGTGTGTGTGTGTGTGTGTGTGTGTGTAACCAAAGGACTTTACTACCATTTTTCCTTCCTAAACAAAGACGATTAAATTCTTCTTCCAAGATATTTTTGAAACTGGGGGGGGGGTAATTTGGGTCTTCAATATCCCCCATTAACCCCTCCCTTTCCCAAAATCCTTCATATATAGAAAAAAAAAATTGTTTGGTCTTTTCGAAAAAAAAAAAAAAAAAAAAAAAAAATATATATATATATATATATATATATATATATATATATATATATATATACAGTATATATCTATATTGAAGATGTTAAGGCCTTGAGAGAGAGAGAGAGAGAGAGAGAGAGAGGTCATGGTGGTGCAGGAGGAGGCAAATGACCGTACAAAAAATCAAATATTTCTCTATGAACTCAAAATCCATGGTAAATTAATCTCTCCTTTGATAATATATTGAAAAAAAAAATAATACAAATGTGTACTGTATATATGTAATTATCTCAAAATCTGGTCAAAATATCCAGTGAGTCAATACATTTTTAAGTTTTTCATATTTACTCTCTCCCTCTCTCTCTCTCTCCCTCTTTCTCTCTCTCTCTCCCTCTCTCTCTCAGTTCTGCATCTCATCCATTATTCCATTGTTCTCCCTCCCTGTGGTTCTGACTCTCTCTCTCTCTCTCTCTCTCTCTCACACACACACACACACACACACACACACACACACACTACCCCATCGTCCCCAGCTTATCACTCTGGTCATCTCCCTTCCTCACCTCCACATCTCAAATCCTTATCTTTCTCGTAATCTTTTCTTATCACGACACTTCTGACACGAGATATTCCGTTTCAGACACTCAGACACACACGCACACGCACGCACGCAGGCAGTCTCTCTTCCTCCCCCCGCCCCCCCCACTCCCTCCCTCTCTCTCTCTCTCTCTCTCTCAAGACAAGGGATCAAAGACTACCGACGCTGCCTGGATGGTCGAGTGAGCAAGCTGAGGGATGCACAGTTGACGATGGATAGATACGAGTAAATAGATAGATAGATAGAGAGACAGATAGAGGTAGATAGACAGAGATAGATGAATAGATAGATACATAGAAAGAGCTAGATAAAGAGAAAGATAAACCTGTGTATATATTTCAATGTATATACCGTATAGTGAATTGCATAATCAAGAAATATACTTTGCCCAAAATTCTGAATGGCACTAAAATCGACCTCCAGTTCATCTATTTGCGGGCCCGACGTGCTAACCAATGCATCATGAGGAGGGGGAGGGGGAATGTAGGCACAGTGGATGAGGAAGGTGAAGAGGGAGGGAGAGGGAGGGAAGGAGATGAGAGGTAATGGTGAGGGGAGAAGTGATAAGGAGAAGCATGCACAGGTGAGGGGGAAGGTGGAGATGGGTGCGGGGGTAAGGGTAGAGGTATGGGGGTCAGGAGGGGGTTATTGAAAGGGGGGGTAAAAAGGGGGAGAGGGGTCAGGGATAGGTGAGGGAGGAGGTGAGGGAAGTGGGGGGTAAGGGATAGCTGAATGGGTAAGTGAAGTGAAGGGAGGAGTAATCTCAGTGGAGTGGAAGGGGGAGGGAGGGGCAGGGAGAGATTGTGGTGGGAGTGGGTGGGGGGGGTACTGGCTTGGAGGGGGGTTGACATGGGGGGAGGGGTGGATATCGGTGCAAATCCAATAATTCGTGCCACGCTGTAGTATTGTTCATTTTTCAGCACACTGTACCCTACTCAAGTTATATATCGCTTTCGTGCATTTTATTTTGCGTGTAAATTCGCCCTTTCTTAACACTACAACACAAAGGAGACCATGTACACTATCTCTCTCTCTCTCTCTCTCGTAGTATTCTCTTTTATATCAGTTTTCTTCATGACTTCAAAAATTACCTTCTACTTCATCCTTCCTTTGTCTTCGCCTCTACTTCTCCCTCCCTCTCCCTCTCCCTCTCTCTTTCACTCTCTGTTTCTCTTGTGGTATTACCTTTTATATCAACTTTCTTCATGTTTTCTAAGATTGTTTTCCACGCCAACCTTCCTTTGTCTTCACCCCTGCTTCTCCCTCCCTCCCTCTCTCCCTTCCTCTCTACCCTATTTCTGAATCATCTAAACTCTTCTCTTCCTTCTTCACTTCCCTTCCTGCACATTCTTCTTATTACTCATTTTCCTCTTTCCCTAGTTGTCTTCTTACATCATCACTCAGTTTCTTCACAATTTCTTTCCCCTCCCTTCTTCCTTCCTTTCCACTACACTCTTCAAGTTTGTATTTTCATTGTATATTGATTTCGTAAACTTCACTGGGCATACCATTCATTTCTTTACCTTTATTTTCCCCTTCCCTCCTTCGTCATCTGCATCATATTATTTCTCCCACTCTGTATTTTGTCCTTCCTTTCTGGTTCGTCTATCCCATCTATCTATCTATCTGTCTATATATCTATCCATTTATCTATTTACCTATCCATCCATCTTCTCTTCTTTCCTTTCCCTTCTCAGCAATTTCTTTAAACTCCCCTCCCATTCCTTGCATACGTTTTTACCCCATTTCATCACTTTCTCTATTCTCCCCTACATCGTCATTCACTATCATTCATTTTTCTTACATCCCTTCCTGCATTTTCTCTCTTCATCCCTTCAACCCAAGTATGCATTTATTATTTTTTTTTTTATTCCTGCTATCTCCAGACGATTTTATTCAGCGCTGGAGGGATTTTTCGACCTGGAGGGCTTTCATTCAGCCTTCGTTAACCCCTCCACGGCATGGGGTCTTTTCCACGTTGCATGTTACTGTTCTGAGATTGGTAAGATGACGGAGATATTACGTTTTTAGACTGAAGGGGTAAATTCTCTCTCTCTCTCTCTCTCCTTTCACTTTCTTTATCATTATTTTGAGACCTCTTTCTACGTCATCTTTTTCTTCACGTCCCTCTTCCCCATTCCTTCCCCCTTATTTTCACACTTCCTCTTCTTGTTCTTCTTTTCTTCTCTTCCTCCTCCTCCTCCTTCTCCTCCTCCTCCCTTTTCTTCTTTGCTCCTCTTCCTCCTCCTCCTCCCCTTTCTCCTCCTCCTTCACTTGTTTTTCTTCCCCCTTCTTTCCGTCCCCATCCGTATCTTCTATATATAATTCTTGCACCCCACTGACTGCATATACATTTTTATTCATCTCCAAATCACTCTCATGACGTCATTCACTTCCCCCTAACTCTCTCTCTCTCTCTCTCTCTCTCTCTCTCTCTCTCATCTGAATCATTTAATTTTTCACACACCTTCCTGCTGGTTTTCGTTTTTTTTCCTTTTTTTACTTACTGCCGTCCCCATATTTAACTTTTCTTTCTCATTTTTCCGTCTCTCTCTCTCTCTCCTATCTCAATCATCAGCATTTTTCTCTACCCCCTCCCCTTTCCCTCCTTCACAGTCTTATCATATCTTATCACTCACGAGATTCCTTCCCCAGGTAACATTTGCTTTTTCTTCACCTCTCTCTCTCTCTCTCTCTCTCTCTCTCTCTCTCTCTCTCTCTCTCTCTCACACACACACACACACACGCCTCACAGTTCTTTTCATCTCTTTCCAATTCCTTTTCCGTTCTTTTTCTTTGTTTCTGTCTATATGTGTCTGTCTTCGTCTTATTCTCTCTCTCTCTCTCTCTCTCTCTCTCTCTCAAGGACGAGAAAAGAATGTAAAGGTGGCACTTAAATCATAACTTTAATGTGTGTGTGTGTGTGTGTGTGTAAGTAGGAGTCAAGCTACACAATAATGTCAATCTCCACATGTCACCCACCACAATAGGTTGGCTCATGTACCTACCTCATATACTTCTCTCCTTTTCTTCCCTCTCCCTCCCCCCTCCATCTTTCCCTCCCTCTCTCCCTCCCTCCCACACCCTCCCTCCCTCCTTCCTTCCCTACCCTGTCCCCTCTCCCTTTCCCTCCCTCCCTATCTGGCTCTCCCTCTCTGTCCTCTCCTCTCCCCTCCCCTTACTCCCTACGTACTTGACTTCTTTGTTTTTCCACTCCCATCCATCCATCCATCCACTAAGCTTCTTTCTCCACTCCACATTACTCCATCCATCCATCCGTCCATCCAATCAACATATCTATCCATCCATCCATCAACCATCCACCATCTACCAACCATCCATCCACCCATCCATCAATCACTCATCCACCCATCCACCCTTTGTTCCTCCACTCATTCCACTCAGCCTGCTTCACCTGTGTGTCTCGTGCTCCCCAGTCATTTCCCACGCTACTGCCATCGATTCACTGGGTGCGTGCGTGCGTGCGGTACCTGGGGAGAACCGTCGTGCGTGCGTGCGTGCGATATCGGTAGTAACTTTGTGCGTGCGTGTGGCATTTTGATGAAGAGTGTTGCTGTTGCTACGTTTCAAGGTGAGTGTTGTTGTTGTTGTTGTTGTTGTTGTTGTCAAGGCTGGTGATATAGAAGGCTGGCTGTTGTGACTGTGCTATGTATGTACCGGTATGTATGTATGTATGTATGTGTGTGTGTACGTGTCCAGTTGGTCTCTATGCATGTATGTATCAAGTTGGTTTGTATGTATGTACGGATGTGTGTATACGTGTATGTATGTATGTATGCATGTATGTATGTATGTACATATGTATGTATTTATGTATGTATGTATATATGTAAATACGAACGCATGTATGTATGTGTATACTGCACGTGTTAATATATTGATGTATGAATATATGTTGATATGTACGTATGTATGTAGGTGTGTATGTTGTATGTGTGTATATTTCTGTATGTATGTATATTATGCATGTAGGCTTATGTACGTATGTATGCATGTTTGTATATGTCGAGTTGATTTCTATTCATGTATGTATAATGTATGTTGTATGTATGCATGGACGCATGTATATATGTATGTATATATGTATGTATGTATCTGTATGTATGTACATATGCATGTGTGTATGCCGATTTGGTTTCTATGTATGAATGTATGATGTATGTGTGCATGTACGTAGTGTATGTTTGTAAGTGTTTGTATATATATGTATGTATGTATGTATGCAAGTATGTGTATGTATGTATGCACGTAGGCATGTATGTATGCAATGTAAATATCTGGTGAATGCCTGGCCCGATACAGACCAATCCTGACATACACTGTGCGTGTACCGGCAAGAAGTGATTCGATATGGGAGTTCAATGCAAGGTCAAGGTTACGGGCCAAGATCACGGGTCGGGGTCGCGGGTCGAGGTCAAAGTCTGGATGTGTCGTCTTGGTACTCTCTAACCTCTTGTGATGTAGCTGTGTCAAGGTTTTAAGTGATGTTGTTGTTGTTGTTGTTGTTGGTGGTGGTGGTGGTGGTAGAGGTAGTGGCAGTGGTGGAGGTGGCAGTGGTGGTGGTGGTGTGGTGTTATTGCTGTTGCTGTTATTGCTGTTATTTTGTTGATGTTGATGATATTGTTGCTTTAGTTGTTGTTGCTGTTTATAATCAGGGTGTGCTGGCGAAACTTTTAATAGCACTGGCATTAAATTCGAGTTTGTGGCGTTGTTGTTTTTCTTGTTTGTATTTTTTGTTGTTGTTTCTGTTAATGTAGCAACTCTGATTTTTTCCATTAACCCCTTTCATTAAGTGACTTATTTTACTATTTTATTCTTGCCATCTCCAGACGACTTGCTTCATCTTAAGGTCATCTTTCTTCATCTTAAGGTCATTTTCTTTATCTTAAGGTCATTTTTCTTCATCTTACAGGAGTTTTTTTTTTTGTAGTGAAGGCGTCAGGGGAAGGTACAGTTGGGGTCACAAATATCACTCACTTTTAAGACGAAAAAATATGAAACTCTTAAGACGAAACAATCCATCAAGCACGCACCCATTTCGTCCACTCACTTCACCCACCTATCCATCCATCCTCCCATCCACTCATCAATTAATACACTGATTTTCTCTCCACTCATCATCCATCCATCCACCTATCCATCCACATCAATTAATACATTGATTTCCTCTCTCAATCATCCATTCATCCACCTATCCATCCATCTAACCATCCACCTATCAATTAATACACAGATTCCCCCCTCAATCATCCATCCATCCGCCTACCCATCCACCTATCAATTAATACACTGATTCCCCCCTTAATCATCCATCCATCCATCCACCCAATCAACACAGCACTTTCCCCTTCATCCATCCAGTCAGCCATCCGTCCAACCTTCCATCAATCAATCAATCCACTACATTTCCCTCCATTTTTCATTTATCCGTCCATCCATTCATCCATCCATCCACCAATCCACTGTTCTCCCATTCATATTTCACTAATCCATCCATCCAACCATCCATCCACCTAACCAATACACCTTTTCCTCCACTTGGGTCCATATTCCTATTGGTCAAGGAAGCTCCCGAACACCTCTTCCTCAGCGATTTATTTTTGGATAAGGCTGGCTAATATCCCTTTGTACGTTATTAATACAGAGTACGGCGATATTGGAAGGACTTGCGTAACAAAATAGGACAGTCAGGAGTAATAAGCAAAAAATAAATCGCTTAGGAAAAGGTGTTAGGGGGCAAGTCTTCGTGAATCTGGAGAATATTCCCTCCCATCACGCTCATTCAGGTCTCATCGATTTCCAAGTCAATGTTTGATTTACGCGATTGAAGAGTTGGGAGGAAGAATGGGACTGGAATGTATTGGTGTCGTGATGAGGAGGGGTAGACTGAGATGATTTGGGAGGAAGGATGGGACTGGAATGTATTGGTGTCGTGATGAGGAGGGGTAGACTGAGATGGTTTGGGAGGAAGGATGGGACTGGAATGTATTGGTGTCGTGATGAGGAGGGGTAGACTGAGATGATTTGGGAGGAAGGATGGGACTGGAATGTATTGGTGTCGTGATGAGGAGGGGTAGACTGAGATGATTTGGGAGGAAGGATGGGGCTCGAATGTATTGGTGTCGTGATGAGGAGGGATAGACTGAGATGGTTTGGGAGGAAAGATGGGACTGAAATGTAATGGTGTTGTGAAGAGGAGGGACAGACTGAGATGGTATGGGCATGTTGAGAGGAAGGAAGGGACTGGAATGTATTGGTGCTGTGATGAGGAGCGGTAGATTGTGAAGGTTTGGGAGGAAGAATGGGACTCGAATGTATTGGTGTTGTGATGAGAAGGGTTAGACTGAGATGGTTTGGAAGGAAGGATGGGACTGGAATGTTTTGGTGTTGTGATGAGGAGGGGTGGATTGAGATGGTTTGGGAGGAAGAATGGGACTGGAATGTACTGGTGTTGTGATGAGGAGGGTCAGACTGAGATGGTTTGGGCATGTTGAGAGGATGGAGGAAGACAATTGGGTGCGGAGGGTGAGAAGTGTGAACGTCGGGGGTAGGGTTGCGAGAGGCAGAATGAAAAAGACCTGGGACGAGGACGTAGAGTGTGACCTCAAGGAGAAGGGACTGAATAGGGAGGCTGCCAGCGATCAACCAGCGTGGAGAGCCACCAGGTGACCAAGGCCGACGCATGCATGTTGGAACCTTCACAAACGATAAGATGTTTGTGTGTTTTATTTCAGTAGAAGTTTGGCTCAAGCAATGATGTTTTATTCAGCTTTAGAGTGAGTCACAGGAGCCCGGGTGTGGTCTATTGTTCCGTCTTTAGTGCTTTATTTCAGCTAACAAGACGATTTTCCTTTGGCTGATATCCCAAACACATTTTCTAAACGATTTATCTTTCTTATTACACCTTGCTGTCCTCCTCTGAGTTACACAAATCCTTCCAGTGTCGCCATACTCTGCATCAGTAACGTACAAGAGGATATTATGCTGCCATATACAAAAATAAGTCGCTAACGAAGAAGTGTTAGGGAGCTTCTTTAACCGACGAGAATACGGGCGTGGGTTAAAACTGCCACCGTCATTTCAGAGAGAGAGAGAGAGAGAGAGAGAGAGAGAGAGACGCCCCTCTTGTTAAAGGTGTTTATCATCACTTCCTTCTTTTCCTTCTTCTTTATTTCATTATCGTAATCGGATTCACTTCTCTTAACCATTCTATACATATCATCATCATCATCACCATCGTCATCACCATCATTAGTTATCTCCATGATCGTATTTTCAACTTCTCTATCCTCCTCCTCCTCCTCTTCCTTCTCCTCCTCCTCTTCATCATCATCATCATCATTAGTCACCTCCATGATCATTTTTTTTTTTTTATTTCTTTATCATCCTCGTCATTTTTCCAGCGTAAAAACATTTCCCACACAAAGGCTAACAAGGGGAAGGTGGAGGAAATGAATAATGGGAGGAAAACAGGTAGGAAATGAGAGAGAGAGAGAGAGAGAGAGAGAGAGAGAGAGAGAGAGAGAGAGAGATGGAGATGGTGAAATGCAGGAAGGGGACCATAAAGGTGAATGCATTATACGCAATATGGATTTTAGAGAGGAAGGTGTATGTATATTTCACAGCTACACCTATCACCTTCACTATCACCACCATTCTCACCATCACCAGCACTCACTATCACTATTAAGTCATCACTCATTATCACCGTCAGTCATTTTCACGATCAGTCACTCTTCATCATCACTCACTATCATTTTAGTCCACAGCGGGTCCTACCACCTTCACTTTCACCCTCACCATCACTCACTTTCAACAATACTTACAGGGACATTTACTTACACTATCACTTTCACCAACAGTCACTTTCACCACCACTACCAAAGTCACTATCACCAGCAATAATTTTCACCGTCAATTACCATCAGCCACTTTCACCACCACTATCACCAGCAGTTCCTTTCACCACCAATGTCACTTTCACCATCAGTCACTGTTAGTCGCTTTCATTACTCTAATTTTCACCATCACCGTCATTCACTTTCACCGCTCACTATCATTTCCAGATGAAGTCCAGCTCTGTCTCTGCCAACTTCATCACCATCAATCGTTTTCACCATTACTATCACTCACTTTCACCGCTCACTATCATTTCCAGACGTAATCCAGCTGTCTCTACCAACTTCATCACCATCAGTCATTTTCACCATCACTATCATTCACTTTCACCGTTCACTATCACTTCCAGATGTATTCCAGCTCTGCCAATTCATCACCATCACTCACTTTCACCATCACTTAGGCCACATCACCCAGCTCTGCAGTCCACCATCGTCCTTTTGGCGGATAGGGAAGTAACTGAGGGACGTTTGTATAACCAGGCAGTAGATCCACTCGTTATATCAATGCCACCACATGCAGGCGCCCATTTTTAACATCAATAAAGGAGAGACTGATTGAATTTTTAACGCGACAAGAAACTAAGGACTAGATTAATTTGGTACTTGCACAGGTAGACCAGGTATGACACGGCTAATTACCTGGAAGAAAGGAAAAAAAATATTGTATCAGTAGGTGTTATTTGACGATACGTGATTGGCATGACTAGCGGTAATAAATAAAGATAATATAACAAGAAATTAGCTGTGATTTTAACTACCACCATCACCACCACTACTACCATCAGAGTCAACCACCACAATAAAACCTACCGTTGTCCCCCTCCCCTCCCCCATAATCCCCACCACAACCACCACTGTCTTCTCCCCGCCTCTCCCCTTCCCCCACCACCACCACTACCTTCTTCCTCCCTCTCTACCTCCCCCACCACCACCACCATACCACCTCCCTCTCCCACCACACCATCCCCACCATAACCATCAATCTCCTCCCTCTCTCCCCCACCATCCCCACCACCATTGCCTCCTCCTTTTCTCAATCCCTCTTTGTCGTTGCCACTAATAATCTCTCTCTCTCTCTCTCTCACACACACACACACACACACACACACACACACACGCTACAAATCAATACATAACACTCTCACATTACTTTTATTCCTATCACACACACACACACACACACACACACACACACACACACACACACACACACATACACACACACACACACACACACACACACACACACACACACACACAAAGACCACAATCTCTCTCTCTCTCTCTCTCTCTCTCTCTCCACGTGACGAGTCGAGGTATTTTCCTGAGAAGCAAGGATTGCAACAGAAGGTGGGACGAGAGCCAGACTTTGCAACGCGTGTGCAAGACGATGGAGCACGGCCAGGGTGTGTGTGTGTGTGGGGGGAGAGAGAGAGAGAGGTGGGGATTTACATAACATATGACTGCACATGGATGAGGGGGGGGGGGATCGGGGGAAGAAGGAAGAGGAAGAGGGGAGGAGAGAGGGAGGGGGAGGAAGGGGGAAGAGAGGAGGGAGATAAAGAAGCGGGGAGGGAGGGGAAAGGAGGAGGAAATGCTGGGAAGTGACTGAAAAATGAGGTGCCTAAAAATGATGATGAGGAGGTGAAGCGAGGGAAGGGTGAATTATAGACAGATGTGGTGCTTGATTGGGAGGAGGAGGAGGAGGAGGAGGAAAATATATAGGAGAACGACCACGATGAAGAAAAATATGATGCTAAAAAAGAGTATGGCCAAGACAGAAAAATAAGACCCAGACAAAAGACGAGAGAGAGAGAGAGAGAGAAACCGTGACGTCTTTCTCTATAACTATATTTCTCCTTGCACCAAACAATTTTATTTACGCCAGAAAAAGCCTAGAAAAGTAACAAGGGGTGGTTAATAAAGGCTTTTGTTTATTGCCCTTGAAGTGTTTAGTCTCCCCTAACCAATATATATATATTTGAAGGATGGATAGATAGAGACAGATAGATAGACAGACAGACAGACACAGATAGATAGATAGAAAGAGTAAAGATTATAATAAGAAAGTCAAGGAAGGGAAGGGAGGGGAAGGGAAGGAAGGGAAGGGAAGGAAGGGAAGGGAAGGGAAGGGAAGGGAAAGAAAGGAAGGGAAGGGAAAGAAAGGAAGGGAAGGGAAGGGAAGGGAAGGAAAGGGAAGGAAAGGA
Organism: Coenobita brevimanus; assembly: GCF_032717465.1. Lineage (NCBI taxonomy): Eukaryota > Metazoa > Arthropoda > Malacostraca > Decapoda > Coenobitidae > Coenobita > Coenobita brevimanus. Next base: position 744,352 of record NC_136982.1, on the reverse strand, counting down.
AGGGAAGGGAAGGGAAGGAAAGGAAGGGAAGGGAAAGGAAGGAAAGGGAGGGGAAGGAAAGGAAGGGAAGGGAAGGGAAGGGAAGGGAAGGGAAGGGAAGGGAAGGGAAGGAAAGGAAGGGAAGGGAAGGGAAAGGAAGGAAAGGGAGGGGAAGGAAAGGAAATGAGAGGGAAGGGAAGGGAAGGGAAGGAAGGGAAGGAAAGGAAAGGAAAGGGAAGGGAAAGGAAGGAAAGAGAGGGAAGGAAGGGAAGGGGACGGAAAGAACGACGACAAAAGGGCTGAAGGAATATACAGGAGGGAACTGTAATCGAAAAGAAAATGGGGTAAAGCCTCAAGGAACTGGGAAGGGGACAGACGTGACGAGGAGGAAGTGGAGGAAGGGAGGCAACAAGCAGGAAGAGAGAGAAAAGGAAAATAAATAGGGTGAGGGACAAAACAGGAAGAGGAAATAAGAGGAAGAGGAGGCAGCAGAAAAATATGAAGAGGAAGAAGACGGAGCAAAAGAGGATGAAGAAGAGGATGAAAAACGGGAAAAGAGGGCGTGAGGAAGGAGAAAAAAGAAGAGGAAGAGGAAGGAGGAGGAAACACGAAGAGGAAGAGGGGGAGGAAAACGAAGAGGAAGAGGAGGGAGGAGGAAAAAGAAGAGGAAGAGGAGGAGGAGGAAAACGAAGAGGAAGAGGAGGAGGAGGAAAACGAAGAGGAAGAGGAGGAGGAGGAAAACGAAGAGGAAGAGGAAGGAGGAGGAAAAAGAAGAGGAAGAGGAAGGAGGAGGAAAAAGAAGAGGAAGAGGAAGGAGGAGGAAAACGAAGAGGAAGAGGAGGAGGAAAGAGGAAGAATAAGGAGAAATGAAGAAGAAAAAGGAGAAGGAAAAACAAGGGAGGAGGATTAGAGAGGAAGTGGAAATGGAAGAGAAACGAAGAGGAAGAGGAAGGAGGAGGAAAACGAAGAGGAAAGGGAGAAGAAACGATGAGTAAGAGGAGAAACGAAGAGGAAGAGGGTGGAGAAGGAGAATCGATGGGGGAAGAGGAAGAGGAGGAGGAAGGAAGAGGGAGAGGAGGAGGACGGAAGAGGGAGAGGAGGGGGAAGGAAGAGGAAGAGAAAGAGGGAGGATAAACGAAGAGGAAGTGGAAAGTGGAGGAGAAGCGAAGACAAAGAAGAGGAAGAAGATGGAAGAGAAAAAGAGGAAAGAGGGGAAGGGGAGAGAAGCCACAGCAAGAGGAAGGAGGGAGAGAAGGAAAGAGGAAAAAGAAGAAATACAAAGAGGGGGAGAGAGAGGGGAAACAGGGGTGGGGGAGAGAGAAAGAAAAAAACAACAACGAGGAAGATACGAGAGAGAGAGAGAGAGAGAGAGAGAGAGAGGGCAAAAGTACTGATCTATTTTTGGACCATCTTTCTTTATAATTTACCAACAGACAGCAAGCTACTACGTCAGAGGAGGAGGAGGAGGAGGAAGAAGAAGAAGAAGAAGAGGAAGAGGAGGAGAGGAAGAAGAAGTAACCGTATTCCTCTACTGACATTTCTTTACCACAGTCATCCTTTAATTCCTAAGTCATTCATTCATTTCCTTCCTCAACATCCACACAGTTTCATTTCCGCAAAACCATTCATTTCCACACACTCATATTCACTTCATACTCTCTAAACACACTCATTTTCATCCCATTCACTCAACTCATCATCATTTCCCCGCAAGAATATTCACCTCCCTACATTCATTTTCACCTGTATGCGCTAAACTCTATTCACCTTCACTGCATTACCTTTCATTTCCACCACTTCATTTCCGCAGCACCTAACCTTTCACTTTCACCACAGGCCACCCAAGGCAGGCTTTGTTTGACCTTTGCCCGGC
>NC_136982.1:715000-737500 GCF_032717465.1 Coenobita brevimanus | reverse complement strand
CGTTGCATTAACATCACCCGGGTGTGTGCAACGTTGCAGAGGCGAGGGTCATTGCATAGGCATCATCGGGGCAAAATTAGGGGGAGGCAAAAGAGAGAGACAGATAGATAGATAAAGAAACAGACTGATAGATAGGTAGACGGTCCTTTCACCTCAACTTGGCCAAGATTTTCGTCCTTTTGTAGCTTATTTCACGTAGCTGTGGCAGAAAAAAACAAAGCTATGGCTCTACATCCTTTCCCTAGCACTTCTTCGTGACTAGCACCACATTATAGTGCTTATTATTACAACTCAGCATTTAAGATGGAGAGACAGCGGTTTTAGGCCAAGTTAGAGTGAGGGGAGTATAGCATTTTCAACATCATCAGTTCTTTATAAGTGACAGCGGCAGAAAAATTACTTGACAGACAGACTACAGAATAATGATGTCTGAAATAATACAGAGGAATTGTAAGAGGTTAATAAGAAGTAAAATGCTACATAAATAACTAAGAATTATAAATATATAAATAGATAACGAAAAGACTGACTGATACACGGAGAGAAACACAGACAGACAGAAAGACAGGCATGTAGGCTGACACAGGGACGTACAGACGGACAGATAATGGCGCACACACACACACACACACACACACACACACACACACACACACACGACAATACTGGTGCCATCAACCCCATCAGACTCAACCCCTTCAGTACCATTACCTTAACCCTTTCAATCCCACGCCATTTTCTTTTCTTAATTCTTCCCTATGATTTTAACAAACTTAGTAAAAATCTTAATTAATGAAAAGAGTAAATGAAAGTTAGAACGATTTCATTAATTCCGAAAAAAGATGATGCATTGAGAGAGTGAGAGAGAGAGAGAGAGAGAGAGAGAGAGAGAGAGAGAGAGAGAGAGAGAGAGAATGCTTTATTTTGCCTATCGCTTCCGGATACACAAAAGCAAGTCTTGAAGGAGCTTTGAAGAGGGGTTCTGTGTGGCCAAAGACGTCAGGGAAAATAAATCTCTCTCTCTCCCTCTCTTTCCCTCCCTCCCTCCCCCCACTCTCTCTCTCTCTCTCTTTCCCTCCCTCCCTCCCCCCACTCTCTCTCTCTCTCTCTCTCTCCTTTTTCACTCTAACTTGGCCCAGATTTTTTGTCCTTTTGCTGTTTATTTCACGAGCTCCGAACCAGACAATACTGTGGCTCTACATCCTCTCCGTAGCACTTCTTCGTGACTAGCATCAAGTTCCAGTGTCAGTCTCCTGCTACAACTCAGCACTGAAGATGGGGAGATGGCAATTCTAGGCCAGGCTAGAGTGAGAAGGGTATAGTCAGGTGTAATAAACAAAATAAATCGCTCAGGAAAAGGCGTTAGGGAGCTTCCTCAACCGACGGAAATACGGGTCAAGGTCAAAATGAATTGGGTGTTTATTTCAGGCTGACATGAATGGTGTGTGTGTGTGTGTGTGTGTCTAGTGAGAGTATAGTCTTTCTTCTTCTGTCTTTCCTATAAAAAAAAAGTCCTATGTTTCATCTCAACAATCATAGTAATTTTCTCTCCTTCCATTTTTTTTTTTCAGAGGATGTAGTGGGTCTTCTTCTTGTCCATTTTTTTTTTTTTTTTTTTAGCAGAATTATTTTATCTGTGCTTCTTGTGTATTTCTTCATTCCTCTCACCATCCCTGCCTTTCCTTTCCCCTCAACTTCTTTTCCTTCTCCTTCCCATGAGATATTCTCCTCGCCTCATCTTCCCTTCTTCTTCCTCCTCCTCCTCCTCCTCCCTATCATCATCATCATCATCATCTATACTTGCCCCCCTTCACTCTCACTTCCCCCTCCACACCACCTTCCATTCCTCACCATCACTTTCCACTCCTCCTCCCCCTCACTTTCACACTTCCTCCCTCACACCTTCCATTCCTCACTGTCACTTTCCCCTTCCCCTTCCCCCTCCACACCACCTTCCATTCCTCACCATCACTTTCCACTCCTCCTCCCCCTCACTTTCACACTTCCTCCCTCACACCTTCCATTCCTCACTGTCACCTTCCCCTCCCCCTTCCTCTCATCTCCCCCTCCCACACTGATAATTACATAGGTGGTGGTGTGTGGGCATTATGCAGGCGTGTAGTGACATCCAATCAGGTGGCGTCTCTCACAAAGCCAGCCAATAGGGTCCAACGTCTCAAACCCTGCCAGCCAATCACACCACGGGAAGGGGAAGGGGGCAGGGGATGAAGGGGTGAGGGGTGAAAGAGGGGGAAGGGAAGCTGATGGTGAGAGGAGGTAATGGGAAGATGAGAAGAGGAAGATGGGAGGTGATGGTAATGCTGGTGGAGGGGAAGAGAGAGGGGAGGGGGACATGAGGTGTTGGAAATGAGAGGAGATGAGGTAATGGGAAGGTGAGATGAAGGGGAGGATGAGGGAAATGAGAGAGGATGGCCACAAGAACGGAGGAAAGGAGGGCATGGGGGATGGGGAGAGGAGAAGGAAGGGGGTTATGGCAAGAGAAGATCAGACGCGGAAGAGACAGATGTGAGAAACAAGTGGGCGAAAACGGGAGAGGAGGGAAATGGGATGAGGAGGGAGAGAGAGGGAGAGGACGGGAGAGGAAAAATGGATGGGAGGGAATGGGAAGCAAAGGGAATGGAAGGAGAACTGAAGGGTAAGAGATAAGAAGAGATGGGCTGGGAAATCTTTCAGAAAAAAAAAGGGGGGAGGGGGAGGAAAGGTTGAAATACTCTTCCCTCAAAAAAATACATAAATAAAATAAAATGAACACAAGAGAAAGTTAAATTTAAGACCTATTTCATGATTTTTCGGTTCGTATTAATAAAAGATTTCAACCAATTTACAGGACAAACAACGCCCCTTGACAGGTTACCATTAAGGTCAGTTTTGTGTATCGCGCTTTTCTACATTAATATTCTCTCTCTCCCTCTGTCTCTCACACACACACACACACACACACACACACACACACACACACACACACACACACACACACAAACACACTTCATTTAAAAGACCTGATATCGTAAGCAGTGGGGAAAAAAAAAATTAGAGTTGACAGTAATTCTTTCACCTTAACTTAGCCCAGATTTTCGTCCTTTAGCAGCTTATTCTTACGCAGCTTAGAAGATAAAGGCGATGCTGCAGCTCTACACACTTTCCACGGCACTTCTTCGTGACTAGCATCAAATTCTAGTGTGAATCTATTGCTACATCTCAGCATTCAAGGCGGAGACACGGTAATACTTGGCCAGGTTGGAGTGAAAGGGGTATAGTTATATATAAGAAAGACTGACAAGACCAGCTGACTTTTTTATTAGTCGAAGAAAACGAGGTGAGTGTGTAACAAGACGGGTGCTGAGAGAGACGGGAAAGAAGGGGAAGGGCAGGAGGGAAAGGAAAAAAGGGGATGGGCAGAAGGGAAAGGGGAGAGAAGGGGAAAGGGCAGGAGGGAAAAGGGAGAGAAGGGGAAAGGGCAATGGGGGAAAGGAGGAAAAGTAGAGGGGAAAAAGGTGGGAAAATAAGTGACAGGGGTGGGGAGGGGGAAGGAAGGGAGAAAGAAAGGGAATGGAAGGGGAGGAAAGACACTAGAAGGGAGGGGGAGAAGATGGAGAGGAGAGGGAAGAGGAAGAGAATGAAGAGAGAGAGAGAGAGAGAGAGAGAGAGAGAGAGAGAGCAGGTGCCCCACTTTCCACATTTTCTCGCATGAACTGCTGGTGTGTGAAAGAGGATGCTGCTAGCTCTCTCTCTCTCTCTCTCTCTCTCTCTCTCTCTCTCTCTCTCTCTCTCTCTCTCTCTCACTCACTCACTCTCTTTCTCTTTCTCTCTCCCCTCCCCCACAACTACCATCAATACTCTCTTCCTCATCCCTTTTCTCCCATTCTCTCTCTCCTTCCTCTTCCTCTTCGTCCTCCTCCTCCTCTTCACCTTCCCCTCCTCCTTCTTCCAACAGCTCGCTCTTTTCTCAATTTTTCTTCTCTTTCTCCTTCCAGTTCCTTCTACCGTTCCTTACTTACTTGTTCCTCCTTCCCATTCCTCCATTTCCTCATTCCTCTCTCTCTCTCTCTCTCTCTCTCTCTCATTCTTCCATTTCCTCTTCCCCATTTTCATTCCTTCTTTCTCTTCTTCCTAATTTCTTTCCCCAAGTTTTCCTTCTTATCTTTTTCCTTTATCCTTTTTCTTCAAGGATTTCTCATCTTTCTTTCTCCCTTCTCTGTCTCATTAGTCTTTCCTCCCTTCCTCCAATTTCTCATTCTCTCCTCCATTTGTCCCTCCTTTCTCTCTCTCTCTCTCTCTCTCTCTCTCTCTCTCTCTCACACACACACACACACACAGTTAGTTAGTTAGTAGTTTATTGACAAAATAAATTTACATACAATATCATATAAAAACAAAAGATTACATTCCTTCATTTTGTCCAAAAGAAATTATCATTTCCTGATAAACTGTAGAGGTAACTTATTTAAATATCTCAAAACATCAAAAATAAAGCTACACAATTCTCTAACATAAACATCTTCATTTAGCAAATCATTAATATTTGCAAACTGTAACATGGAATACCTGCCACGAAGGTGTTCACTTAGCGGGCACTCCACCAACACGTGTCGTTCAGTCTGTACCTGAGTACCATCACATACACACACTCTATCTTGGCGAGGCGTACGACTCCATCTCCCTGTCTCTATTCTCAGACTGTGTGACATCAACCTTAATCTTGAAAATGATTCGCGTTGGTAGTCAGGTATATACACATTGCTCTTATATACGTTATGTACACTCAACAATGGATTAACGTCTGTCTTATAAGTCATAATCTTTGTTGCTGTGTTTGGTGTATCTATAATAGTCTGTTTGATCCTCTCCAAGGGTTCACTATCAGCTTCTAAGTATATCTCATTATACAGAAATCTATATCCTGGTGTGTTCTCTCGTCTACAGAGATCATATATTGTGTTGAATGGATGGTCAATATCTGTATTTTCTAACTTAGATCTTATGAAACTTTTTCTTCTTTTTCTCACTAGTTCTACAACAGGTAGGATACCACTTTCAAGCATACATAAATTAATACTAGTGTTTCTTCTTACTCCCAACAAACACTTCACTAAAGTATTGTATTGTCTCTCTAAACTTTTCATTTTGTTGCTTAGCCATGATTCACAACTATACAGCAGTGCCGAAGTCACTGCCGCGTCAAACACTTTTTTCTTGTATATAAACGGCATCTGCGTATTGGTTGCACAAAATATTGAAAATTTATTTACAACAGCCTCGTTAGCTATCTCATGCATGTTAATCACATCGTTCATCTTGGCAGTGTCAGTGAACCACGCGCCCAGATACAAGTATCTAGGCAATTGGTTGACAGTCACACCTCCTACTCTCAAGTTTTGTCTGTCCGTTTCCTCACCATTGATAACAAAGAATGTTGTTTTCTTTTCATTGATAACCATTCCATAATCATTACAATATTTCAATACAATGTTTAGCTTTTTTTCACACATCTCTCTGTTTGTTGCTAATATTACCGCATCATCCATTAGAAGTAATATATGTAATGCTCCTAAAAAACCGTCCACTGCTATTTCATTTTTTATCATTTTTACCATATGATCAATATACAAAACAAAGAGCAAACAGCTGGTCGGGGCCCCCTGGCGAACACCAATAGACGACTCTATTACTGCTGACTTTAAGATGTTTTTTGTACAAGTATACATTGCCTTTATTGCCTTCACCATTATTCTACCACATCCTAAACGTTTTAAACTTTCTATTAATTTATCTCTAGGGACTCGATCATATGCTTTACTGAAGTCTATAAATAGTACATAGAGTTTTCTTTTCTTGTATGCCGCATAATCACATAATAGCCTTAAGGTAACAATTTGCTCAATACACCCTCACTTTTTCTGGGCACCTGCCTGACATTTGTCTATGTCCCACCATAATCTAAGTCTGTTGAGTATCATATTATCATACAGTTTTGCCAATGTATCCATTACACTTATACCCCGATAGTTATTACACATCATACGGTTACCTGCTTTAAACAAAATTACCAGTTTATTATAACACCAAACAGTTGGATAATACATATTAGTGAACACTACGTTAAAAATCAATAATAAGAACAGTCTCCACGTTACATCGAATACACTCAGCAAAGCTGGACATATTCCTGTATAACTTTTGTTCTTGTTTAAGTCTTTTGTGGCCTGGTCAAGTTCACTCAAAGAAAATGGGTCGTCTAAAACAGGTATATATGGTAGACTTTCAAAATTGTCATTGCCAGTCTCATTTCTTTCAGCATTTTCCACGTTTGGAGGATTTAATAGTTCCTCAAAATGCACCTTAAACTGTTCATCTGTAGGTATTTCCGTATTTTCTATCTGTACATTGCCTTTCCAGTTAATGGACTTCCAAATCAATCTACTATCATTTCCATCAAGTATTCTTTTCCATCTGGGTTGGTTTGTTTCCCACGTGTGGTTTTGAGGTGCGAATCTTACGATGTTTCTACGCGCACACTCTATGACAGTATTACACCCTGCCGTCAGTGCTACATCTACATTTATGACACCACTCACATCTGGCAGAGCATAGGTCCGTAATTCATTCGCCATCTTCTCCATATCTACCTGACTGTGGCATACACTTCTCTGTAATTTGTGTCGCACTGGTTGTTGGTAATACGAGGCACCTAACTGTTCCGACCTTGCCAGGAGTTCCTTGGACGAAGCACACGCTGTTCTGTCTATGTTCAGTGTAACACATAGTGGTACGTGGTCAAACCCACACACATTCTGTTGTATCACAAACTCTTTAATCAAGGCTAAAGCATTCTGTTTTACAACACACAAATCAATTTCAGAAATCCACTCATCTTTCCACACACACCCCACCCTGAACAATGAATGTATCCTGACTGTTAGTGGATCCTTCATGCCTGTAGTAGTGGTAGTAGTAGTAGTAGTAGTAGTAGTGGTAGTTATTAAGAGTTATTAAGATATATATTTTTACATGTATACTGTAGTCAAAACGCACTGGTTTATATTCCCTAAGGATGAATCAACAGCGATTTAAGTGGGTATTTTCCGCCGTATAGGAGGCTTGAGACTGACCCGTAGTATCGTGGGGTTATGACGTTCCCTAACACCTCTTCCTTAGCGATTTATTTTTGGATATGGCTGGCGAGTATCCTTTTGCACGTTATTTTTGCACAGAATGGAGGCTTTAGCCTTATATGACACAGAATAGGAGAGTAAGGTGTAATAAGCAAATGAAATCGGTTAGGAGAAGGTGTTAGGGAGCTTCCAGGAACCGAGGAGAATATGGGCCTTAGCTAACGAAGAGTAAGGTGTAATATGCAAAATAAATCGGTTAGGGGAAGGTGTTAGGGAGCTTCCTTAACCGACGAAAATACGGGCCAGGGAGGAGAGAGCTTTCCGGTGTAGTTATATTTAAGCTCACGTTTCTTCCCCTCCATCAGGCTCTATGACGTCACTGGTGCTTCACGGAAAGGCTTCACTTGATCAGCCACTCTCCTTATTTATTGATCTTCACCTCCCTTCCTCACACCGACAAACACCTTCTGAGTAATTTGGGAAGACGCCAGAGTTAAGGGAAATTTGTGCTTAGCCGGCGTGGGATGGGTGGGATGGATGACGTGATGTGAGATAAGGGCGTTGTAACACCTCTCCCTTAGCGATTTAGTTTGAATGTTACAGGGTAATATTCGTTTTAATATCTACATAATCTGCACCTATAACATACAACAAGGGATTCAGGTGCAGTGTGAAAAATAAATCGCTCAGGAAGGCGTGTTACGAAGCCTCCCATGCTACTCATTTCACAGCCCCTGAGGCCTTACACATCAACAAGCCGAGTCACACAGCCTGCCTTTGCTTAGTGCTCTGGTCCAAGTCAAACAAACACATGGATTACCACACACGATCGAGGGCAATGAACGTACAGGTAGCGTGGTTAAATTCAATGTCAATATATACCGCGTGTACACAGACTGCCTTATACTGTACATACGAATATTTACTGAGTTAATTATATACAGGTAAATAAATAAATGCAGGTATGTAATTACTATATCAAACTATTAAAAACCAGGTTAATTTGGACGGGCAATCACTAGTACCTTTCTGAAGCCACACAATGTATAATATCATCACATACATACGTTCACATATACAAGAACAATCCATCCTAAATTACTGCCACATAAAATGATACCACATACATACATCACAGCCTCTCCTTCACCTCTCCATCTTACATAAACATCTGCACGAGAATATCAACAGTTTCGACACATCTATAAACTCTACGGACACGGCTACCCCAGTTTCACTCACCAATCTGCAAAATAGGATATTGTAGAGAACGGCGAGAAAAACTTATTGTAAATGTGGATCGTCCTCTTAGTAGCAAGGGAAGCTTCGTAACGCCTCTTCCTTAGCGATTTATTTTATCCTACTACGGCTTAACATCTTCTCGCATGCTTCTTATATCAGTTTATCATCGAGACTTTTCATCAGTAACATGTACGTGTAAGATGATAATGTGTAGTGTATAGAATAATTCGCCATTGAACACGGATTACGATATCTCTTAATCCACTTACAGTACGACCCTATGTTCAGAGGCTATGCTGGGTACCGAATCTTGAATATGAAACAAGCTTGCCAGGAAAATTTGATAGATTTCCGGGCAAAATAAACGAATCAAGCTTATCACGTTAAGTTACGTGGCCATGTTACTTAATACGCAAGTAGACGTAGTAGTAATTAATAATCTGCAATCTACTTTTATCTACTTCTTTCCGATAAAATTCTAGGCTTATTTTTCCCTTTATGAATACCTTTAGTTGTCCCCTCTTTCCTGCCTCCTCCCCTCCCTCCCTCCCTCCCTCCCTCCCTCTGCCTCCTTATCTATCTTCGTCCTCCCTTCCCTCCCTCTTTTCTGCTGCCTCCCCTTCCTTCACCTCCACGCCTCCCTCCCTCCCTCCTTCCTCCCCTCCCTTCCTTCCCTCTTCACCCTTCCTCCTTCACTCTCTTATGCTGTTTACTTCCCTGCCTATCTCTCCATTGCGCTGCACGCCTTCCTTCCTTCCTTTCTTCTTCCTCTCTCCTTCTTCCTTCCTCCCTTAGTATCTCCATCGCACTGTATGCTTCCCTCCTTCCCTCCCTTCATTCATGACCCTTCCCCTCTCCCTCTTCTTTCCTCCCTTCCTAGCTCCATTAGACTGCATGCCTTCTTCCCTCCCTCCTTCCCTTCTTTCTTTCCTTCCTTCTTCACGCTTCCTCTCACCCTCTTCTTTCCTCCCCTCCTATCTCCATCGCTGCAACCCTCCCTTCCTTCCTCACCTATACTCCTTTCCCTCTCACTTCTCCCCCTATGTTTTATCTCCTTCCTTCCTTCCCCAGTACTTCATTCATTCCTCCCTCCCTCCCTTCCTTCCTCTCCCTCCCTCCCTCCCCCTCCTTCCTGCCTCACTATCTCCCTCCTACCATCTCTCGTAACACTGTGTCTACTTCCTCGTTCCCCCCATCACTACTCTCTCTTTCCCTCCCTACCCTCCACTCCCTGTCTCCCTCTCTTTCTCCCTGTCTCACTCCCTACCCTCCCTCCCTTCCTCCCACTCTCTGTCTCGCCTCCTAACCTACACTCCCTGCTTCCCCCTCTTTACCTCTCGCCCTGTCTCATACTCCCAATTTCTCACCCTACCTTCCACTCCCTTCCTCATACTCTCTGCTCCCGATTCTATGCCTCTCTCCCTCTCCCCCCCCCCCTCCTCTCTCTCTCTCTCACCCTGTAAATCACAAGACAGATGTACCCACAAGAAGCACATAATTACACAAGTACTCACAGTTTCCTTTTAGATTAATGTACCTCCTCCATTGGTAGTCGAAGCACTCACCTGAAAATAAAGGAAAATAAAGAAGAGTTAGGCTTTACTTCACACCCACTAAATTAACAGCATCTTAAAGAAATGATAATGGCTTCTTAAGGCTTGTGCCATTTTACTGATTTATTTTTTTTGTTGTCTGACATTTTACTTAAGTTTGGGGATTGCCAAGGCTATATCAAACTCCTTTACTAAACACAAACACACACACACACACACACACACACATACACACACAAACCCAAGCCGAATTACATCAACAAGAAGCAGGCGAATTCACTCACACAGACACAGACACAGACACACACACACACACACACACACACACACACACAAACCCAAGCCGAATTACATCAACAAGAAGCAGGCGAATTCACACACTGACACACACACACACACACACACACACACACACAAACCCAAGCCGAATTAAACCAACAAGAGGCAGACGAATTCACACACACACACACACACACACACACACACACACACACACACACACACACACACACAAACCCAAGCCGAATAAAATCATCAAGGGGCAGACGAATTCGGTAAAAACACACCCACACAAACAAAAGGCCGTCAGATGAATGAAGAAATTACACGATATATATTTCAATTATGTGATCAGGACTTTGTAATTCCTAATAACGCCAGTGGAGTAAACACACGTAATCTACTCCTTACCTCTTGGTTTACGGTATACTCAAGGCTGTCTACCTATGCAGAGAGAACAGTAGACTGGTTTCAAGATCAATACCCTAGTTAGTTTTCACGTAGTTTTCATTCTTCCTTCATCCCGTAAATACTACCTTGAAGGCCGTGTTGTAGCTAGCATGGGAGGCTTCGTACCGTCTTTCCCTTTGCGGTTTATGATTTCTTTAATGTAAGGAAGAAGGAACCAAAGGCCTATTACACCTTCAGATATCTTCTACGCTAAACAATTATATACCCTACTGGTAACTAGTATCGACACAGGTTGCCTCAGGAACGTACGAGAGGTACCGTACAGAAAGTGTAATATGTAAAATAAATAACTACGGAAATGATGTTACGAAGTCAACTATGCCACCCAAAACACGACTTATACTTCTGTTAGTAAAAATCACAATAAAAATAAAACCAAAGCATTGAGGGCAGCATACTAATCGTCCACTCAAAACTCGACGGAATTCAGTCGCCGTGTTTCAAAAAAGCCAATTCTGTTTTAATTTAAAACAAAAGTATTCGGGGGCCGAAAGCTAATCGCCCGCCACAGTTTCCTACAAACTAAATTTGAAGAAAAATCGCAAAACTACGGAGTTCAGTCACAGCGCTTCACAGAAAGACAATCTATATTACAAAAAAATATAAATGGCGGCTGGCATTCGATCGTCTTTGATGAAATCCTCACCAAAAGTACAGCTTCTGCACATCCACATAGTTGCTATTTCCTGAAAGTTTGGTGAAAAATCGCCAACAACTTTTCGAGATACTTTGGCAACAGGTACATACACACACACACAGGCGAAATCTATTTTGCCTCGCCTTGCTAAAAGCGGACGATAATGAAACAAAAGCATTCAGGGGCCGAATACAAATCGCCCGCCACAATGTGTTGTTGGCTAAGGTACAAGCAACCTACAAACTAAATTTGCAAACGAGATATTTTGGCAACAGATACATGCACACACACCGACAAAAATTATATCGCCTCACCGTGCTAAAGGCGGGCGGTAATTATCATCAATCCGTAAACCCTAAGTAATGTGACAATCTTGGTGGTGGAATGAGAGGGTCTGAGACATTGTGTTGGCAGGCTACTCGTGTTTCGGTTCATGCCATTCCTTACTCAATGAGACGTAGATAAGGTGGCACAGCAGACTTCGTAACACTTCTTCCTCGGCGATTTAGTTTGCATATTACGACTTAGCGTTCTCTCGTGCGTTGCTTACATAGCTTTAACGTCTACATAATTTGCATCAACAACACACAAGAGGCAGTGAGGTGTGGGGTTCTGAATAAATAAATAAGTAAATGATGTCACGAATCTCCTAAGCCACTCAGCATATGACCATCAGTGCTTCATCAGCGTCTCGTCGGTGGTTCTTACGTATTATGAGTCTACTTGAAATATATGAAGTAAAAGTTAGTAATTATGTAGTATACAGTATATATTACAAACATACATTCTCAGCATATGCTATATCCAAACGCATCGCTTCGTTTCTCTGTGGGTAGACATTTTCCGCCTGTCTACCCCCTGCTGCCCTTCCCTTCCCAACCCTCTGTCTGCCCCTACTTATCTCCCTGCCTAACCCTAACAAACCCTGCCTACCAGCTGCCTTCTCTCCCTCTCTGCCTGTCTGCCAAATGCCTATTCTCCCTGCCTACCAGCTGCCTTCTCTCCCTGCCTGCCTGTCTGCCACATGCCTACTCTCCCTGCCTGCCTGTCTGCCAAATGCCTACTCTCCCTGCCTACCAAATGCTTACTCTCCCTGCCTGCCTGCCAAGTGCCTACTCTCCCTCCCTGTGGCTGCCTTCCCTCCCTGCCTGCCTGCCAAATACCTACTCTCCCTCCCTGTGGCTGCCTTCTCTCCCTCCCTGTGGCTGCCTTCTCTCCCTGCCTGCCTGTCTACCAAATGCCTACTCTCATTGCCTGCCTGCCTGCCACCTACCTAGCCCAGAGTGACCAGCCAACATTCGCTGGCACGGTCCACCTGATGACACTGCTGACCATCGCATTCCTACCTCACCTCACACTGTACCCACCTCCGACTGCCTCCTCTCGCCCTCTGATCAACTGTACCCTAATGTATTTCCTTGTACCCTAATGTATTTCCTTGTACCCTAATGTATTTCCCTGTACCCTAATGTATTTCCTTGTACCCTAATGTATTTCCTTGTACCCTAATGTATTTCCTTGTATCCTCTCACTGTACCATTAATATACTTCTTTGTACCCTCTGACTGTACCCGTTTCCTTATTCTCTGAGTGTACCCTTCAAGGTGGACTGCAGGAGAGGGGCAAAGTCAGCCTGCAGTTCACTGGGTTCACGTTTATATCAGCCTGAAATACACTAATAACACGAAAATACCAAGTCAGTTTTTCAGGCTTTTTTTTTTTTATATATACTCAAATTTCTAACTCTTCCCTCAAGTAATTCTGTCCCTTAATTTATTTCTTCTGCTCTTTAATATATCAATTAATTATTCCACGATTTTACCTTCTGTTCGTTTCTTATACTCTCTGTGTCCGTTTGTTTTGCTCATTATATTTTTAGCTTATTGTGGCTGCACCCTATCATCATCATCATCATCATCACAACCACCATAATCATCATCGTCATCATCATCACCATAATTATCATCATCATCATCGTCATCAATGCCATAAAACTGTGAGGTCGGAGGGATGGAAGCCAATGATGTAGTGAAGTGAGAGAGAGAGAGAGAGAGAGAGAGAGAGAGAGAGAGAGAGAGAGAGAGAGAGAGAGAGAGAGAGAATGACTGATGTGGAGTGAGAGGGAAAGGTGGTGTGAGAGTGGAGAGAAAAGAGGGAGGTAAAAGGGAGAGGGGTGATGGAAAGCAAGATGAAGAAGGAGAGAGAGATGAAGAAAGAAGGGTGAAAGCAATAGAATAGGGTGCAGTGAGTGAAGGAAGGATGAATTAACGACTGCAAGAATAAGGGAAGGAAGGAAGGAAGGAAGGAAGGTTGGACTTAAGGGAAGATGAATTAAGAAGGAAAGACAGTGTGAGGGTAGGGTTTGTTCAGTTTATATAAGCTCCAACATGCTTGCATGCGTCAGCTTTGGTCACCTAATGGCGGCTCTCCATGTTCCCCGATCTCTGGCAGCCTCCCTATTCAGTCCCTTATCCCTGAGGTCACACTCTGTGACCTCGTCCCAGGTCTTTTTCGGTCTACCTCTCACAGCCCTACCCCTAACTTTAACACAGCATA
The DNA here is from genome assembly GCF_032717465.1 of Coenobita brevimanus. Lineage (NCBI taxonomy): Eukaryota > Metazoa > Arthropoda > Malacostraca > Decapoda > Coenobitidae > Coenobita > Coenobita brevimanus. The sequence goes on along the minus strand of NC_136982.1, from coordinate 723,629 downwards.
ACACTCCTAACACATGTTGCATATTAAGATCCCTTAGCACACAGGGAGAGCCCTCCCAATGTCAGGAGAGGCAACAGCTCCATGAACTTCTGCAAACCATTCCTCACTTTAGCCACAGAGCTAGCTCCAGCCCCACCTCCAGCACATAACATGTGTCCCAAATAACGACACTCTTCCATGCACACACTCAAGAGACTCACCGGCAAGATCAATCCTTACACGCCTCACAATCTCCACGTGCATTCCGCGACACACCACACACATGAAGTTGCACTGTCTCGCAGTCTACCTCTAATACCACTACAACTCTTCTGCACCCAATATCACAAACACTGCACAAGACTGGATTACTTCCATCTTGTCCACCGGAAATAAAAGCTGGGGTGAAGGTAAATTGTAAGACAAAGACAAGGGTGAAGATAAATAAAACGGAGAAAACAGAAGTGCAAGTGAAACAAAAAAAGGGAGAAGCGGATGAGGTAAGGAGGGAAGAGGGTGGTGGGAGGAGGCGAGCAAGAAGTGGGGTGAAGACAAAGGGGTACGATGGGGAGATGAAAGGAGGGAAGGGGGAGTGAGGGGAAGGTACATTGTGTGTGTGTGTGTGTGTGTGTGTGTGTGTGTGTGTGAGAGAGAGAGAGAGAGAGAGAGAGAGAGAGAGAGAGAGAGAGAGAGAGAGAGAGAGAGAGAGAGAGGATGACGACTGGCCCTCCCACTCACATTAATGAATACTACGTCTCCAAGAGGACCCCAACTCCTGAGACACTGGCACCCCCCCACCCCACCCTGCCTCACCCCACCCCACCCTGTCCCAGCCTGGCCAAAAATATCACAGGTCACATTATTCCCCGGACGATGGGTTAGGTTTAGGTAGGCCAGGCAAAAATGGATCAGGTGAGATCAATTAAGGAACATTTTAGGAAAGAATATTTAGAACACACTAGGGTACACTACAGGAAATATTCAGGTGAGGTACATTAAATGAGGGAATATAGCTGCACCATACACTACGGTACACTTGGAAGAGGTACGGGAAACATCAAAGTGCGGTACCTTATGTTACAGGAGAGACTGTGGCTTCAAAAAAGACTACGGTACACTTAGATGAGGTTGTTTTTGTTTTGTTTCTTCTTGGAGGGAACAATTTACAGGCTCCTGGCCTTTGGTTCCTTCTTCCTTGCATTTAAAAAAGAAAAAATAGTTACGGTACTGGTGAGGTTAGGAATATCACCCACTTTTTGGCCTAAGAATGACGGAACTCCAACACAATATTCTGATAACATGGGGTAAGGCGGAATGGCAGACACACACACACACACACACACACACACACACACACACACACACACACACACAGCCTCGAGGGTTCCTAATCTTCTCTAACAACCTCTACATTGACCTAGAAAACGGATCTAATCTCCTACACTCGAAAGAGAGAGAGAGAGAGAGAGAGAGAGAGAGAGAGAGAGAGAGAGAGAGAGAGAGAGAGAGAGAGAGAGAGAGAGAGAGAGAGAGATATCCCATGGGACTTTGAAAAACCATATCGAAAAAACTCAGTAGTAGTAGTAGTAGTAGTAGTGGTGGTGGTGGTGGTGGTGGTAGTAGTAGTAGTAGTAGTAGTAGTAGTAGTAGCAGCGGCAGTAGTAGTAACAACAACTGCAATAATACTAAGGGTGATAATAATAATAATAATTATTATTATTATTATTATTATTATTATAATGATAATAATAATAATAATGATAATGATAATAATAATAATAATAATAACAGTAATAATAATGGTAATAATAATAATGATAATAATAATAATAATAATAATAATAATAATAATAAGAGTAACAACGGCAACAACAACAACAATAATAATAATAATAATAATAATAATAATAAAACAAAGGGGACAGAAGCACTCTTCATTAACCCCTTCAGTACAAAGACATCCATTTAATTCCCTTTTCCTAACACCACACAACTTTATTAACTTTATTATGGACCAAATCGAAAGCAAAAGAAAATAACAGCAAGCAAAATAAATAAATAAATAAATAAATAAAATAAATAAAACCCAGACCTCCCTCAGTAAAGTTATATTTCGTCCCCAAAAATCTTATTAGTACAACGACGTCCGCTAAAACTTTATTATTAGTACCACGAGCTACTTAATTTCCACAAACTTTCATTCTGCTTACTTTTTTACTCTGAAATCTTGTAGTAAAGAATATGTTTGTAGTGGAGGAATGTGCTTGTAGTAAGAGAATTTGCTTGTACTAAAGCAATGTGCTTAGTAAAGGAATGTGGTTGTAGTGAAGGAATTTGCTTGTACTAAAGGATTGTCATGTGCCTGGCTACTGACCCCTTCACTACAAATAGACAGCTACAGAGAGAGAGAGAGAGAGAGAGAGAGAGAGAGAGAGAGAGAGAGAGAGAGAGGACAGTTCAGATAACACACTATTTCACAATGGACTCCAAGAAGTAATACACTCCTGACACTGTATGACAATGTGTAAATAATTCTCCCCGTGACATCAGTTTAAAAGGACCATAACCAAAACAAACCCACGTGGCTTTGTTTACATTCGCTCGGGCTGCTTACAAACAGTCATATCAGTGTATAAGAGAGGGTCGCCATAACAGATGCTAATGGACTAAGGGGAAAAAATTTATGAGGTGATGAGGGGGACTGGGCTAAATTTCAGGGGGCTGTTTTTGAGGGTAACTCTGATGTAATAAGTAAAATATCTAACTTTGCCTTATTCTCAGTCGTTAAGGAGCTACGATTACTGATAAGGTTTTAGGTGTTTTATAAGGGAGACCAATTTTGTCCATGCCATCGGGAACTGTAGCTACGTAAGGGCTGGGAACTAGACTCATGCTGATATAGCATTTACTACTCAAAATCAACCTCAAATTAACCCCATACGAAGTCCTAAACACTGACACACTTCTCCAAGACCTCCCCGTATATTCCCGAGTTTCATTATTTACTCCTGGTGTGAGGGCTTGACAAGAATCATATCAGTGTGTATGTGATGGCCTGGATAACAACTGCTAATGGACCAGGAGTGTTTTATATGTGTAGTGTATTAGAGAGAGAGAGAGAGAGAGAGAGAGAGAGAGAGAGAGAGAGAGAGAGAGAGAGAGAGAGAGAGAGAGAGAGAGTGTATATTGCACCCCCTTTTTACTGAGTTACGGAAGCGGCTCAATTTGTTGGTGTAATCACCCATGCAACTGATGGAGGTAATAACGTAAACAATGTACATCACGAAAGGAGTATGGGAAGCAGAAAACGATGAAGGGCAGACACTGCTAACACACACACACACACACACACACACACACACACACACACACACACACACACACACCAAAAGCACATAACAGGCACCTCAAACACACCCCAGACACGTCCCTGGGGATGCGGCAAAAATGAAATGGTGTGTCACGCTCACAAAACTCTACGGCTGCACTTTGCCAGATTTCATACTTCACAGGGTAGAGTGACTTGGTGAGTGGATGAGTGGCACAGTTAGGGACACACACTGGATTTTGCCGGCCCTGTGGGTGTGGCAAAATGTAGTACGAGACGAGTCATTCTACTAAAGCGGTTATCTTCTTCAATCAGAGGAAGTTTTGTGGCTACTGAGAGAGAGAGAGAGAGAGAGAGAGAGAGAGAGAGAGAGAGAGAGAGAGAGAGAGAGAGAGAGAGAGCTTTCCGAATGATGCGATGACTTTCCCAAGATGAATATAAATCAGGAGGTGGTCGAACGAATAATAAAAAAAACGCCAATAAAATGAAAAGACGTACGAGAATGGTTAAAAAATGTAAAAAAAAATCACTAAACAGGAACAGTCAATAAAGTAAAAAAATAAAAGGCATCAATAAAGAAAGCTAATAATAATAATAAAAAAAAATGGGTTCAGAGGATGACATTAAAGGAAAAGTCAGTTAATAAAATACCAAAAAATCTTCATCATCTTCATAAAGGAGTAATCAATAAAGCGATAAAGAATAAATTGTTAATAATAGGAATCTAGTTTAAAGGTTCTCTGAGTGCGTGGCTGCCTAATGACGTGGAAAAATCAATAAGAAGGTGAGGTAGGTGCTTGTAGTCGCTTTAAGAGTGCCTGCCTGCCTGCCTACCTCTCTGCTTGCCTGCCTACATATCTGCCTACCCCTCTGCCTGCCTGCCTACCTCCCTCCCTGCCTAATGGACTGACTAAATGACCTGTGTTTGAAAAGTCAGGTGAGGGGTAGAAAAGGGAGTGTTTAGCAGCTGCACCGATGTATTAATGGGAAGAATAGAGGCACTGAATGAGAGAGAGAGAGAGAGAGAGAGAGAGAGAGAGAGAGAGAGAGAGAGAGAGAGAGAGAGAGAGAGACGTGTATGGAAGTCAGTAGTCTAGTTTTAGGTGAATGTAATTAAAGACGAAGACTCAGACAGCTTCGTGTTACGGTTCTCTGCCTCACACACACACACACACACACACACACACACACACACACACACACACACACACACACACACACACACACAAATAAAACAATCAAGTCATCGGGCTGAATGGGTTGGATAGTCCTCCCTCCCATGACTCATCAATAAGGATTTCACGTCACCATCTCTCTAATGAACGATTGGTGAAAAAGATAACTAGATCTGATGTGAGAGGTGTAAGGCTGAGAGGGAGACCACGAATAGGATGGATGGACAGTGTGAAGAGAGCGCTGGATGCGAGAGGGATGTCTGTTGAGCAAGGAAGAGTGGCTGTGCGTGACAGAAATAAATGGAGAGAAATTGTGAATGAATAAGTGATGACGCAGCCCTGAGGGGATATTCTCCCGCATTTGGTCTGATCAGCTAGTCAGGTCAGGTGCGGGTAAGGGGATGGGTCTGTTATGATGTGGCAGGGGTAAACCAGTTCTGCTGTCGGGCCCTGCTGCGGATGTCACTGATTGCATTGCGCAGTTGACCCTTGTGCGGTGTGATGCGGTGAGGATCTGTCCGTTCTCCCCTTTGGGGCTAAGATGCGAATGAATGTGTTTGAATGGATGAGTAAATGGAGAGTGAGTCGTCCTGTCTCGGCTACCTCCCTTTCCTTGGGGGAAGCAGCCTAGGTATATAGATAGATAGAGATCTCTCTAACACCATATACTACCATACTCAGCCATGTACCCTACCATATCACCCTCTGCCCTACTCTTTCATGTATTCATCCATCCTCATACACTACCATACACTTCCATACCATACTACTGTCTCCATACTTACATGACCATACACTACCATACTCATTCATGTGTACATCCTTATGGCACTATACCATCCTATCATTACCATACGCTACCATACTCAACTGTATTATTCCATGCACACACTACCATAATGTTGTATCACCACACCATACACTACCATTTTCCTGTGACCATTCTGCCAACACCATATATTACCATACTCCTGAGACCATCCTGCCATAAACATACACTACCATATTCAATCGTCCATTCTTCCATGCCTAGAGTACAGTATTACTACCTCTAATCACCATCAGACACTACCATAATCACATAACCTCCTTTCGTCACCATGCACTACCATACTACTTCACGTGACCATCTTTCCACTACTATACTCTTCCAAAATGCACCCTACCATCACCATACACTGCCACCATCTCATACCACACCACCATACTCAAGCACACACCAAACCCTCTACCATGATGCAGTACCATACTCTAGGAAGCGAGCATTTTCCTACCATCACTCGTTGCCATAGCTAACAATGCTTAAATACACACACACACACACACACACACACACACACACACACACTCCAGCCCTCATTATGCACACAAACTACCATCATATTCCACGTCATAACCACAGTAAACCAGCCCACTCTCCTCTACTCAACCCCATTCATTCGTCTTCATTACCCACGCACGTACCATCATCTTCCACGCAGCCACTCCCTTCAAAACTCTTCACCACCAAACACACTTAAGCTCCAGATATGCACGTACAAACTCAATTTACCAGGTCCCCAATCACTGTAAACAACACAAACATACTCCTTTGCTGTCCAACTTAATGCAAGCGGTAATCGATGCTCTCATTCCTTCAAGCATGCAACTGGTCAAATCTGGAACCTGTCTGGCTCAGTCGATATTTCTCTCTGCCTATGACCTTTAGGGTTTTACGAGCAATGTGTCTCGGCATCGTGAAAGTTACAGATCTTGATTTTGGCTCTCTGGTTAATTTTTTGCCCCGTAAGAGACTTATTTTTTGCAGGCTTCCTTTTTTTCCTATTTCTTTTTGCATTAACAATACTTAAAGTTTATATATACATACAGTCATAATCTTCCACTGTATAAAACACACATTCAAACGCCACGGTCATTCATGCTATCTAGCTGCCTACCTATTTATCTATCTCTCTATTTACATATCTATAACCAGACACCTTCATCCTGTAAAGGGTGGCTAAAAACAAATCGCCTCCACATCACCCTGTCTGTCTTCACCCCAACTCACACACCACTCTACTATACCTCTCCACCCCATCCCTCCGTCACATCCTCGGTCTCCCTCTCACTCTGAATCAAGCACATGCACTCTAACTCTAAAATAACAAATACTCTCAGCTACCACACACACGTTTTTAATATCCAAACACCACTATAATCTTACGCGTACCTGACCAATCTAAAACAACATACATACACACTCAATTGGCACCCTCATTCATACACACGCACTCGCTAATTTAGACTACGTAGGTCGCGTGACTAAAACACACACACACACACACACACACACACACACACACACACACACACACACATGAACATCCACTCAGTAATGTACAGAAGACTTACTAAATAATTATGTTGTGTGACTAAAACCAACAAAACACACACACACACACACACACACAACCAGACCACTCCCTGGTGCCCATGCCCTCACTAGTTTAGAACCATGTGTGTGTGTGTGTGTGTGTGTGTGTGTGTGTGTGTGTGTGTGTGTGTGTGTGTGTCGTTACTGGTGATAAGGCCTAAGGTACAGCCTGTGCCGGGGTGCTGATGGAGGGGACGAGGGAGGGAGACAGACACGTGAGATGGCCGTGTTTGCTCAGCCGATGGTGGGGTGTGAGGCGCGTGTCCTTGGTTACTAGGGCGATTTTTAACAGCCCTAGTAACCAAGGAGACTCCCTCGAAATTCATAAAACCACGACATAATATTTTGCCAGTTAAAATGAAACCGACTATATGCAATCAGACAGGGCGGTGCAATATAAGGACTACCCTGCAAAACCGAAGTGGCCGAAACCAAAGGTCAAGGTCACGGGGGAAGGTCAAAGTTCAACCCGTGTGTCTGTGTGTATGATAACCAGAACACTATAATCTGATTTGGACCACCTTAACATACTCTCCTGTGCGACTTGTTTCGTGTTAAGAGCGAAACACTTGACATCAATAACTTTCAAGAGGATAATAACGTTTAAGCTGCAAAATAAATCGCTTAGAAAAAAGTGTCACGGTCTCCCAAAACCACTTAGAAAACGACGCTAAGGTATTTTCTCTAATTTCGCCACAAGTCACGATTAAATATATCTTTCTTAATTACATATATCTCTTAATTACATATATCTCTTAATTACACATATCTCTTTCTTAATTACATATATCTTTCTTAATTACATATATCTCTTAATTACATATAGCTCTTTCTTAATTACATATATCTCTTTCTTAATTACATATATCTTTCTTAATTACATATCTTTCTTAATTACATATATCTCTTAATTACAAATATCTTTCTTAATTACATATATCTCTTTCTTAATTACATATATCTTTCTTAATTACATATATCTCTTTCTATCTTTCTTAATTACATATATCTCTTTCTTAATTACAATATCTCTTAATTACATATATCTTTCTTAATTACATATATCTTTCTTAATTACATATATCTGTCTCTTAATTAGCCCGGAAAATTAGAAGAAGGTAATGAGGCGCGGTGTGCAGGATAGATCGGCATAGAAAAGGCGTTACGAAACAAAACAAGACTAGGATCCATAATGTACCCTGACGTCACAGGATCCCACCGTCACGCCTGTATCCTGTGTGGCATGGGACGCTCCGTAACACCTCTTCCTTATCGATTTATTCTGCTTTATTACAGGAGAACATTTTCTTGTACGTTATCTACAGGTTAAGTCCATCATCCTCGTCCATTAAGGAAGCTCCCTAACACCTCTTCCTTAGCGATTTATTTCTGGATATGGCTGGTTAATATCTTTTGTACGTGATTTATGCAGTGTATGGCGATTTTGGAAGGATTTAGGTCGCTCAGAAGAGGACAGTAGGGCGTAATATGCAAAATAAATCTCTTAGGGAAAGGTGTTTGGGGGCTTCCTTACGGTTATTAAAGACCAAATGAGTGAATTATCAGAAGGTTAATTTCTCCCATAAGGTTATCTGTAATTTTAGCTCCGGTATTATTATAATTATTTTTACTATCATTATTATTACTATTATTATTATTATCATCATCATCATTATTATTATTATCATCATCATCATTATTATTACTATCATTATCACCATTATTATTATT